>NC_064926.1:515992424-516592424 GCF_023897955.1 Schistocerca gregaria | reverse complement strand
TTTTGCACTTCCTGTCGATATCATTTTTGAGACGTTTGTATTCCTCTTTGCCTGCTTCATTAGCTGCATTTTTATATTTTCTTCTTTCATCAATTAAATTTAATATCTCCTCTGTTACTCAAGGATTTCTACTAGCCCTCGTCTTTTTACATACTTGATCCTCTGCTGCCTTCAATATTTCATTCCTCAAAGCTACCCATTCTTCTTCTACTGTGTTTCTTTCCCCCATTCCTGTCAATTGTTGCCTTATGCACTCCCTGAAACTCTGTACAAGCTCTGGTTTATTCAGTTTATCCAGGTCACATCTCCTTAAATTCCCACCTTTTTGCAGTTTCTTCAGTTTTAATCTACAAGTCATAACCAATAGATTGGGGTCATTGTCCACGCCTTTTCCCTTTCAAAATTTCCTACAATTTAAAACCTGATTCCTAAATATCTGTCTTACCATTATATAATCTGTGTGATACCTTTTAGTATCTCCAGGATTCCTCCATGTATATAACCTTCTTTTATAAATCTTGAACCAAGTGTTAGCTATGATTAAGTTATGCTCTGTGCAAAATTCTAACAGACGGCTTCCTCTTTCATTTCTTAGCGCCAATCCATATTCATCTATTATGTTTCCTTCTCTCCCTTTTCCTCCTGCCGAATTCCAGTCACCCATGACTATTAAATATTTGTCTCTCTTCACTACCTGAATCATTTCTTTTATCTCATCATACATTTCTTCAATTTCTTCGTCATCTGCAGAGCTAGTTGGCGTATAAACTTGTACTACTATAGTAGGCATAGGCTTCGTGTCTATCTTGGCCACTATAATAAGTTCACTATGCTGTTTGTAGTAGCTTACCCGCAGTCCTATTTTTTTATTCATTATTAAACCTACTCCTGCATTACCCCTATTCGGTTTGGTATTCATAACCCTGTATTCACCTGACCAAAAGTCTTGTTCCTCCTGCCACCGAACTTCACTAATTCCCAATATATCTAACTGTAACCTATCCACTTCCCTTTTTAAATTTTCTAACCTACCAGCCTGATTACGGGATCTGACATTCCACGCTTAGATACGTAGAATGCCAGTTTTCTTTCTCCTGATAACAACGTCCTCTTGAGAAGTCCCCGCCTGGAAATCTGATTGTGGGACTATTTTACCTCCGGAATATTTTACCCAAGAGGACGCCATCATCATTTAACCATACAGTAAAGCTGCATGCCCTCGGGAAAAATTACGGCTGTAGTTTCCCCTTGCTTTCAGCCGTTCGCAGTACCACAACAGCAAGGCCGTTTTGGTTAGTGTTACAAGGCCAGATCAGTCAAACATCCAGACTGTTGCCCCTGCAACTACTGAAAAGGCTGCTGCCCCTCTTCAGGAGCCACATGTTCGTCTGGCCTCTCTACAGATACCCTTCCGTTGTTGTTGAACCTACGGTACAGCTTTCTGTATCGTTGAGGCACGCAAGCCTCCCCACCAGCGGCAAGGTCCATGGTTCATTGAGGGGGGGGGGGGGGGGGAGGATTCATTCATAACTTCAAATAATCTATTTCCAGTCATCCGCTGCCCATTGGCTTCGCTCTTTACTCAACTTGAGATTCGCTTATCGTTGACCACATTAACGTGTGGCCGACCAGCAGCTGTTCGGCCATTGTATCCTATCCTTTTTAACTCCCTATGTGCAGTCATTGCTATCCGGGCTGCCGGAGTACTTACAAAATTTCGTGTTACCTGTGGTGATTTCTGTTAATTCCCGTCGTGCGGCCATAATTACATCGGTAACCTTTCAACATGAATCACCTGAGTACAAATGACAGCGCCGACAAAGCCCTGCCCTTTTACACCTTGGGTGCATATCGGTGTCTCATGACTTTTGTTACCTCAGTGTGTTACAATGCCTGTTGTTAGTATTCGTCTCTAGACTTTTTTTGGATGTATTTCTGGCAGTTCTTAGTAACTCAGTCGTTACAAATTTTATGGAAACCAGATGGTAGACGTAATTACCTAAGGACATGAAAGCAAATTAGTACTTAAGGAGGAAGTAAACAGGTCATGTCCGCAGCTCGTGGTCGTGTGGTAGCGTTCTCGCTTCCCACGCATGCGTTTCCGGGTTCGATTCCCGGCGGTGTCAGGACTTTTTCTGCCTCGTGATGACTGAGTGTTGTGTGCTGTCCTTTGGTAAGTTAGGTTTAAGTAGTTCCAAGTTCTATAGCACTGATGACCATAGATGTTAAGTCCCAGAGTGCTCAGAGCCATTTTAAACACGTCTTCGGGACATCCCATATTAAGGGAGATAAGTGGCGACGTCGTTGTCGATTGGTCAAAGGCGGCACTGGGTATGATAGAGCAGTTGAACGGTATGGATGATGTATTGTGAGGATGTTATATGAGGTGAAAGTAATGTCAACAAAACGAAAACAAGGATAAAATAACTAAGCGAGGTGATACTGAGAAGTTACAGTAGGAAGTGCTACACTGAGACTAATAAACGAGTTTTACTATTTACGCAGGACTGTAACTGATGGTGGCAGAAGTTATTATAAAGTAGAGATTAGCAATAGCGAGAAAGGTGTTCCTGAAATAGTGAAATTTGCTACTCCCAGGTATTAATTTAAGCCTTAGGAAGTCCCAAAAGAAGAATGTAGTCTTTTAAGGATCTTAAAAGTGAGTGATAAACATTTCAGACAAGCAAAGAATAGAAGCTGTGATAGTGGTAATGCAAGAGAATGTTGAAGATCTGATCAATAGACTGAATAAGTAATGTAGCGGTATGGAATCGGATTTGGAAGAAAAAGATTTTGGTACAATGTGACTAAAAATGGGATCCTTTACTTATAGATACTGTGAGGACCTCGAAATCCTCGGTATGGTTGAGGAGTGAAATGTGGAGTGGAGAAATTGTAGAGGCCAAAGCTTGAATGTAGTTAATAGTTTCAAAAAGATGAGTTTCAGTAATTACGCAGATATTAAAAGACTTGCGCTTGGAAGTCGGGATTAAAGCAGTATTCTAACTATTTTGAAAAATAAAAAAGCCTAAAGCCAGATGCTTAATCCACAGTCTTTCATATCACACAAGACCCGTTTCAGAACCGTTACAGTTCCATCATCTAGTGTAAAAATAAAATCACCGGTAGTGCACCCAATAAAAGACAGTGGATTAAGCAACCATCCTGCGGTTTTCTTCATTTTTCAAACTGGACTTGTACAGTTAGGTCTGCCCCATAAGAGGACGAGGGCTGCCCCATAAGAGGAGGCCTTTGAGTTTTCGAATTGAAGGCGACAACACAACATTGGTCATGGATAAAAAATGATCAGATAAAGATGATGAACAGTGCTCGAAAGGAGTACACCGGCCACACAGTAGTAGTGAAACATTTCTTCTGTGTAGGGGCGTTCTCGCTTCCAGCGCCTGGGTTCCCGGGTTCGATTCCCGGCGGGGCCTAGGATTTTCTCTACCTCGTGATGACTGGGTGTTGTGTGATGTCCTTAGGCTAGTTAGGTTTAATTAGTAAATTTCAGGGGAATGATGACCATAGATGTTAAGTCTCATCATGCTCAGAGCCATTTGAACCATTTTTCTATGTAGGGACAACCGGCCGCTATTACCAAGCGGTTGTAGGCGCTTCAGTCCGAAACCGCGGTGCTGCTGTGGTTGGAGGTTCCAACCCTGCCTAGCGCATGGATGTGTGTGACGTCCTTCGGTTAGTTAGGTGTAAGTCATTCTAAGTCTAGGGACTGATGACCCCAGACGTTAAGTCCCATAGTGCTCAGAGCCATTTGAACCGTTATGTATGACAGTCGTGTTTAATCTGTGGTCCCCTGAAGTCACAAAACGCTCTTTAACTGTCGGCGAGCACTCGGTCGGTAGCAAGGAGCAGCTGCGCCCGCCGTATAACAGCCTCTCCCGTGATGTCGTGGAGTGGCGCAGAGCGGAGGCGTGTTCGCGCACAAAACTCGATAAACAGCGGATCCGCGCCGCCATTCATCGGCGCACGTCGCGCAGCATAAATCACCGCGGATGGTGGTCAGCGGACATTAAACGTTTACTGCGCCCAATGCGGGAATACAGGCGGCACATTTATTAGCAATAACCAAGTATCGAGGACCGGCCGCCGTCATTATCAGTTTTACGGCGGTATTAAACTGTCTACGGCAGTGGGCAGTGTAATGTGAGTTATCTGCCGGCTAACGTTGTCGTTAGCAGCAGGGGTCACTGTGGCCGAATGTTCCCATCGTGCATTCACTGTGCGACAGTGTCTGGTTACAGTAATGCCACTTTCATAGAAGTGAAAAGGACGCATTTGCAGCCACATGAGCGAAGAGTCATCTCTGCTCCTGTCTGAAGCTGAAAGTTTTCAATTCCCTGTACTCTGTACGTTTTCTGACACGTATCTGCAACTTGGGTGTAAATAAAGACGGCAAGATGGGGTCAACATATATTTAATATTGGAGAAATCACTTTCCATTTATAATTATGTTAGATTACTGTTTACGATGCACAATCAGATTATTAATCACTTCACTGGCTGATACTGGCTAGCACCATGCACTAATTTATAATTATGTTAGGTTACTGTTTACGATGCACAATCAGATTATTAATCACTTCACTGGCTGATACTGGCTAGCACCATGCACTAACCACGTATTTAATACTTCATCTCTAGGGTATAACTGAAGCTGAGCACTGACAGAAAGGGAAACTTGGGCCATTTATTCCTCAGAAACTCCTGTCAGCTAGAGCGTGTCTGGGAAGAGACTTGTGTTCAGCAGGAGCAGACATTCATTGAAATGAGAGAGAGCAGATTGAGGACATGATGGTTTAAGTGCTGGAGGCTGCAGAACTCCATAAGTGCGGACAATGCAGATGGATAGCTGCACTCTGTTGGAACTGAAAAATTTCTTGGACAAAGAGCATGAGGAGAGGTACTAGATCAGAAGACATACTTTCAGTGTGAAGAAATTTGCAGGGTCACAAACGATGGTCGCAAGCTCACATCTAAAAATGTTTTCACACGAAGCACCAGGACGCTCTTCCCGTCAGAAAGTGGAGGTATATTTTTGATTGGTGGAGAACTAAGGATGTAGGAGGGGAATGGAAACTTCCTGAAAATCTTCTGAAAGGAGTATGAGCTTCCGATGATTGACTGGAAAATTCATGATCCATGAGGTGATAGGTAATGTTTTTGTAACAGCTACTTGGACTCGCAGCTTAAGCGCAAATGTAGATGCCTCATGTCCAAAAGTGAGTGGTATATTGTGTGCAGAAGAACTTCGCTCTGGGAATCAATTGAGAACATTTCCTTTCACGGATCGATCGAAGACACTTCTGTCCGTGAATCGATGTAGAGGCTTTGCTGGTGAGAGTCAGCGGATAATCAGGGTGTTAAATTTTCAGAAATACTGCTTGTGGCACAAGGAGTGCTGGGCGTTGTTTCTCTGTGAACAGAGTTACTGTTCTGTTACTCGAGTTAAAATTCTTCAGCCTCTTGTACTGAGGTAATTTCGGACCTAGAAGCTTGCGATCAGAATCTTGGGCGCATTGTGTAGGCGGAGATTTGTAGGTACACAACATACAGCATCTGTTCAAATGGTTCAAATGGCTCTGAGCACTATGCCACTTAACATCTTAGGTCATCAGTTCCCTAGAACTTAGAACTACTTAAACCTAACTAACCTAAGGACCTCACACACATCCACGCCCGAGGCAGGATTCGGACCTGCGAACGTAGCAGCTCCCCGGGTCCGGACTGCAGCGCCTAGAACCGCCCGGCCACCGCGGCCGGCCATACAGCATCTGTACAGAGACCAGCGGCAAAATAAGTAGATCACAGAGACACTACAACTGCTGTTCGTACATCAACAGGCAATAAGCGCACTCCGTTTTGGCAGATAATGAAACTCTCACAGTACATGTGTTGACTTTCATTTGCTTGTACACTGAATTCTTCTGAAAGTGCCAGTCAGGGTATAGGTGTTCCAGTATCACCAAACTCTATGTCCGTGTAATAACGGGGTCAAATAAAAGTCAATCGTGTGTTCTGTCAATCTCAAAATTACAAAAATGGTTCAAATGGCTCTAAGCGCTATGGGACTTAACATCTGAGGTCATCTGTCCCCTGTACGTAAAACTACGCAAACGTAACTAACCTAAGGACATTACATACTTCCATGCTTCAGGCAGGATTCGAACCTGCGACCGTACCAGCGGGGTGGGTCCGGACTGAAGCTCCTAGAACCGCTCGGCCACAGCGGAATGCTCAAAATTACGTTTTGGGGTTTTGGGCGGAATCTGATCTTGCATATTTCATATTTACACAACATTGTGCACTTTATATGTTTTCTTGAGGATAAATAATTGACTATATCATGTTGTGATTCATTCCATAACAGCGCCCCAAGAGTAATGACTGGTTTCATGTGCTAAACTGAAGTGAAGTAACACGACAACTCGATGCTTCGTTCTGTGAAAATACCCTAGGTGTAGGTAGTCAGTAGCAGGGTCATTTTAATCATCTGCAGGCATGACAGTTACACTGCGCAGATAACATTAGGCAACCACATATACATACAATATATATTACATGTACTACGAGGGTTTGCAATTACTATTGTATTTATTTATTAATGTTACTGATCCATCCGCCTAAACGGTGTAGATGAAACTATACCTACCGATTGCTGTGGCATCCAACAGTCCACAAATCAGTTACGTCTGTATCTTTCTCCTGACCGCAAACGAAAATGTTTCCCAGATGTATAAAGCAATCTCTACAAGAAGACTGAGAAAACCGGTTTAGCAGGAGAAACAAAAATTTAAAAAATACGTAACCCTGATGAAATACTCGCGTCAAGTGTTTAAAATCGCCTGAGTACTCCTTGGCCATTGTCGGGTTGTGACTGTGTGTGCTCAGTGTTTCTGTCGTTATACTCCAACGCTGTCTGCTGTGACGTCACTGTGCATTGTCCTCTGCCATACATAGAGGTAAAAAAAAGGGATATGGCGCTATAGGTTTACGCTGTACATTGTTTTGAAGCCAGAGTGGGTTGGGTCTGACACCATCTTAAATAGCCCAACACATTAGCAGACTACTGTTAATATAACTTGTTTTTTGTTGCTATATTTGGAATAACCAAGAAGAGAACGATGTGATGTGATAAGGGTATTTCCGTAATCAATGTAACTCCATTTTACTGTGTTTGTATTGGTAGGAAATGAAACTAGAACTCCAAAACCAATGCTTGTTCGCTTTCTAGTACTGTTTGTTCTTCGTTACATTGTTGGCTTTCTACTCTTATGCACCACATTTTCAATCTTCACGTTTTCAAAAAACATACCTACACGTTCTTTGTTAGCCAATAAACGTGTGCAGTGATGAAAGAAGCAGGGCATGCTATCGTACCTTGTGCATGTCAATAAAGTGAATGATTATTGAAATGTACACCCACACGCAACGCAATCCGACATTTTGTATGAAACAAATACGTCTCCATACAGCTGAAGCACCTGTTGTTGTTTGGGATGCGATAGTTAATTCCAACGTTCGAAAATGAGAATGGGGACATAAGAGTACCGTCACCAAGAACCATGAAAGTATAAATGCTTTGAACGTAATGTTTTTGGGCTACATGAGATGGTGGACGATAGCTTCAAGTTTGTGACGTATTGACAGCTCCCTTGTTTCTTACCTTCGTGGGTGGCACATAAGGTTACGTTTTCGTTGCAAGATAACCGCGCCCGCTTCAGCTTTCCGATGGCCAGGTCAGAATCTGTACTTAATTGCAGGCTGTCGTCTGTTCTGAGGACGTTTAGAGAAATTTCTGGCTCTGCTGCTTCCTCTACGATGCTATACCAGAAACAATAAGTCCGTTTAAGAATGGATGTTTCGGAGAATTCATTTCAGTGTCCGTTTATCCAAAGCATGTTTTGCTACCATTGATTTCTTAAAATACGGTATGCTGAAACACCTCTCAGTTTCTGTACGGCGCTGTTTCAGCATTAAAGCGTCTACAACTACATGGTATTCTGTGTACTGCTGACATTCTGAGGCCTGCATCATTTCCTACGGGCCTCATAAGTTGCATAGTTTTTGCTGGTGCCCTGGATACTGAATTGACGTTATGGCTCTTTAGGCGGCGATTAATCTTTCCTGCTATTGATCGACAGGACGGCCAAAACGAAAGCTACCTCATTTTTTCCTCTCGGAGCTTTCTGCTTACGAGTGCTTCATGAAACAGCGTCCGAATTATTTGGTTGTTGTAGCAATTCTCTGAAAACATTCTTCAAGTGGCTCAGTTCTTTCGACAGGATTTCTGAAACAGTCTCCGCTTATGGCACTAATCCCTCACAGCAGAGAATTTCTGTGCCGTGAGAGAATGCTGATGAGTTCTCGGTTGAGTTGGTAGACGTTACAATAATACTTTAAGGAATACAGCAACCACTCAATTTGCTGTATATATTTATTTATACCAATGCGTGGATCGGCTTTCATCTATTGTCCATGGTGTAATATATTTTTAAATCTTCAACTAGCACATCGTTAGTAGTCCTTTAGTATTCAGTTCATGGTAACTGCATCTTAGAAACTGCAGCTGATGTTTTCCATGATGTGCTAAATGAAGATTTAAATATGTCTTACGCCAACTGATGATGAGCGAAAGCCCGAAACGCCTTTTAGTAGAAATAAGTACTACAAAAAAGGGTTGGCTGCTGCGTTTCGTAAGGTAATACAAGCGACGAAACTCAACACTCAGTAAAATGAACAAATTAATGATTTCAAACCACTGAATGCGGTCGGTAGCCCGAGAGAATTTTCTTAGTACACAAAACCATACGTTCGTGTGTACACAATCCCGTTTTAACGTCAATAATCTCAATTTCTGTTGTACTGCAAAACCCCTCTCACTCTCTCCTCCTTCAGTAACTCTGCCGACTAGAATCAGACGACTTCGCCTTTGAGCAGTGCCCTTGCTGCCGTACGGTACACTAGGAAAAGCCATTTCACTGCGAGAGACAAAGTGAGGCTAGACCTTAGTTGAATTAATATCATGGGTTAAATTTTTAGACCTTGTCGTATATGCTCCGTGTTAAATTTCTACTGACGATGTCTCTCAAGGTCGATATTGATATTCTGATGAAAACAGATAAAGTTGTGCTTCTGATAGGGATGCTGCTAGTGTCATTAATAAATACGTAGAACTTTCTATTATGTTCACTAGAAAATAAATAACGTGAATTTTACAGAAATTCGTTTGAAAATGAAACATTTTAATGTAATTTCCCCATGGTCTTAACTGGATCGTGTCAGCGTGTCGACTGACTGACTTTTGCACGACTAAATCTAGAGTAAAACATCGTACTGTTTTCTGCATCTCTGTACACTTCCGGCTGACAGTGTCAGCTTCCTTTGCTTAACAAAACTGGAACTTTAGTGCACAGGGATAATGCCATATTACCGTCAATGACTTCCCATGTTTTCTGTATGAAACACGATTTCTTGTTATTTGTTATTAGTGTTGGTGAATACAGTTATTACTGTTTTGCGCTCATGTACTTGGTCATCACCCAAATATATAGGAGTAAGGGTAAAGCTACAGTTCAGGCCCACTTTGGTCTTTTGCCAGATCACCCTTTCATGGTCCCATTTATAAATGATTTATGGACCCCTTCCCTGTCTCCCTTCACTCTCTACCCTCCCTCCTCCCCCCCCCCCCTAGTACACAACACTATTCAAAGGTCCTTACCTCATCCAACTGTCAAAATTATCACTGATTAATGTCCACCCAACCCTCCACTATATTCAAGGGTAGTAATCTTGTTGATTCTCTCAATATCAACAATTACATTACATCCAAGATGGCTGCCCAAGATGGTTACCTCCACGTATTATCACGTAAGTCTGCTACTATACCATCATTCTAAAGTAAAACTGGTAGCAAATTATTAAAAGAAATCTTGTAAGACCTTGTTTTAAACAGCTGTATATTTAATGGCCCATTTATTTAAACATTTGTGAATGAATCTTCCAGGAAGATCAGAACTGTGTGTTAGACCGAGACTCGAAGTCGGGACCTCTGCCTTTGGCGGCCAAGTGCTCTACCAACTTAGCTACCAAAGAACGACTCACGACTCACGACCCGTCCTCACAATTACTTCCGCAGTTACTTCCAACAGTTTCTCATATTCCACCTTCTAAAGTGCACGGAAGTTCTTGCACGTAACTTGAAAAACTTAGAATCCTGGAAGATAGGGTACTGCACAGATATGGCCTAGCCACAGCATGATGCATGCTTCCAGGATGAATTTTCACTCTGCAGTTAAGCATGCGTTGATACTGAATTTCCCAGTAGAACAAAACTGCCAGTCAGACCGAGAATCGATCTGGGGACCTTTGCTTTTGGTGGGCAAGTGATCTACCAACTGAGCTACGCAAGCATGACTCACGACCCGCATAGCAGAGTGTGGTTCAATGAATTCTCCTGCTCTTTCATTAACAAAATAAAACATGAAATAATCAAATTTCATTGATACATACAGTAATTTAAGATTTATATTCAAACGATTAAAGACAGCCCGAGAATAATCATGAATACAAGAGAAAGGACAAATTGCGTTCAAACTCGGGAATGCATAGGAACGTAACCCAGGGGCCAGAATTTTAAATTTAGAGAACTTTATTACAATCTTTTACATCAAACAAATAACCAAAAAGACATTTTTAATTACAAAGGCTGTTAAAATCGGACACAAAACGCCGCCAGGCTCCTCGTTATACCAATAGTAGCCGCCTGCCGTGTCATGAACCCTCTGATTTCAGGTTGGTAGAGAGGGAATTTCTCAAACAAGGAAAGAGCATATATGTAACAACAAATATAATGATTTCACAAGTCCTCAAACCACCATGACCTCGGGATTGTACAACCCATTGGCAATAAGTGTAATGAATAAAGCTGTAATTAATAAAATATTTTCGTAAATAAGAAAACCTTAATACACAACATTAAAAATAAATATACATGGTGTCAGTTAATGACGTCGCGAAAGTAGTGAGGAGTTACTTTATTTGAAAAAAAAAACTTAAAAGCGTGAAAGAATTAGTCTACGGCCTCACTAAAAAGTTAATGGGGCCAATGGTTGCAAACTTAAGTTTATTAAACAAGAGCGTATTTTCGATAAATTCTGCACGCTTAAGGTAAATGAGTAACATGGACTCACACAAAAGCTTTTAAAAGAAATTTTGCACACATATGAAAACTAAACACCCTCTTCGAAAATCTATCTGCACATTGGTGTACCAAATTAACACAAGGGCAATAAAGCTCTGTGTTGTTAGGACCAGGACGAAACACAGTAAACAATGAAAGCAGACTTGCTGATACTTACCCACATTGTGCCGAAGCAAACCCGCATTCTGTTCGCCTGCGGGTGTGGCCGAGCGGTTCTAGGCGCTGCAGTCTGGAACCGCGCGACCGCTACGGTCGCAGGTTCGAATCCTGCCTCGGGCACTGATGTGTGTGATCTCCTTAGGTCAGTTAGGTTTAAGTAGTTCTAAGTTATATGGGACTGATGAACTCAGAAGTTAAGTCCCTTAGTGCTCAGAGCCATTTGACCCATTTTTGCATCCTCTTCAGCCACATTGAACTACCATGACCGCACAACGTTTTCCCAGTGTGACAAAAACTAAATGTGCTTACCATTGATGCTATTCCACTTTTACCGAACCACCAAATGCCGAAGCTCAGCATGGTTACTCTGGCCAACTCAAGCCGCTGGAACTAGGAACTTTCTTCACGCAGAACGCCGTATCTCTGTATGTACATCGACACTCCGCAATCAACATTATGGCGAGTGGCGGAGGATACCACGCACGACTAGCTAGTAGTCATTTCCTTTTCTGCTCCACTCGCACACAGAACGAGGTAAAAACGACTCTCTATATGCTTCTGTATGAGCCTTAAGTTCTCATATCATATCTTCGTGATCCTTACGCACAATGTATTTTGGAGGCAAAAGAATCTTTCTGCAGTCGGCGTTCCTCTGAAAAAACGTCTCTTTCCCACCAGGAAGTTCCGGAAGCATCTTCGTAACACTAGCATGTTGTTCGACCCTACCTTGAACAAAGTTAGCAACCCGCCTCTGAAATGCTTCGATGTCTTCCTTTAATGCGACCTGGTAAGGATCCCAAACACTCGAGAAGCACTCAAGAATAGGTCACACTAGCGTTCTACATGCGATCTCCGTTACAGATGAACTACACTTTCTTAGAATTCCCCCAATAAACCGATATCGACCATTCGCTTATCCTAATGCAATCCCCACATCATCGTTCCATTTGATACCGCTTTGCAACGTTACGCTCAGATATTTAAACGACGTGAATGTGTCAAGCTGGACACTACTAACGCAGTATACGAATGTTACGGGTTTCTTTTTCCTATTCATCCCATTTAACTTATATTTTTCTACATTTAGAGTAGTTGCCAGACCTACTATAATTTTGTTCTAGGTCATCGTGTATCCTCCCAAAGTTCTCAACTTCTTACCGTACATCAGGGAATCACCCTCAATCAACCGCAGGCCGCTACCCACCCTCTCCACCAAATCATTTATGTATATGGAGAATAATATTGGTCGTATCACACTTTCCTAGGACACTCCTGCCGACACCCTTATCTCTGATGAACACTCGCTGTCGACGACAACGTACTGCATTCTTTAACGTAAGAAATCTTAGAGCAACTCCCATATCTGTGAACCTATTCCTGTTGTGTCACCGCCAGACACCACACTTGCTAGGTGGTAGCCTTAAAATCGGCCGCGGTCCGGTAGTATACGTCGGACCCGCGTGTCGCCACTATCAGTGATTGCAGACCGAGTGCCGCCACACGGCAGGTCTATAGAAACTTCCTAGCACTCGCCCCAGTTGTACAACCGACTTTGCTAGCTATAGTTCACTGACAAAATACGCTCTCATTTGCCGAGACGATAGCTTAGCATAGCCTTCAGCTACGTCATTTGCTACGCCCTAGCAAGGCGCCAATTTCAGTTACTATTGATATTGTGAATCATGTACCGACAAGTGCGACATTCCTCATTAATGGATTAAAGTTAAGTATTCCACCAGTTACATCCGTTTTTCTAAATTCTAATTTCCTTATCCAGTTCCAGACCTCACGCCAGCGTGCGTGAGCTAAAACGCGTGCATTTCGGCCTCCTCTAGTAACATTGTGTTGGCTCTCCTGCCAACCACAACAGTTCCATATGCTTGTATATTCTTTAACAGCTTGCAGTGGGGCTCCGTGTCAAACGCATCCCGAAAATCTAGAAATAAGGAACCTGCCAGTTACCATTCATCCATTATTTGACGTATATCGTGTGAGAAAATGGCAAGCTAATTTTCACATGAGCGGTGTTTTCTGAAACCATTTTTATTCCTGAACATAAGTAGTTCGGTCTCAAGAAAATTACATTTGAATTGAGCATATCTTCAAAACCGATGTTTGGAATGTTGTTCTGTAATTTTGCGGCTCTGTTCTCTCGTACTTCTTAGACACAGGAGGCACCAGCGCGTTTTTCCAGTCGCTTGAAACTTTCCACTGGCCTCGAGATTCATGATAAATTGAAGCCAAGTAATGGACCAGTGCCGTAGAATACTATTTTGAAAAACTGTATTGGCATTCCATCCAGACCTTGTGACTTATTTGTTTTCAACTCCTTCAGTTGCTTCTCCACGCCAGGGATGCTTAAGTCTGTTCGACGGTCAAACGACGATATGATTGTACGAGATTCCTGCTTGAATGACTTCTTTAATATGAAATTTAAAACTGTGGCTTTCCTTTTGCCATCTTCAGTTGCCTCACCAGACTGGTGAACTGTGACTGGATGGAAGCTTTAGCCCCACTTAGGTATTTTGCATAGTGCCAGAATTTTTTGAGGTGCTCTGCCAGATCGTTTGCTACAGTATTACTGTGATAGTAACCGTATGCTGCGCTCATCGATGTTTTCACAGTCGCACGAACTTCTACTAACCTTCGCATGCCCTCGATTGCGCTTTCTCTTTTGAACCGAGAATGCAGCAACCTCTGTTTGCTCGTTATTGTCCGAAACTAGTTAATAAACCAAGATGGGTCTTTCCCGTGCTTTGTAGACGTTCCAGGCACATAACGTCTGTACCACGATTTATAATCCGTCTCCATGAAAACCCGTACAAAATAGATTAATAAAATATCACAACATTTCTTGCCCTGTGATGCAGTATACTGCGTGTTAAAAGAGTAGTTTGGCACCACACCACCTCGTGCCTGCCGTAAACTCAGCTTTGACTAAACACAACAATCTGCTGGGTGGTGAACCACTTGCCAATTCACTACTGTCTCCACCAAACCGTGCTTTCCTGCTTTAAGCTATGGCGCTGCACGCTGGCCACCTCGCGGAGAGCCATACACTGAGGTGACAGGAGTCATGGAATGGTGATATGCACTCATACAACTGGCGGCAGTATCTCGTACACAAGGCGTAAAAGGGCAGTGCATTGGGAGAGCTGTCTTTTGTACACAGGTCAATCTTCTGAAATCGTTTCTGACGTGATCAGTCCGGAACCGCGCGACTGCTACGGTCGCAGGTTCGATTCCTGCCTCGGGCATGGATGTGTGTGATGTCCTTAGGTTAGTTAGGTTTAAGAAGGTCTAAGTTCTAGGGGACTGATGACCTCAGATGTTAAGACCCATAGTGCTCAGAGCCATTTGAACGGTTTTTTGACGGGAATTAACAGACTTTGAACGCATAACGGTAGGTGCAGATTGCCCCATGGGACATTCCATCTCAGATAACGTTAAGGAATGCAGTATTCTTAGAACCACACAGTCAAGTGTCGAGAATACCAAATTTCAGGTATTACCACTCAATACAGACAGCGCAGTGGCCCACGGCCTTCAGTTGATGACCGATAGCAGCGGCGTTTGCGTGGAGCTGTCGGTGCTCATAAGTATGCAACACCGCGAGTAATGACACCAGACATTAATGTGGGACGTACGACGAACGTATCCGTTACGACAGTACGGCATTAATGGGCTACGGTAGCAGCAGACGACCGACGCGAGTGCGTTTCCTAACAGCTGCTATCCTAGATTCATGACCATTTTGGTTGGACTCTAGACTACTGCAAACAATGAGCTGGTCAGGTGAGGTCAAGGTAGGGCTCGAGTGCGTAAAGCCATGAACACAAGTTGTCAAGAAAGCACTGTGTAAGCTGGTGATGGGCACTTAATTGTGTGGGGTGTAATTAAATGGAATGAACTTGTTCCTCTGGTCCAACTGAACCAACCGTTGAGAGGAATTGGTTATATTTGGGTATTTGGAGACCATTTGCCGCCACTCATGGACTTAATTTTCCTTAACGAAGATGGAATTTTTATGGATATCTATGCGCCGTATCACCGAACCACTGTTGTTCGTGATTGGTTAAAAGAACGTACTGGAAAATTCCTGCGAATAATTTGGCCTCCCACATCGCCCGAAGTCAGTTCCATCGAAAATTTGTTGGACATAATCCAAGGGTCTGTTCGTGCACAAAATTCTGCACAAACAACACTTTCCCAATTATGGACTCCTGCAGAGGCAGCAAGGCTCAGTATTTCTACAGGGGATTTCCCACGACTTGCTGAGTCCATGCAAGGCGGGCTGCTGCGCTACTCGGGGCAAACGGAGGTCAGGCAGGGTGTTAAGAGGTGTCCCTGGACTTTTGTCACCTGAGTGTACATCGTGCGCCTGCACCAGGACTCTGCGATCGACTGTGGAACGTCTCAGTAGAAATGAAACGAAGGTATGGAACTGAACCAAGAGAGACACACTGTTATCAGAGGCATTTTTTCCGAGATTTATAAATGTTTCGAAAGTGCCCCGGACATGAGTAAAATCCTTAGTCACATGTAATAACAAATGCTATGCCTAGACTGCTCGACCATTCATTTATAATCTTAGGACAACAAAAGCATCATTATACGTAAGAGGTTATTGACTTCAGTTGATGGAGGATCACTACAAGACCAAGAATTATTTTATTGCTGAATATAACAAGTATTTTTATTTTATATACTGGTTATAACGTGACGCTGACTGGGATAATCAAGGAAAACCGAAAGGTATCATTTATTTCTTCAGACAGAACTGAGATCTTAAATGTAGCTTATTTTTTATTAATTTTATATTATCTTGTATGTAATTCAAAGTCTAGTTGATATCTAAGAAGCCTAGACAACTAAATTAATTCGAAAGATCTGTTTGTAAACAATGACTCTGAAGTACTTGAGGAATTACGTGTTTGAGACACAGGTATTGTTAGTTGAGGAAAGAATTATTGCCAAATGTAATGGTGGGTAGCTAGGGAAGTTGAGTATCTATCAAAATTTCATAGCTGAAATAATGAAAATGTAATTTAGCATTAGTAAATCATATCCTGAAATTAAGAATCGCATCTCTACATCTTGCCGGTAAATTCTTTGTATCTAAAGCTATGGGTTTTGTAAGTACTACCAAAAATGTCACTGCTGTTCTTGGAGTTTAATATTGTGCCCATACATGCGATAAAAACGTAATCACATACTCTTTACGTCGAACTGTAATGTACACACTTGCGCTTATAATTGCTTAGACAATTGCTTAAATCGTCTTGATATTCCAGCTCCACTGAATATAATGGTGATCAGATCAATGAACTGTGGTTGGGCACCCTTTCTCCGGATTCCAATAATCGGAACGTGAATTCTGCAGCTGAAAGCCCTCTCGACCCGGCTTTGCATATCTCAGACGCCGCGGCAAGCTCTCTGAGTAGCTTCGTTAGTGGTTCACCCGCACAATACGTTTCCCCTTCCTGCCTCGAGTCACTATTATATTTATTTTATGATTTGGAAAAATCTGACAAATCTCACATTTGAAAGCAGAACTTGAGGCTTGTACTTCACCATTCTGTCTTTTCCGTTTAATCGTGTTGCTCGGAAGATTGATTGCACTATTGTCATTCATCCGATCACCAGGACCGACATACACAAGCTAAGTTCCTAAATTTTGAAACATTCATTGTCGGTGCTTTCTAGCTAACTAGCACTTATAAATCTCTTTCAATTGTTATTTTCGTTGCTGTTCGCTGAGATACAGTTATTAGTGAACTAACAGAATAGCAGAGCTATGGAATGGAATGTATGACTTCACACGTATTTACTCTCAGTTTATTTTTCTGGGTGTAATAGATCCATGCAAATGAAAATATCGTAGGGTTCTATAACGACTGTGTTCTTGATTACTGATACTTCCAGTGAATGCTACAACTGGTTTAATCTCCGCTGTAAGCAGGAGCCATTATTTAACAGTAATTCTGATAATTGCAATTCTATCGGATTTCAGCCATCGGTATTACCTGAAACTGTCAATTTGTATTTACTTCATCATCGATTCTGTTATATTTCCAGCTCGAAAATAATTAATTATATATGAGGCTCCTACACTCTTCACCATACGAAATATAAATGTTATTTTGTATTAAATCATCTGCGTTTCATTACAGGCACACTCATGGTGAAAACGAATTCATGGAACTAACAAAATCCACCTGAGAATAACTAATAGTAATGCAGAAACTGTCGATTAGGTCTGAAACGGCCATGGATTACGTAAGAGAGCGGTCCGTAAATTTTCGATTGTGTAGTTATTCAGATATTTCATAATCTGTAGCTGACTTCAGTTACTGGTTGGCAGTGCACTGACCTGTTGGTAGTTGTCTAAACACTTATAAAATAGGAGAAGGGCCGTACTGAAGAGTGTCTACTTACTTTTCAAATTTTGCCTTCGAAATCGAGCCGGTGACGTAATTTTCAAGGCTGTTTTATGAAAACTGCGTGTCAGCGATTGTATGTGGGCATACGTTACAGAAGAACAGTGTGTGGGGCTGCGGGAATAGCCGAGCGGTCTTAGGCGCAGCAGTCGTTGACTGTACGACTGGTCCCAGCGAAGGTTCGAGTCCTCCCTCGGGCATGGGTGTGTGTGTGTTTGTCCTTAGGATAGTTCAGGTTAAGTAGTGTGTAAGCTTAGGGACTGATGACCTTAACAGCTAAGTCCCATAAGATTTCACAAACAAACAAAAATGTGACAGAATACGACTTGTAAAGTTGAAAATAAAAATTGGAATAAAAACATCCTCTGAAATAACAACGGTCATCGAACGATTTCAGGGGCTGATATAATTCATACGAAAGTGTCAATTCGAGGAACTGAAACGAGAATCCATAGTTTTTGTCGAAGCATGTACTCGAAGTACATGTAACGAAAGTATCGCAAAGGGATCGTGAGGAAAAGATAAGAGAGATCGCGACCGTTAAATGGGATTACAAACAATCATTTTGCTCTGAGTTCACAAGTGAATCGAGTAAGAAAGGCTATAAAAGAAATTGATTAGATATACCCTTCCCTATGTACTGTACAACAGCTTGTGCGCTCTTAATTTAGCTGTAAAAATAACAGTAAAGACAAAACCAAATATACAACGAGCAGGCATTGTCTGCACGAGGAGCGACTGTAAAACTAAGGTTTCGCAAACAGCGACAAGTCCCACGTCGTATTTTTTATTATGACTGGTTTCGCTCTTCGAATACTCTACAGCATCTCATCAGAATACACAATTTAAAGTTGGCTGACAGCATTAAACGTTGCGTCTGCAGTTGCCTAACTGTTCTAAAGATTAGTTTAGCTGTACTACAGAACTTAAATTTACGTCTGAAGTACAGTAGTAAATATGACACTGACAATGACAGCTACCAACTTAAAACCAAATGTATAATCTCTTTTTCATGTCTCGCTTCTTTTGCTGATAGGTGAAATTCCGCACAAAATGCATCGTGCCTCTCATCGATTCTCTTCGACATGTTGCTCACAAGATAATCGAGACCATTTCATTCAGGTTCCGTAATTCCGTCTGGTGTAAATGGACTGACTGCAGCTGGTCGAACACTTGAGAAAATAGATACCAACAGCAGTAATTTTCTTTAATAATTTTATTTGGGTACCAGTTTGGCTGCCTCATTGGCATCATCTTAGGCCCTTACACAATTTTCTCGCTAAGTCATCTAATAGGTTGTGCTATTAAAGGAACCTCTATATCAAAGTGATTTCCATAAAATTCATCTCTATAGACGAACACTGGTGGTTCTATAATGGTGTGGGCTGTATTTACATGGAACGGAATGGGTTCTATGGTCCAACTGAACAGATCATTGGCGGTAAATGATGATGTTCGACTACCTGGAGACCACTTGCAGAAAATGATGTAATATTTATGGATGACAATGCGCCATGTCACCAGGCGACAGTTGTTGGGTATTGGTCTGAAGAACATTCTGGACAGTACGAGCAATGACTTGACCATCCAAATCACCCGACATCGACATGAATCCTATAGAATATTTATGTGACGTAATCGAGGTTCATGAAGAAAATCCTGCACCGGCAGAACTTTCACAATTGTGGACAGCTATAGAGGCAAAATGACTCAATTTTTCTGCTGGGGCTTCCAACGGCTTGTTGAGTCCACGACACGTCCAGGTGCTTGTATTACGTGGGGCAAAAGGAGGTTCGACACGGTATCAGGTGCTATCCCATGACTATTGTCACCTCATTGTAACGGGTAACTGCCTTTTGGTTGTGCCTATCTGCAATTGTGAATGTACGTAACTCTGCGGCTCATTTAACTTTTTCTTATTATTGTTGATAAACCAATGGTCCACGGTTAGAAAATGTGATACTTGCATGAAAGGGTGCTAGGACATTTTGCGACTGATGTAAGATGGCATCCAACGAGCAAGAGTGATCTAAGACGCATCGGTCGACCAGCGCATTAAGAATGGCGTCTCCAAATCAATTTTTCTGGCAGCTCATTCCCAAACATTGGCTGATATCTCGGAAATAGCTCGTATGTGGATCCTTGTTCGCTGACAAGGCTTTAATCTACTCTTGTTATCTTTCACCCTCGCCAGTTTTGGTTATTAATTATAATTTTCTTTAGTCACAGTTCTCTGACTGATTTGATACAGCCCACGACGAATTCCCCTACTGTGCGAGCCTCTTGATCACAGATTAGTACTTGCAAACTCCGTCCTTAATTACTTGTTGTACGCCTTCCTATTTCTGTCTTTCTCTACAGCTCTCTCCTGTACCGTGTGAGTTATTCTCTAATGTCTTGACAGATCCCCTATTAACCTGTCCCTTCTTCGTGTCAGTTTTTACCATATATTGCTTTCCTCGCAGAGAACATCCTCATCCTTTGGCTTTGCAGTCCACCTAATTTTCAATATTCATCTGTACCACCACGTCTGAAACTCTTCGATACTCTCTGTTTTGATTTACTCACAGTCACTGTCTCACTACCATACAATGCTGTGCTCCAAACGTACATTTCAGAAAGTTTTTCCTTACATTAAGGCCTGTGTTTGCTATTAGTAGACTTCTCCTGGCTAGGAGTGTCCTTTCTGCCAGTGTTAATCTGTCCTCCTTGCTCCGCTTGTCATTGGTTACTTTGCTGCCTAGGTAGGGGAATTCCTTAATTTCATCTACTTCCATGGTCAGTAATCCTGCTGTTTCTCGCTCTTCTGATATCTCCTACTTCTCATTACTTTCTTCGTTCTTCCATTTACTCTCAATCCATATTATGTACTCATTAGAATGTTCATTCCATTCAGGAGATCCTGTAGTATTTCTTCACTTCCACTGTGGATAGCAATGTCATCAGTAAATCTTAACAGTGATAACCTTTCACCTTGAATTTTAAGTCCAGTCTTTAACATTTCTTTTATTTACGTCCTTTCTGCTCCTGTGTTAACAATCGAGAGAAGGGGCGAAGGAGAAGAGCCCTGTCTTGAACCCTTGTTAAATCAAGCACTTCGTACTTGGTCTTCTCGTCTTATTGTTCCCTCTAGGCTCTTGTACATATTGTATCTTATCCGTCTTCCCTTGTAGCCTAACCCAAGGTTTTCTCAGTATTTCGAATATCTTGCGCCTCTTGACATTGTCCAACACTTTTTCCAGATCGACAAATCGTAGGAACGTGTTTTTATTGTTCTGTAGTCTTGATTCCATTATCAATCAACTGCAACGTCAGAATCGCATCTCCGGTGACTTAATCTCACTAAAGCAAATTGATCGTCATATAACACATCTTCAATTTTATTCTCAGTTCCTCTGTATATTTCTCTTGTCAGTCACTTGGTTGCATTAGCCGTTAACCTGTTTGTGCGATAATCCTGGCACTTGTCGGCTCCTGCATTCTTCAGAATTGTGTGGATGATATTTTTCCGGAAGTCTATTGATATATCACCAGACTCATACGTTCTACACATCAATGTGAATAGTCGTTTTGTTGCCACATCTGTGAATGATTTTACAATTTCTGATGGAATGTAGGATATCTCTTCAGCGTTATTCGGTCGTAAGTCTTCCAAAACGTGTTTAACGTCTGATTCTAACACTGGATCCCCTATGTCTTCTGTATTGACTCCTTTTTCTTCATTATCACGCAATTGAACAGTTCTTCCCCCCTGAATGAGGCCTTAAATTTATTCATTCTACCTCTTTGATAACTTCTCTGCATTTAACAGTGGAATCCCCACTGCAGTCTTAATATTATCACCCTTTCTTTTAATTTCACAGAAGGTTGTTTTGACTTTTCCATGTACTGAGCTAGTCTTTCCTATAATCATTTTTAAATCGATTTCTTTACGATTTTCATGTACCCATTTTACTATGATAAACCTCATATTTGTGTGTATGATTTAGTGACGTACAGTTTCCTATGTGGCAGTGGTCCACTTACACGTCCTAGCCACAGAGTTATAGAAAACCGTGTGTTATTGTGACGTTCTTCGGAACCTTCCGCAAATTTTGGTGTTTTTCGACTTTATTCCTCTGTGGTGGAATCACTTGTTGTGAACAATCTCTTTGCCACAGAGACTGATGGTACGAATGTGGTCCGCGAGGTGGTGTGGTTCGGGCAGCGACGGCAGTCTTGATTTAGCAGCGGCACGAGGAAGGTGGGGAGCGGTGTCCTGTGCTGGGAGCAGTCCGTGTGTGTGCTGGAAACTGAAATGGCCGCACCTGGAGTTACAGTGCAGCCTAGTTGTAGTTGAGAGCTGCTGTTTGGGAAGCTGCAATTCTGGTGTTGCCCGAAGGACATCGGCAGTTAAAGCAACGGTCGGAGGTCTGTATAGCTGTAACTATACTGTCGCTGCACCCTGATTGCATTGACACAGGAGTACAGGGTAACTTCAAGTGAAGCTGAGTAACCTTATTGCTCAGTACTGTGCTCTTGTAGGGCGCCATTAGTTCCACTATTCCGTGACTGGTCATTTGTTTGTTTTAACTATTCATGTTACAAGGCGGTCATTGAGTTTGCCGTGGTGGGGCCCATTACTTGTATGCATGTGAGGGTATAAGTAACTGATTTATGTTTCAGGTCTTATCTCACCAATTAAATGATGTGTTTAATGTATTGCCAGGAGATGTCTGCAAGACTAACATGTGAAACTAAACAAGATGACAAAATTACGGCTCTGTAAATCCACTGAGATAGCAGCGGATGAATTCTAATGCTGCAGATTTGTTTTTGAGATAAGTAATTGCCTTTGGAACTGAAAAATTCACGCCTCTCAATTCGACGTTTATCTGAGTAAGTTTGAAATTGTTCAATACTCCTTTACAGCAAATGAGTACATTTTAAACACTGGCACAAAAAAAAACTTGTACAAAAACCTTTGATAACGAGGTCCCATTGCAGTTTGTCGTGTATTTCAAGTGATTTGGTAAAATTGCGTTGGTGTGACCTCTGTTTTAGGTTTGGATTGCTTTCCGTTTATTACAGATTTGTTTAAAGTTTACTACATGCATTTTTAAATAGCCGTAAGCCGTCGGTACTTGCACCGTGCATTCGAACGTTGGGCGTTGAGCATGTCGAGTTTCTGACGTCATAGCTTGGAATAGCACATTCGGGAGTCTTGTCGAACGTGCAGAGCAATATCTATCATGTCAGATATTCTGAACGTGTGGCTGAGCTTTGACCAATGAGATGGCACAATGTCAACTACGTCACATGCAGGCGATCTCCATTCACCACAGAGTTGTGAGGCGCCATATTGGCATTCATTTCAAGCTATACATATATATGCCGTTTCTGAGCATCAGCAAACTGAGAGCTACTCGTAAACCCGTTGTTAACTCTGTGATTAGTTACAATAAAAAATCAGGAACATCATATCCATGGCAAAAGAATTACTGTAACTTGGGCATTATGAGAGTACGCCATTTGAAGGCAATGAATGACTCACTGAGAATGCACCAAAAACGCATTGTTCGTGGTACACTTTATTATAATTAAACTTAAATTAGCAACACAGTTACGATTAAGGCTTTTAGTATGTGGTAAAATGCTACCATTGGCTTTCAAATCTCTGTGGTTGGTTTGGGGTAGTGAGTAATGTTACTGACTCTCAGGGTGACTTTCGCGTTTTTAATGGGTTTTGATGCTTTATTATTAGTTTAATGTAAGTATATACTATAATATTTGATGTTATTTGAATATAAGTTCACCTTTTTCTGAGGAATGAGTTTGTTAGATTGGTTAATCCACAGGACAGCTTTCGCTACTTGTATAAATATACTTTGTTCCTTTTTCTTTTACGTTTCGTAATTCACATGTTGCAAAGATTCTACTAATGGGTAGGGACAGTTATCAAGTAAGAATGACCTTGGGGTTTCACTAATATGTTGGAATGATGAAATAATGTTTACCTTATGTGGAGAACTGTTGGAAATTTGTATCGCACTGTTTGTAATGGAACTTTTCTAAGCCTGTGTTCTTATTGACTGGACATGGTACTTTCCTTTCCGTCTCAAAACATTTACGCGGATATTTAAGTCTTTATTTGTTTATATTACATATAGAACAACGTGACTAGCGTATGGACAATGGAGGTAATGTGCGTTTTAGTAGAGCTACCGTGGGAATCTTACGCGCTCCCGTTTACTAAACAGTGTGATTTACGAACTAGAAACATCCCGCGACTGCCACAGAAGTGCGTTGTGATCGCTTATACCACTGAGAGCAGATTCCTCAGGATGGGGCAGGATAAGGTTAAGATTGTGGACGGGGCCGTAATGAGTTACACTCGGTTGCACAAAAAGTACATAAACTTTATTTAAAGAAATTAAAATCTAAAAACAATCTCTTAAAAATACACAATTGACAGTATGACGGCTGAAGAGCTTATCACAGAAAAAACGATTCAACAATTTTAGGGCTAAAGGCCACCAACAATAACCTCAAACAACAAACAGCTGAAGGCCTGAATTAGAAGTCAGAAGAACAGTTCCAAAGAGCACACATTACAACAAATACCTTGCTTTTAAAAGAAGTTTTCTTAAAAGAAAACTTATTGTAATATGATTGAATGCCTTATTATGAAAGAAGTGAAATGCTCGGCTGAAAGCCACACACAACTTCAAATCACAAACGGCTGAAAGCCGTCAGAAGAACAATTCCAAATAGCACTTTTAAAATAAATACCATGATTTTAAAACAAGTTTGCTTAAAAAAAACTTACTGTAACACGGCTGAAGATCTTATCACGAAAGAAGTGTGCTTATTACTGGGCCTATGGCCACACCAATAACAATTAGAAAATTACAAATATCCTTAAAACCAACGTCATAATCTAAGGAATCAGGACAAGCAGTTCTCAGAAAGTGTTCCAAGGGTCAGCCTGGGAAGGTAACTCAAACACAAGGTAAGGTCAGACAGGATGGCAACTCAAACTAGGGGCAGCTTAAGCGCCGACCGAACGACTAGCCACTCCTCCTAGCACCCGTCCACTGGTACAACAATTGAATATTTTTAGGAAAGGGCGAAGCGACAGACAGCACTACATCTTCAGAAAACACACAAGGCCGATGGGAACACTAAAACCAACGTAGACCCCCCAAAAAATATGCACAGTACAACATAAGAGGCTGTCGAACTACCCTTCATGTCGGACAGCATCAACACTACGAGGAAAGGTGCACTGCAGGAAAAGTAACTAGTGCTTTAGCGGCCACAAGGCAGAAAATACAGCTGGTTGCACTTCACTAATAAGAATAATACTAAACTCAATGATGAATAACAAATAGAGAAAGACTGCTGCAATATTTCACCGCCTCGAAACATTTTACTCATTTGCCATCAGGCTCAGTGGACCTGAGAGCAACAACCCGCCGACCAAAGGCGAGATCTCAGAATAGTCCAGGCTGCACTAGCAGTTAACTCTTCACTGAAACGTCCAAGGTTTGGTGCGCAACCAAGTCACTATCGCAGCTACCCCTCCTCGAACCGGCAGTGGGAGCACGCTGCCAGCGGCCCCGGCTTGCCCTCACACTGCACGGGCCTGCTCGCTGCTGCGCCCCAACCGAACTGATTTCCGTTCGCAACTCCCCAAGTCCAGTACGCAGACATCATTAAAATAACTGATCATTCAAAACCACAAGATACACAGGGATCCGGAAAAATAATTCCACGAACAACTCACAATATTAAAACCAGTCACTATGAAACACATCGGAGAGGAAAGGAATAAGTGGAAAACACTGATAAGGAGAAGGGACAGGATGATAGGACATCTACTAAGACATGAGAGAATGACTTCCATGGTACTAGAGGGAGCTGTAGAGGGCAAAAACTGTAGTGGAAGACAGAGATTGGAATACGTCAAGCAAATAATTGAGAACGTAGGTTGTAAGTGCTACTCTGAGATGAAGAGGTTAGCACAGGAGAGGAATTCGTGGCGGGCCGCATCAAACCAGTCAGTAAACTGAGGACAAAGAAAAAAAAAAGGACGAATTATAAATCGTCATAAACACAGAGAAGCCAGAAGCGGTCGGAAGACGAAATCCATGCCGTCCGCTGCGACAAGAGACAAAAAGAACAACCAATGGTCGTCGCCACTCAAGTTAGGCACGGGAAAGATCTCAGTATTAATCGTTGGCTGACAACTTATTGCCACGAGGTCACTTCGACGGGCGGAGACACACACTTCAGTGAAAGTTGCACTACTCGAATATCACGGTCCATTCAACTAGCACTCGCTGAATCCGGCCCTTGATGTGACCGTGCACCCTCGGGACCACGTCCTTCCGTCGGACGGTATACGTGTGTCGCCAGCGGTCGGGCGAGTTCTTGCAGTCCGGACCTCACTGATGCTCCGTCACAACTCAACTCGCTCGACACACGACGACCCGGAAATACTAACGGCCGCTCCAAAGATGCTACCACAGTACGCGCTATCGATAAGTGCAGCTCATGCCACTCACAGACAGACAAGGCGAAGAAACGTAGTGGCGCTAGTGAACACACTAAGAAAACGAGACGCCACTTCCGCTATTACAAGATGTCAAGCTATGAACGGCATCAAGGCGAGCCGCACACGGCTCAACCAGGTTGCGGCCCACGTACTGTGTGCACAAGCCGCATAGTTTCTGAGCGTTCAGCTGCATGTTGAATCCAGCACGCTCAACGTTCACGTTCAACAGCAAGTCCCGTGTGGCGACTGCGTTAGGCATTTTAAACATTTTACACAAATAGTTACTTTTAACTGATGTTAGAATTGTTTTTTGCTCACAGAAATTGTTTTGTAATACACTACTGGCCATTAAAAGTGGTACAACAAGAGGAAATGCAGATGACAAACGGGTATTAATTCGACAAACATATTATACTAGAACTGACATGTCATTACATTTTCACGCAATTTGGGTGCATAGATCCTGAGAAATCAGCACTCAGAACAACCATCTCTGGCCGTAGTAACGGCCTTGATACGCCTCGGCATTGAGTCAGAGCTTGGATGGCGTGTACAGATACAGCTGCCCATGCAGCTTCAACACGATACCACAGTTCATCAAGAGTAGTGACTGGAGTGTTGTGACGAGCCAGTTCCTCGGCCACCATTGACCAGACGTGTTCAGTTGGTGAGAGATCTCGAGAATGCGCTGGCCAGGGCAGCAGTCGAACTTTTTCTGTATCCAGAAAGATCCGTACAGGACCTGCAACATGCGGTGGTGCATTATCCTGCTGATATGTAGGGTATCGCAGGGATCGAATGGAGGGTAGAGCCACGGGTCGTAACACATCTGAAATGTAACGTCCACTATTCAAAGTGCCGTCAATGCGAACAAGAGGTGGCAGAGACGTGTAACCAATGGCACGCCATACCATCACGCCGGCTGATACGCCAGTATAGCTATGACGAATACACGCTTCCAATGCGCGTTCACCGCGATGTCGCCAAACACGGATGCGACCATCATGATGCTGTAAACAGAACCTGCATTCATCCCAAAAAATCACATTTGGCCATTCATGAGCCCAGGTTCGTCGTTGAGTACACCATCGCAGGCGCTCCTGTCTGTGATGCAACGTCAAGGATAACCGCAGCCATGGTTTCCAAGCTGATAGTCCATGCTGCTGCAAACGTCGTCGAACTGTTCGTGCAGGTGGTTGTTGTCTTGCAAACGTCCCCATCTGTTGACTCAGGGATCGAGACGTAGCTGCACGATCCGTTATAGCCATGCGGATAAGATGCCTGTCATCTCGACTGCTAGTGATACGAGGCCGTTGGGATCCAACACGGCGTTCCGTATTACCCTCCTGAACCCACGGATTCCATATTCTGCTAACAGTCATTGGATCTCGACCAACGCGAGCAGGAATGTCGCAATACGATAAACCGCAATCGCGATAGGCCACAATCCGACCTGTATCAAAGTCGGAAACGTGATGGTACGTATTTCTCCTGCTTCAGGAGGCGTCACAACAACGTTTGACCAGGAAACGCCGGTCAACTGCGGTTTGTGTATGAGAAATCGATTGGAAACTTTCCTCATGTCAGTACGTTGTAGGTGTCGCCACCGGCGCCAACCTTGTGTGAATGCTCTGAAATGCTAATCATTTGCATATCACAGCATCTTCTTCCTGTCGGTTAAAAAGGACGTCATCTTCGTCGTGTAGCAATTTTAATGGCCAGTAGTTGAGTGAAGCTTTTGTTAATACATTTGGTTTAAAGGATGTCTGAATTCATATTGTCCCGACACCTCAGCACTCCTTCACACCTCCTACCACACCTGTTATATTAATGGCGATGTTGACGGAATGGAACACACACACACTCTTTCGCCTCTTGTGGTGGAGTACGAAGTATGAAGTGGCTCGCTGAATGGGACAGGTAATTTGCACGTCAATCTGACGGAGAAGAGCCGGTCGCTGCCACAGAGCGCTAACCGCCGTTCCGGGTTTGCGTGTCCGCATTGTGACGCGTGACAAAGCGAGGGGTAGGCGTCGGCGTCGGCGTCAGCCACGGGCGCCGCGGCGCCGCAGCGCGGGTGTGTGTGCGACAGGCGGCTCACGCGAGGGTCTGTTGCGATTTCAGCGCCCATCAGCTCCGGTGGCGCCCAAGCAGACTCGAAGTGATTGCCCACCAACAGTACGTCAAGTACAGGCGCAGCATCGAGTGGCAGTTAAAGCAAACACTGCGGTTTAAGTCTGCTCCAGCAAGAGACATTGCTTACGACAATTAGTAATAGTGACAAGCCTCGGTTTGTAATATTAGCTTGAAGACAACAGCCTCTTTTAAAAAGGTTTGATTTATATGTACAAAGTGGAGGAAAAGAGACCTGACGAATAGGTCAGAGCAGAACAGGTTGGGTACGGCTCGTCGAATCGAGTAAAATTTGCCACGTAACTATTTGTGGGTTTATAGCCCCAGAGCCCCAGCCAGTAAGTGTTTAACTCGCAAGTACTACACTAATAGATCCCCGTAACTTTTTATAGTATTTTACCTAGAGATGCAAAGTATTGTTTGATTACTCACTCATCCCGAAACTGGATTTTCTTGAACACGAGACAATACTTTCGCCATGGACTTCCTGAAGCCACTGTTCTTCTCAGTAGGCAATACCCCTCCATTTGCAAGTTACATTGAGCGCAATGTCGTCTGAATTCATTAATAGAATGAATTTGGCCCAATGATTAACTTGAAATGCTCATCGCAATCCGGCTGTAGCGACTTTATGACTGATCAGGGAATGACTTTCATCACACATTCTATAAACACACATCTTAACCAAGACAGTTATTGTCGATAATCACAGGAGGTGGAAAGGAGAGGCGCAATGCTTGTGAAGGGAGAGCCAAACGACGTATTCTCCATGCCTACTGACGTCACCCCCTCGAATTTTGGTAATCATCTTAATGCCGTGGTTACTATGGTGAACTGTTTCTTAAACATCTCTCTGTGCATTATTTAATTAGCAAAAAGGACGTGTCTTAGGAATTATGTCGCATAGAAGCTCCCCTAGAAACATTAGAACTGAAACGCTCGGAACAACTGGGAAAAGGAAGTCAGCAGTCACATTTTTTCCTTTCATGCGAGTCGTATCACAGGTGGCTACAGTGAGTCACCAGTGTCTTGAGTTGGGGTTGTCCGGACATTTATCTGTGATCTACAGCCATGTTCCTGTAGAAAGGCCTTCCAGAGGTCGCCGTAAAAAGCATGGACAAGGGCTGCTTTTACCAGCGGCCTACGCAGTGGCCGTGGCGTCACATTGTGTCTTCTAGGTGTCCTGTGGTGAGGGTTTAAAATCTTAAAAAAATATTATTCATAGACAGTAAATTAACTTGACAAAAATGTTATCTTTCAGACCTAATATACGTGAACAGGTTCGCTTTTTATCATATTATTCTAATTTCTTTACAAAAAGGTTTCTCCTGCATTGTTCATGATACAAAGATTATGAAAACACTGTTATACAGTTATTATTCAGACACTTACGATATTGTATAGAAAGATGTAAATTGTAGCAAATTGATATGAATACGTCGAATTTCGATTTTAATTTTTGTGCTTTTTGCAGCCTTTTCACTATCTGATACTGATCTTTATCTAATTTCTACCAACATTTTCACATGATGTCTACGAATGTCATTGCTTGAGTTTGGCGGCGAATGTCTGCACGAAGCTGAAGGACTTGTGCAAGGTACTTGTCGGCAAATCGTTAGTGGGCAGCATCGTTCTTTGTCAAATTTTGCAACAGGATGTTGCCATAGTTTGGTGTTGCCCTCATAATATGACTTTTTGGTGCAGATTCTCGTGGAGTATTGATTTTGAAAACGTGTATTACTCCCCTCAAGGCATTGCTGAAGTTATTTATATTTTAGTATCACTTCACAGGAACTAGTTTACAAACGGATGGGTATTTGGAAAAGTGTATCTTGATATATTTTCACCCATATTCTCTCTCCAACATCAGTCTTTGGACCCTTCATTTTATGTTCTTCCAAGCATCTTCCTTTCTTCAGACTTCATCCTTGTGTGTTCTCCGGCCGCATATAGGAAATTATTGACTACTAGTTTCTTTGACATCCCCCCATGAACCATGGACCTTGCCGTTGGTGGGGAGGCTTGCGTGCCTCAGCAATACAGATAGCCGTACCGTAGGTGCAACCACAACGGAGGGGTATCTGTTGAGAGGCCAGACATACGTGTGATTCCTGAAGAGGGGCAGCAGCCTCTTCATTAGTTGCAGGGGCAACAGTGTGGATGATTGACTGATCTGGCCTTGTAACAATAAACAAAGCGGCCTTGGTGTGCTGGTACTGCGAACGGCTGAAAGCAAGGTGAAACTACGGCCGTAATCTTTCCCGAGGGCATCCAGCTTTACTGTATGATTAAATGATGATGGCGTCCTCTTGGGTAAAATATTCCGGAGGTAAAATAGTCCCCCATTCGGATCTCCGGGCGGGGAATACTCAAGAGGATGCCGTTATCAGGAGAAAGAAACCTGGCGTTCTACGGATCGGAGCGTGGAATATCAGATCCCTTATTCGGGCAGGTAGGTTAGAAAATTTAAAAAGGGAAATGGATAGGTTAAAGTTTGATATAGTGGGAATTAGTGAAGTTCGGTGGCAGGAGGAACAAGACTTTTGGTCAGGTGACTACAGGGTTATAAACACAAAATCAAATAGGGGTAATGTAGGAGTCGGTTTAATAATGAATAGGATAATAGGAATGGGGGTAAGCTACTATAAACAGCATAGTGTACGCATTATTGCGGCCACGATAGATACGAAGCCCACACCTAATACAGTAGTAAAAGTTTATATGCAAACTAGCTCTGCAGGTGACGAAGAAACTGAAGAAATGTATGATCAAATAAAAGAAATGATTGAGATAGTGAAGGATGACGGAAATGTAATAGTCATGGGTGACTAGAATTAGGTAGTAGGAAAAGGGAGAGAAGGAAACGTAGTAGGTGAATATGGACTGGGGCAAAGAAATGAAAGAGGAAGCCGCCTGTAAGAATTTTGCACAGAGCACATCTTAATCATAGATAACACTTGGATCAAGAACCATAAAAGACGGCTGTATACATGGAAGAAGCCTGGAGATACTGACAGGTTTCAGATAGATTATATAATGGTAAGAAATAGATTTAGCAACCAGGTTTTAAGTTGTAAGACATTTCCAGGGTCAGATGTGGACTCTGACCACAATCTACTGGTTATGACCCGTAGATTAAACCTAAAGAAACTGCAAATAGGTGGGAATTTAAGGAGATGGGACCTGGATAAACTAAAAGAACCAGAGGTTGTACAGAGTTTCAGGGAGAACATAAGGGAGCAATTGACAGGAATGGGGGAAAGAAATACGGTAGAAGGAGAACTGGTAGCTATGAGGAACGAAGTATTGAAGGCAGCAGAGGATCAAGTAGGTAAAAAGACGAAGGCTAGTAGAAAACCTTGGGTAACAGAGGAAATATTGAATTTAATTGATGAAAGGAGAAAATATAAAAATGCAGTAAATGAAGCCGGCAAAAAAGAATACAGACGTTTCAAAAATGAGATCGACAGGATGTGCAAAATGGCTAAGCAAGGATGGCTAGAGGACAAATGTAAGGATATAGAGGCTCATCTCACTAGGGGTAAGATAGATACTGCCTACGGGAAGATTAAAGAGACCTTTGGAGGTAAGAGAACCACTTGTATGAACATCAAGAGCTCAGATGGAAACCCAGTTCTAAGCAAAGAAGGGAAAGCAGAAAGGTGGAAGGAGTATATAGAGGGTCTATACAAGGGCGATGTACTTGAGGAGAATATTATGGAAATGGAAGAGGATGTAGACGAAGATGAAATGGGAGATACGATACTGCGTGAAGAGTTTGACAGAGCACTGAAAGACCTGAGTCGAAACAAGGCCCCTGGAGTAGACAACATTCCATTGGAACTACTGACGGCCTTGGGAGAGCCAGTCCTGACAAACCTCTACCATCTGGTGAGCAAGATGTATGAGACAGGCGAAATACCCTCAGACTTCAACAAGAATATAATAATTCCAATCCCAAAGAAAGCAGGTGTTGACAGATGTGAAAATTATCGAACTATCAGTTTAATAAGTCACAGCTGCAAAATACTAACGCGAATTCTTTACAGACGAATGGAAAAACTAGTAGAAGCCCACTTAGGGGAAGATGAGTTTGGATTCCGTAGAAATGTTGGAACACGTGAGGCAAAACTGTCCCTACGACTTATCTTAGAAGCTAGATTACGGAAGGGAAAACCTACGTTCCTAGTACTTGTAGACTTAGAGAAAACTTTTGACAATGTTGATTGGAATACTCTCTTTCAAATTCTGAAGGTAGCAGGGATAAAATACAGGGAGCGAAAGGCTATTTACAATTTGTGCAGAAACCAGATGGCAGTTATAAGAGTCGACGGACGTGAAAGGGAAGCAGTGGCTGGGAAGGGAGTAAGACAGGATTGTAGTCTCTCCCCGATGTTATTCAACCTGTATATTGAGTAAGCAGTGAAGGAAACAAAAGAAAAATTTGCAGTAGTTATTAAAATCCATGGAGAAGAAATAAAAATGTTGACGTCCGACGATGACATCGTAATTCTGTCAGAGACAGCAAAGGGCTTGGAAGAGCAGTTGAACGGAATGGATAGTGTCTTGAAAGGATGGTATAAAATGAACATCAACAAAAGCAAAACGAGGATAATGGAATGTAGTCAAATTAAATGGGGTGATGTTGAGGGTATTAGATTAGGAAATGAGGCACTTAAAGTAGTAAAGGAGTTTTGCTATTTGGGGAGCAAAATAACTGATGATGGTCGAAGTAGAGAGGATATAATATGTTGACTGGCAATGGCAAGGAAGGCGTTTATGAAGAAGAGAAAATTGTTAACATCGAGTATGAATTTAAGTGTCATGAAGTCATTTCTGAAAGTATTTGTATGTAGTGTAGCCATGTATGGAAGTGAAACATGGACTATAAGTAGTTTGGACAAGAAGAGAATAGAAGCTTTCGAAATGTGGTGCTACAGAATAATGCTGAAGATTAGATGAGTAGATCACATAACTAATGAGGAAGTATTGAATAGGATTGGGGAGAAGAGAAGTTTGTAGCACAACTTGACCAGAAGAAGGGATCGGTTGGTAGGACATATTCTGAGGCATCAAGGGATCACCAATTTAGTATTACAGGGCAGCGTGGAGGGTAAAAATCGTAGAGGGAGACCAAGAGATGACTACACTAAGCAGATTCAGAAGGATGTAGGTTGCATTAGGTACTGGGAGATGAAGAAGCTTGCACAAGATAGAGTAGCATGGAGAGCTGCATCAAACCAGTCTCAGGACTGAAGACCACAACAACAACAATTTCTTTGAAGTTTTACGTTCTTTAGTGTTTCAACCAATGATTATGATGTGTAGTTCAGCATTGATAGACTGATTTTCCTTCAGTTCAGTATAATATCGCAGTCTGGCGGTAACAATGCGATTCTACACTTTTTTTTTTTTTTCCAAACTGTGCCTCAGCCAAGCTAGGGTTTCAGCGAGGTGTTTGGTCTCTAGTCCACGCACTGGTTGCTGTTTCATTTGTTTTGTGGCCCGTCATTCCCTGCAGTCCTTCTGACTTGCGTATCGGTCGAAAGTGAATTTTCGCGAAACCTGGACCCAACGTCGATCCTTTGCTTCTCATCCAACCTCCTTGTATTTCATCATGGCAAGATTGCTACCACAGTTACGTACAAGTGTTGCCTTGATTACAAGTCGCCACCCTTCTAGTGCCCTTGCCGGTGTCTCCGCATCATGGAAAATCGTTGATCTCGTCCATTCACGTTCCATATACATTTTTAGCGGTCGTCCGTCGCACTGACATGGTCAACTGACAATTGTTTCTTGCAGAAGATTGAGTACAAAAATCTTTCCTTATCTACCTTATGCCTAATACCTAATTTACGCCTCTTAAGAAATTCTTTACATGGTTCGACGTCCTATCTCTGTGTTACAGTTCTAGTTTCTCTATCAGGTTACAATTTTTCCTTATATGTTGAGCTAATGAGATTCCTTATGTTCGTTATGTGTGGTGTCATGGTGTAATATGTTAGTACGTCATGCTATTAGATCATCACCTTTGCAAACTCTACATGTCATGTTAAATGCTGCATATAAAAATTTAAAGTAATCCTCGGGTATCTGTCTCCTCTTTTCCTCAGACTTTTGGTCACGTCCTATTTCAAACATACTTAATGGCTTCTTTTATCTATTTACTTATGCCTGTTAGTGAATATTCATCATGGCTTTTAATATGACTTACATGAGAAAGTCCTAGGCCCTTACCTAACTCATTCTATGCTTGGTTCGTTCTGTATATACCACTTTGCGTGAATGGCGTAACATCGTTCCTTAGGTCTGGAAGGCTCTTCAGCCTATGTTTGACACTGTACAACCCTGGCTCAAAGAGAGGTGTAATGCTCTCAAATGATACCATACCCTTTCCCATGTCCAGCACCTGTTATCACTTCCACCTTTAATTTCGGTATGACAACGAAATTGGCTTCGATTTGTTGACCTTGTCATGTGAGAGTTAACCTTGTTTGTTTACTGATATCCACAGCATGATGTTCGATGGGACCCTTCATTTTAATCTTCTTCGGTTTCACGATCGGTAATTCATTAGAATTGCATTCGTTAAATAAATTATCCGAAATTGCGGTTAGTTCAGTTCCGCTGTCTATGATGACATTAACTGGGATATTCGCTACCATGGCCTTCACAACTGGTTGAACTTTGACCAGTTTGCTCTGTTCTTCCTCGTGTCCCTGCATTAAAGCATCCTGTATTGGATCATATGTGAGACGTTTCAGGATTTTTACCTGTGAAATCGAACCTTCTGTCGGATAAGGCTCGATCACTATCTCTCTCTTCTACACCTTCTTCACATTTAACTTCGTCTTCCCTCAAATCAACTACATCTACCGCTCCTTTATGCGTGGAAACTCCCAAACAATAGCATCTAAATGCCCTTATCATATCTCTGCAACCTCCATCATTGTACACATAGCAACCTATGCCTAATTGTAATCTATTTTCTACTTCCGTTGACTACGCAGTAATCTCCTTGGGTTCGTTTTCCTGGTCTCAGCCTCAAATAACCTTGCAATTCTAATTACATCGTCCCTATTTTCTTTTCCGACTGTGCCTGCCGCTGTTAGTTCGTTTTTTATCGGTGTCCTCCTACTTAATTTCTTCTGAGCATGATGTTGTTTTCCTGTCTTCGTTTGATCTCTGCGATCCTATTTCCTCATTTATTTTCTGTCGTAACAAAATTTTTATTTGCCCCCACTCTACATTATTTTCTTGGAATAGGCTCTCCCTAGTTTCAGTATTAAATTACTCTGCAATGCTAAATACTTTACCTCTTATCCCGACTTCTGTTAAGCTTGCATCATTTTGTTTCACTAGTCCGTTTTTCTTTCTATTTTTTTTTTTTGCGCGAAATTCTCCCAACTATTTCCTGTCCAACCTGCCTTTTGCGGTATCTCGACTTCTTTCATTCCCTGTGGTTCTGTTCCTTCATCTTTCACCTCTCGTGATAAGGTGTATATTCTCTCATTACACTGCTGCTGCTTGCTATGGTACGTGTGCTGTTCTCCTTGACTTGGGTACTGTCTCGTCAGTTGGTACGTTTCTCGGGGTTTGGTGGCCTTACCTCTAATTCTTCTTTCGGTCGTTCCTGGCTTTGTTCGAATTGGTGGTAATTTGTCGGCCTGTTTGTCCTGTAATACCTATTGACATTACCGTTATCCCCCCTGTAACAGATGCTGCCATTCCTGGGTGGAAAACCGTTGCCATTACTTGTTCCGTTCCCATAACCGTCTCTTTGATGGAATCTATTGACACTTCTCTGCGCCAAGTTATCACGTGCTCTGTAATAGCTGACATTCCTTCGTGCGGTCCCGGGCGCATTTCGCGGTCTTTCATTCACGTTTTCCCGCGCGTTTCGCTTTTTCTTGCCTCATCTTCCGAGAATATGAATTGTAATTCTTTCAAAATTCCTTTGAAGGCTTCCACGGTATTGCCTCCACCCCCTACCAATGACCGGCGGTATTTTACCGGCAGCTTCATGGTACAAAAAAATTGTTCAAACGTCTCTATGCACTACGGGACTTAACATCTGAGGCCATCATTCCCCTAGAACTTAGAACTACTTAAACCTAAGTAACCTAAGAACATCACACACATGCATGCCCGAGGCAGGATTCGAACCTGTGACCGTAACGGTCGCACGGTTCCAGACTGAAGCGCCTAGAACCGCTCGGCCACAACGGCCGGCTTCATGGTACACAATTTAATCAATTCTCCATAGGTGTATGGCAATCAAAGCGTTTCTTTTTCTTTGCTATTGCTTCGAAAAATTTTACAGGGCTCTTCTCTTCGGAATCCTCGGAGTATGGATTTTGTAATGGTTCATATATCACACTATCTTGCGCTTCACTCGACCGGTAGCGTGAGAGGAACTTATCTCTGAAATCTTCATATCGTCCATGTGTAGCTGCTACGTTTTGCATCGTTTCTCCTACTGTTCCAGACATGTACGCACATATAAAGTCTAGTGTGTGCGCTTATGTCTGTTGTTCTAGTAGTCCCACTTTGAATTGAACTATGAAGCTTCTGTGAATGCAGTGAGTTTCCTTCACGGCAACGCTGAAACTTACTTACAGTGGGGGAATGGACATTGTCGTACCTCGTCGTGGTACCGTTCGAATTTCGAGAGGCCTCGCCGCTTCTGTTCCCGGTCATTTGAAATGTCGGTCTTTCAGGTTGTGGTAAATCCATTGGATACTGTTCACTGTAACTTGCGCCTAGTATTGCATGATGTCGTTGTAATAGAACGAAATGACTTTCTTCCATTGGCGCTGCGCGAGTGTCGGTATGTTTTCGCTATAACCTTCGCGCCCTTGCATTTCCATGTCGCGTGTTGGCCCAGCGTCTTGCCTGGCTAACCTTGCCGCTCCATCATGTGGTCAGAATTGTTACGAAAACGCAACGCAACGTTTTTGCGTAGTATTTTGGTCTGGGTGTCATCCAGCAAAGTCTGCATATCCACTTGGACCTCGTCCATATCCGTTCTTACTTGCGTGCGAGCTATTATTAAACTTTCAATCACATCTCGGGATTCTTTTGCCTCTTCCACAATGCGACGTAATTATTCTTTGACCTCTACATCTTGCTTTTTTTAAAAAAGGAATTCAAGCAGTTGTTTCATGGTTTCTCCATTCTGCTCAAGCATCTGTTGTTGCAGTTGTTTGGTCTGCTCTCTGTTTCATATCGTTATGGTGCGCGTTAACTGCTGGATCATTTCCGAAAAATTAACGGGTCCTACTACCTTTTCTTCCAACGCGCTTCATTCTGCGTTTACATTCACGTATATGTCCGCAAATGACTTCAGTGAACCATGCGGTGACACATTTCGACTTGTATTGCCTGTATTCGGTTATGAGGTAGGTCTTATTACATATACTATGGGTTCTACGCATTCAAGACGTTCCCCATATTCCTGCACATCTGCATTATGTTGGTCGTCGCTTGCGACGCCTTGTTGCTGGGCATTTACGTCCTGCTGTACCCCCAGATCTATTTCTCGCGGCATTGTGTCGTTTGTTGTTCTGTCTTGGAGTTCCCGTATGTTATCGTGCTGGGTGTCAGTCTTCTGTCAACGCTTGATGTGCCATTGCTAACCTTTGTGATTCCCATCTTTGCAATTTTAAATAACGCCTCCTACATCACATAATCATGCGTTCATAAGACCTTACTCGCTTCATCAACTTACTACCTTCACCCTTTCTCCAGTGTTGCTAATTCCCTTGCCACAATAACAATACTGTACCACCGTCACTTACGAGTTGGGACAGAAACAACTTAACAATACTGTGTCGGCTACACTATGAGTACTTCATATGTCTCTTATTGCATTGCACGTCTTTCTCCCTAGCCACCAATATTTACCAGTTGTTGATACAACACAAAAATATGCTACGAAAAAATTGTAATGGGATTTTTTTTTTGTTCTGGTAATAACATATGGTTGACCACACCACGGAGGTTAGCAACACCCTACTGCTGGTCGCTTGACGACTCCCAGAGGTTTCTCCCCGGCCCCTGGGCAAACTGCCCCAACGAGAAAGCAGCCACGAGTCCCCACGTTCTCCCCGCCATTCTACCTGCGGCTGGTCTCTTCTGTGTTTCACAAATCTGGTTCGAGCTCTCAGAGCTTGCCGTCTTCCAGTTCTCGAAATCAATGATGTAAAATGTCATCAGAACGTTTCCAAAGAGTCTGTGGAAAAATTATTTCCAAACGGAATGTCAGGAGACAACGGTACAGCACGTTTCCTTTCGAGGTGATGTGTTAAGTTAGGATCGAGAATAACTATGAATTAAAATGGTTGACGTATATAACTGGGCACAAATTTAAGAGTAGTGATATTGTACTACCAAAAACTGATATAAAGTAGTGAAAAACTGAACCAAAAACTGATGTATACAAAACTTTCTTCGTACTGCCATACAAAGCAACAATGCACACCCTAGCTACAACAGCGCCCTATATAATCAAATGTAAACTGTTATATACACTGGTTCAAAAAGTTTTCTACTGTTACTGACGGGTTTCCCATATTAGAGGTTATTTTACAGCAGCAGCCGGCCGAAGTGGCCGTGCTGTTCTAGGCGCTACAGTCTGGAACCGAGCGACCGCTACGGTAGCAGGTTCGAATCCTGCCTCGGGCATGGATGTGTTTGATGCCATTAGGTTAGTTATGTTTAATTAGTTCTAAGTTCTAGGTGACTGATGAACTCAGAAGTTAAGCCGCATAGTGCTCAGAGCCATTTCAGCCATTACAGTAGGAAAAACACTGAAACTATTGTTATGGGCGCTAGTAAATAGAGGAATTTGATCTTAGGAGACATACCAGTGTGAAGAGTCACTTACTTAGTGCACTAACGACAGAGCTCGTAGGAGCTGCGCTCTTTGTATCCTTCATGCACCTGTGCAGAAATTTAGCCGTTAACTATTAGCAGCCCATAGGTAGAAGAGACAGTTGTCTACGCCAGGGTTTTCCAATAAAATTTACTCGAGGACCCCCTCATCGAGCATGATTGGTACCTTGTTATATCACAGTATCAAGTACCTAAAATAGGCAAAAGAAGTGTTTTTTTATACGTTTTTATTTAATTTTTGGTACTTAGAAAAAGCATGGAGATATTCATTATTGAAAATTTTTTTATTATTTCTCAAAATCTTTATCTTCAAATCTGGGTGTTTAGTATAAGAAACTCCTTAAAAAAATAAAAGTTGAGTATGAACTGAAAAGACAAGAAAAATTTAAAACTGTGTATTGGTCTTTCAAGTGCCTGAGATTGCATTGAGTAAACAAGTGTGAAAAATAAGAAAACACTAATTTCATACAAGGTATAATTTGTTTGAAAGAAATAGTTAACACAGGGTACTCCATCAGAATACAGTTAGTTTTAATTTTCATTTCTTAATGAGAAGAGTTCAATCTGACCTTTGAGCCCATTATTTCTGAAATATTAGATTCCAAACTTGAAACTTTCACTCTGAAATCCGACCGCACGTTGAGCCAATTCCTATATTTGTTTTTCATGAAACACATGGATGAAAATGCTTGCTCACACGGATATGTGGTTTCAAATGGACGCTAGAGTGTTCTAGTATCAGTTGGCACTAGGAAGACGCTACATGCAGAAGTTAGAGTTCGCTAAAGCTCTGCTCATACAGGAAGCGGCCAAAACAAATCTGTTATCATACGAAATATATTTTTTATTCTAATAGCATCTTGCGAACCCCTCTGGCATAGCTCGCTTATCCCTGAGGGTCCGTGGATCGCTGTTGTGAACCACTGGTCTACGCTATCTGATAGAAACACCAATGTATTGCTATTGACCGATGTATCTGTTTAAGAGCGTTAGGAACACCTCAGAGGGTAATGGACCGTCGGATAAATAGAACACCGTCAATTATGCCTCAGGCTTCCACTCCGAAACTCGCAGACAGCTAGGAAGCCTTGGTCTGTCCATTCCGTTAATAGCAAGTAAGCTTTCCTACTTTTATTTGCCGATAATACACGCAAAAGTAAGCGAAGCTTTCTCTGAGTGTTTCATCGCTGTCTCACAATGATCAACCCGAAGTGTTGTAGATAAATAAAGAAGATGGAAGGGGAGACGGAGAGCAGGTTTGGGTGAGACAGTTGCCACAGAGCAGTAACGATGATGTCCCAGGCAATAATGATCATTCATGTCATGGTTTGTTACTGTGTTACTTAAGATCACCGGCAGTTATAGCGAAACGGATAGTACATTCCGCGTGTGAATATATCTGACAGATTACATGAAAGATGGGGTTAATTGCATACTTAAAATTTCGCTTAAATGAACAACAACAACAGGAAATGATGAAAAAATGGAGGAGAGAAATTGACTAACTACTGAATGTCTTAAGGAACCATTGTTATATTATGGGCGTTCATTAAGTAATGCAACACATTTTTATTCTTGAATTATGTTGGTTTTATTCGGGGTTCCAACACACCTTGTTTTACACCACTCTTTTTGTTGCTAAAGCGTATTTCTCTACATTATCTCCTTTCAATGGGACGGCCTTACGACACCTTACTGCGAGGACGTGTAGGCCCGCATGGTTCCACTCCACTAGTTGACGTCGTTGTAATGTCTTGGTGCATCAATAACCTCCCCATCAACCTGTTGCTGCTTCCCGCAAAGTGCATCCTTCATCGGGCACTGCGGTTGGAAGTCGGAAGGTACGAGATCCGGGCTATAGGATAGATGAGGAAGAACAGTCCAATAATGCTCTGTGAGCTCCTCTAGGGTGTGCAGACTTGCGTGAAGCCTTGCGTTGTCATTGCGAAGGGGAAATCAGTTAATGAAGGTAGCACAGTACACCTCTGAGTTGATTTTTCCACCATGAGGGAGGACATCAAACAAAATAACCTCTGCAGAATCCGAGCTGAGGACGCAGCTTTGAACTCCCTTTTTTTGTGGTACCAGTCCGTCGATTGCACTTTGCTTTCCGGTTCGAACTGATGAACTAATGCTTCATCACCCACCGAGAGTGGGTCGTGATGAGCCTAGTAACGTTGAAGCAATTCCTTACATATTGTTCTTCGTTACTCTTTATGGTCTTCTGTCAGGTGACAAGGAACCCAATAGCTACACAGCTTTGAGTACTCCAACTGAATCTACGTCTACATTTATACTCCGCAAGCCACCCAACGTTGTGTGGCGGAGGGCACTTTACGTGCCACTGTCATTACCTCCCTTTCCTGTTCCAGTCCCGTATGGTTCGAGGGAAGAACGACTGCCGGAAATCCTCCGTGTGCGCTCGAATCTCTTTAATTTTACATTCGTGAACTCCTTGGGAGGTATAAGTAGGGAGAAGCAATATATTCGATACCTCATCCAGAAACGCACCCTCTCGAAACCTGGACAGCAAGCTACACCGCGATGCAGAGTGGCTCTCTTGCAGAGTCTGCCACTTGAGTTTGCTAAACCTCTCGGTAACGCTATCACGCTTACCAAATAAACCTGTGACGAAACAAGCCGCTCTTCTTTGGATCTTCTTTATCTCCTCTGTCAACCCGATATGGTACGGATTCCACACTGAAGTGTAACTGGGTGACCTCTTTGGAAGTTAGTCAATTGTCAGGATGAGCATTACTGCAAAGGGCATTTGATTCTAAAGCATTATGTCAGGGTGAAAAACACTAAATAACTTTTTCTCTCTTAACAACATGTGGGCAGGGTCGGTTCTTCCTTGGCTCAAATGGCTCTGAGCACTATGGGACTCAACTGCTGTGGTCATAAGTCCCCTAGAACGTAGAACTAATTAAACCTAACTAACCTAAGGACATCACACACATCCATGCCCGAGGCAGGATTCGAACCTGCGACCGTAGCAGTCGCACGGTTCCGGACTGCGCGCCTAGAACGGCGAGACCACCGCGGGCGGCGGCTTCTTCCTTGGCTCGGGTATGAGGTAAAATGAAACAGCATTTTAACATAAGATGGCTTTTATTGAAAGATTTGTACAATGGTTTCCTTACTGGATTGTTCTGGCTGGAAGAGCGGCAGTTGTGTCGTTCGCGAAGCCTTCTGCTTGCGTGAGCGGCGGCGTCTGATTACGAGCGGCGGTGTGTATCTCGTGCCACCGTTTCGCCCAGTTGACTGGAGACGCCCATCGTGATCTGGCCCGTTTAATTATTGAGAACGAAGTCGTGAATCGGATGGTGATACCTTGGATGTGGTGCCCCTGTGTTTCTCTCTCTACGAGGCCGCGTGTTTTTGTGTGTCGGCCAGCCTGCCAGCAGAGCGGTGCGGCGGGGGGATGTCCAGTGTCCAGGGCACGAACAACAGACTCCAACTTGCCAGTCTTCGGCTGTCAGATCTTCATCACCAGTTGACAGGTGACTGCTGATGTGAGGACGTCTCCTTCCCGTCCTCACTAGTCACCCGGGTACATAAAAATCTGTCTCCAAATACACTCCTGGAAATTGAAATAAGAACACCGTGAATTCATTGTCCCAGGAAGGGGACACTTTGGTGTCAGATACATCACATCATCACACTGACAGAATCACAGGCACATAGACACAGGCAACAGAGCATGCACAATGTCGGCACTAGTACAGTGTATATCCACCTTTCGCTGCAATGCAGGCTGCTATTCTCCCATGGAGACGATCGTAGAGATGGTGGATGTAGTCCTGTGGAACGGCTTGCCATGCCATTTCCACCTGGCGCCTCAGTTGGACCAGCGTTCGTGCTGGACGTGCAGACCGCGTGAGACCACGCTTCATCCAGTCCCAAACATGCTCAATGGGGGACAGATCCGGAGATCTTGGTGGCCAGGGTAGTTGACTTACACCTTCTAGAGCACGTTGGGTGGCACGGGATACATGCGGACGTGCATTGTCCTGTTGGAACAGCAAGTTCCCTTGCCGGTCTAGGAATGGTAGAACGATGGGTTCGATGACGGTTTGGATGTACCGTGCACTATTCAGTGTCCCCTCGACGATCACCAGAGGTGTACGGCCAGTGTAGGAGATCGCTCCCCACACCATGATGCCGGGTGTTGGCCCTGTGTGCCTCGGTCGTATGCAGTCCTGATTGTGGCGCTCACCTGCACGGCGCCAAACAAGCATATGACGATCATTGGCACCAAGGCAGAAGCGACTCTCATCGCTGAAGACGACACGTCTCCATTCGTCCCTCCATTCACGCCTGTTGCGACACCACTGGAGGCGGGCTGCACGATGTTGGGGCGTGAGCGGAAGACGGCCTAACGGTGTGCAGGACCGTAGCCCAGCTTCATGGAGACGGTTGCGAATGGTCCTCGCCGATACCCCAGGAGCAACAGTGTCCCTAATTTGCTGGGAAGTGGCGGTGTTGTCCCCTACGGCACTGCGTAGGGTCCTACGGTCTTGGCGTGCATCCGTGCGTCGCTGCGGTCCGGTCCCAGGTCGACGGGCACGTGCACCTTCCACCGACCACTGGCGACAACATCGATGTACTGTGGAGACCTCACGCCCCACGTGTTGAGCAATTCGGCGGTAAGTCCACGCGGCCTCCCGCATGCCCACTATACGCCCTCGCTCAAAGTCCGTCAACTGCACATACGGTTCACGTCCACGCTGTCGCGGCATGCTAACAGTGTTAAAGACTGCGATGGAGCTCCGTATGCCATGGCAAACTGGCTGACACTGACGGCGGCGGTGCACAAATGCTGCGCAGCTAGCGGCATTCGACCGCCAACACTGCGGTTCCTGGTGTGTCCGCAGTGCCGTGCGTGTGATCATTGCTTGTACAGCCCTCTCGCAGTGTCCGGAGCAAGTATGGTGGGTCTGACACACCGGTGTCAATGTGTTCTTTTTTCCATTTCCTGGAGTGTACGTTCTAACTTCTGTCTTCTGGCGGTGAGGCGGCTGCTTGCTATTCCATTACAGTGGCGGACTTGGTGCTTCTATGTACGATGTAGTCTCTTCCTGAAAGACGGTCTTCAGCACCGAAACTGAACTGAAAACTGCTCCTCTCGGGCCCACTGCGTCTCGTGTATTTATTCATTTCAGTTCACTGGAGGTGAACGACTTCACGGTCAATGCCTCTTGTGTCACGCTGAAAAACGTATCGAAGAATCTTCTTAAAATCGGTCATTGGCTCTTGGATTGTAGTTGAGGGCCTTTGATCACATGTGACAATTAAGAAACACGTCGGCCGGTCGGGCGATGCCCGGCCGCCTGCATCGACAGCCTCCACTTATGTGGGGAGGGCGATGGCTTCTCCTGAACGTGCTGACTTGCAAGCACTGGCGGTTGCCGCTGCTGCTGTGCCCACTGTTTTCCAGTGTGTAATTCTTCTAAACTAAACTAAGTTTTTCATTTATTTTCTAATTTATACTTCACTTCACATTGATTTCACTAATTTATTTACCTATCTTAAGTACCACTCAACATTCCTCCACTCTTTGGAGAGTTTTGCTCTCGAATTTACCGCTCAACAGATGAGCAATACTCAAGAATAGGTGAATAAGAGTTTCAGCCCAACTGCCAGAGACGTCCAGTTGTGCAGCGAGGTGTCTGTTTGCGGTGAGCCAGCAGGGGGGAGATCGTGCAGGTCTGCGCGACGTTGCTGCGACAATGACAGACACCTCTCACAACTTCTCACTGCGCTACTGTGCAGGAACCTATGAATATCTGCGACGCTCTGTTATTGAGCCAAAACATTCTCAATGGTGCTCTCTATTTGGACCGCACCTCCGCTACAGACGCAACTTTCGAGGGTCCTTACCTCGCCTCCACCTATTGCAACTTCGTGAAACTGCAGAAGCTGAATCGGTAATATTCCGCGATGTACCACAACAAAACCCACACCTTTTCAACAGAAATTCAAGAAAAGTGTATTGGATTACTTACTGAACGCCTCTCGCAGTTTCTTGGATTCGCAGCAACTATTGCGTCGTTGAAAGATAGATGCGCATGCCATGATGTGTGAAGTCTACTATCTGAGCTATCTACAGTACCATCGAGAAATCACTGTGGCTCCTTCGGCTTCACATCAATCGAGTCATCTCTCGTTGCAGTCCTCTGCAGAATCGCCAAAACCAAGACAATAACAATAATAGGAATTAACCGCTGCTTCCATGCTCATCAGTTTTATCGAACTCCTTATGACCCGACGATTTCAATTAACTATCACACTACAAGAGGCAACACAAATTTATTATCCATTAGAAATCGTAGAACGAACTAAAGCTAATAAAATGCCAAATGTGTAGATAGCCCCCCTCCGATATTCTACAACCTACGTAACACTGTTTCTAATATATTTGACCTGTTTTTTGACAGAGTGACCGTACGTTGATGGGCACAGGTTTTGCCATCAAAAAGGTGTTACAGGTCAGAATACGTAACAATAACTTCGCCTTAATGTCGCATGGATCTGTGATCTCTACGGTGAGAGACTGCATAGCAGTTCTTAGAGTTACTTCGTTTTCATTGTTGTCATATGCTCGTCAATACATTGGTCTACACTTCGGATCGCATGTATGTTCGTATAATTGTTTCGCCAATATATCTACCAGATTGCTTTAGCCAAGAACTCTGATCCGGGTACTGGATGATATAACTTTTGGGTACCTTTAACGAACATACACTGCCGTCAAGAACACTTCTGAAACTAAGTAACCACCTGGTTGCAAAATATGAAGTTCTGTGTATTGAAACCATATCCCTCCCGTCACCTTTACTTTACAGAGTTTGTGTGCAAGTCTTCCCCTGGTGCAAAGAGTGGACGCAGCACGTTTAGGTAGTTTCCGCAACTAAAAGTAACAACCAATCAGCTGAAAAATTTTACCAATCATTGTCTTCGATACAGAATGTAAAGCAGGTAAGTGCCTTAGAAAACGCATTAATCTACTGACGCTTATCAAGCAGTATTCACCGTTCTGAACACAAAAACAATACTGGTCTTCGTTCTCGCCATACAGTGCTTTTAATAGAGGGACAAAGATGATTTATAACGCGATTCATTGAGTGCCATTGTGCAGAATCGCTTTTTGCCTATTGTGAGAGTGGCTGCACTGCTGACGCTGAAAACTGCAAATCGTTTGCCCTTTTGTTACGGCTGGGAGCGGGTCCTTAATGTATAATGGAACAGCTTTCGAAGCACGCTTTTAATGAACTGTCGCCCTCATGTCAATAAGCACACAAGCTGCCGCCCACACGCCTGTGCACTTGGAATACGTGGGAGGTACTCTTCCGAACACATTCTTTTCACTTAAAACCATTGTATGTATATGACAGAATTTTGCACAATAAAGTTTGATCTGTAACAGTAATTTAGTATGGAAGTTAAATTGTTTCCTCAAATACTTCCATATACGTAGCTCACTGTTTGTTCGTTCGTTCAGTTTCCACCAACAAATGAAGAAAATATCTGGAGATGGATAGTCAAATAATAACTACTACGTGAGTAAAGAACAATAACATCACCATCTTCTTTGAAAAATGAAATGTTTGCCGCTCTTAGGTGATATTGTAAATACTGTTTCACTGGCAACGCTATAATATACCAGGTAATGGAGATCTTAAAATGTATCTTAGAATAAGAACGGTGAATTAAGTTTTTAGAAAAGTGAGACTCTTGCGGGACACAACATATTTTCTTTTCTTAATACTGACTTATACGTGTTTGGTTATCTCTGTGTCCTGTGAGTTTTTCTGTTTCTGAGAAGTATAATTCAAAGCTCCATTTCTTTCTTATTTTAAGTCGAAAGCTATAGCACTGCCGTGCGTTTTGTTACGCTGCATTGGTTTTTAAGTTGTGTTTCACTGAGTGATATCCTACTTCGATTTTCATGACAACTAATTTTCGCTTGCACGGCACTCCGAAAATGTGTGTTTCTCTGCTCAAAAAGTAGTCGCTTTCGTATATTATTTTCCTAAACTAACTTGTTTTATAGTTACATATTGTGTCACACTTCGCTATAAGTACGTAGCATTTACTACTGTTATTCTCGGAAGAGATAGTCACCAACAGTTAGCTTTTGAGCAAAGAATCATACTACTTTTGGGCCGCACGGGGTAGCCGAATGGTCTAGAGGCCCTTGCCACGGTTCGCACTGCTCCCCCCTCGGAGGTTCTAGTCCCCGCTCGGGCATGGGTATGTGTGTTGTCCTTAGGGTAAGTTAGTTTAAGTTAGATTAAGCAGTGTGTAAGCCTAAGGGCCGAAGACTTCAGCAGTTTGGTGCCACAAATTTCCAAAATTTACCTACTACTTGAACTTATCTTACAGATGACATGCTGTCAAGTCACAAAATGTATAACAGCTGGCCACGCTCTACATACAGACTTTTGGAATCACAATAAAACAGATGTCTAATACTTCTGGCCTAAAACAGAAAACCTAAGAAAAGTAAGAATCATATTTTACAGGGATGAGAAGGAGAGATTCAGAAGAAAGATGTATATGTCAAAACGTGTTTCCGTCAAATATAAGAATAAACAGAGATTTTTCATATAGAGGAAGACACAGTTCTGTAACAACCAAATGTTACTGTTAAAAAAATAAAAATAATAAAAATAAAAGAAAACCTAAAGCAACTGGGATTTGCAGTTTACAGAAGATAAAGCTCTATAACTATAAATCAACTAGTGAAAAGCAGAAAAAGAGCAACAGAACCATCTTGCCTCAGCACGATAGTAACTGTCGGTATGAAGAGGAACTTGTTCAGGGCTAACTTCACCAGTGATAAACGGGAAGGAAGACAAGACTACTTACAATGTTGATAGCATCAGTAACCAACGACTTTTGGTTTTGGTTCACACTATTGCAAAATGCGCCATTATCGGTTTTGAATCTATACACTCATCTCCAGACTGTTTACATTCTTCTTTTCAAGAAATATGGACCTTGGCTCACTAGTGAGTTGCACCAGTACAAGCAAAAATTTACTGTTTAAAAAAAAAAATGGCGGTTGCACCGCAAATACGTATTATATTGCGACAAATGTTTCTATTGCCTTTCTCCGGCGGTTAACACACCCTGCTGCTCAGGGGGACATTTCACATAAGCTCGGCGGCAACTTTTACCTGATGTTCATCCACTTAACATTAAGAATTTCTCCTCTCCGACGTGTTTTCTGCAAGCAGCAAATCGGTTGTGACATCACCAGCAAAAGGCGTTCACTATGATATTCTAGAGGTGCTCAAAAACAAATTGTGTCTCAGAATAATAAACCATACAAGTGAGAGCAGAACTAACGCTCTTAGCGTTCCGTTATTAATGGCCTGGTACAAGTCTTCCTGTTAGACGTCGTTTTGGTGACTTGTGTGTAGGTAACCTACCACAGTAATGCAACTGGGAAAGGCAAACTATAGTTTAATGTGGAATCCGAATCACGTTTTAGCGGCTCTTCACACCTTTTAGAGATGAAGGCTGGGTTAAAACGAATACTGAAGACTCCGTGCTCTGGCCGAGATTCGAATGCATGACTCTGTTTTCAGACAAGCACTTTACTCTTAGAAAACCTGGACTGATATGTATGTAGGCAGTTCGTCTATAAGTTTTGATGTCTTAGTTTGCAAGTGTGGAAATGTCTTACGTAAGTGGCCAAATGCTCTGATCACATTATATTATATACTTACATTTTTCACACCGACATGGGACTGTACACCTTAGTATAAGACATGAATTTGTTAAGATAAACGACAACAGCCTTCAGTCAGAATGGTGTCTTTATATCAACGCAGAATGCATTTAGATTTCTGGAGGCTTGTCTCCAAGGGCTTCATATTTAGGTAAATTCAGGTCGTGGTAAGATTACATCTACATCTAAATCTACATCCGTACTCCGCAAGCCACCTGACGGTGTGTGGCGGAGGGTACCCTGAGTACCTCTATCGGTTCTCCCTTCTATTCCAGTCTCGTATTGTACGTGGAAAGAAGGATTGTCGGTATGCTTCTGTGTGGGCTCTAATCTCTCTGATTTTATCCTCATGGTCTCTTCGCGAGATATACGTAGGAGGGAGCAATATACTGCTTGACTCTTCGGTGAAGGTATGTTCTCGAAACTTCAACAAAAGCCCGTACCGAGCTACTGAGCGTCTCTCCTGCAGAGTCTTCCACTGGAGTTTATCTATCATCTCCGTAACGCCTTCGCAATTACTAAATGATCCTGTAACGAAGCGCGCTGCTCTCCGTTGGATCTTCTCTATCTCTTCTATCAACCCTACCTGGTGCGGATCCCACACTGCTGAGCAGTATTCAAGCATTGGGCGAACAAGCGTACTGTAACCTACTTTGATTTGGAAGCACTTCCAGTCGAGGCTCTGGCACGTGGGGTTGGTACTTGGGACCTATCCTGAGACTGACTTCACTTGTGAGTAGTTTAGACTGAGGAGCCTGTGGTGAAGTTCTTACTGTAGCGACAGTGTGACTTCAAACATCTCGGACTGCTTATTAGCCAAGGGCACACTTATCCGTTTTTGGTTTACCAGTCTTGATGTCTCATATCGTTGTTCACTCTCTCATATACGTGAGCCAAATTGGTTCTTGGTACGACCAGCAAATGGGTGTCACAAACTGAAATCTACCATGAATTCAGAGCCCTGGTGGAGAGTAAATTGCGATCTACCTGCTTGATCGCTAGACCATGAAATTTTTTAATTTCTTTCATGGCCTCGATCGATTCACAGGTGTCGCCTCCATGTATCACCTCTGCCGCATACGTCTCGCCAGCTGCAGTTTACATTGCCACAGAAAGCAGACAGGGTAGCATACTGCCACTCTGGCACTGTCAGGGCATACAGATACCAATCACCACTTGCTCTCAGTAGCACCTATATATAGAAACCTCAGTAGATTGATCAATAAAAGTCTGCTCAGCGTCAGATCAATTCATATAGCGTAAATGAATAACTGGTTTACCATAATTTATGTGTGTTTTTTTGTAGAGAAATTGAATGTTGTTTGAACACTAAAATTATGCCAACATTCTCAATAACTAATAGTCCCCACTAGGGTTACCTTTCATTGTGGCGACCCTGCTAGGATCGCAGATTGATGGCACCTTCCGTGGCCATTAGATTACGTTGCCTAGTGTACTGATTCAATCTGACGACCTTTGTGCATAATTTTGAATTGACAACACCTTCTGTGGACGTCAGATAGTAGATAGTCTTGCCTAGTGAAGTTTCTGTTTCCCACATTAAATGTGGTGCACTGGGTAGAGCAGTTTTATGTAGCTGGGGTCTAGACGTAGTACTAATTCTTAATTATAGTATGTGCGTATTTTCATATTGCGGTTGTAGCGTTCGTGTCACTTGATTCATTGTTTCGGATGGCTAACAGCGTTTGCTGATTAGTTAGGATAGTGAGACTTTAGTTTGTGATCATAGACAAAAGCACTCCGTCTACAGGCCACAAGTGGCCCATCGGGACCAACCAACCGCCACATCGTCCTCAGTTGAGGATGCGGATAGGACTGAACCGCCTGGAACCGCTCGAGCACCGCGGCTGGCGCACATGAGCGAGTCACGCAATTACAAACACAATATTATTCGCTAGAGCACCGTTGAGAGCATCACAGAAGTGAAGAAAAGTTATGCAAAAAAAATGTTCAAATGTGTGTGAAATCATATGGGACTTAATTGCTGTGGTCATCAGTCCCTAAACTTTTTTTTTTCTTTTCTCTCTCTCTGTCTCTCTCTCTCTCTCTCTCGCTCTCTCTCTCTCTCTCTCTCCATCAGTCTACTGACTGGTTTGATGCGGCCCGCCACGAATTCCTTTCCTGTGCTAACCTCTTCATCTCAGAGTAGCACTTGCAACCTACATCCTCAATTATTTGCTTGACGTATTCCAATCTCTGTCTTCCTCTACAGTTTTTGCCCTCTACAGCTCCCTCTAGTACCATGGAAGTCATTCCCTCATGTCTTAGCAGATGTCCTATCATCCTGTCCCTTCTCCTTATCAGTATTTCCCACATATTCCTTTCCTCTCCGATTCTGCGTAGTACCTCCTCATGCCCTACCTTATCATTCCACCTAATTTTCAACATTCGTCCATAGCACCACATCTCAAATGCTTCGATTCTCTTCTGTTCCGGTTTTCCCAAAGTCCATGTTTCACTACCATACAATGCTGTACTCCAGACGTACATCCTCAGAAATTTCTTCCTCAAATTAAGGCCGGTATTTGATATTAGTAGACTTCTCTTGGCCAGAAATGCCTTTTTTGCCATAGCGAGTCTGCTTTTGACGTCCTCCTTGCTCCGTCCGCCATTGGTTATTTTCCTGCCTAGATAGCAGAATTCCTTAACTTCATTGACTTCGTGACCATCAATCCTGATGTTAAGTTTCTCGCTGTTCTCATTTCTGTTACTCCTCATTACCTTCGTCTTTCTCCGTTTTACTCTCAAACCATACTGTGTACTCATTAGACTGTTCATTCCGTTCAGCAGATCATTTAATTCTTGTTCACTTTCACTCAGGATAGCAATGTCATCAGCGAATCCTATCATTGATATCCTTTTACCTTGTATTTTAATTCCACTCCTGAACCTTTCTTTTATTTCCATCATTGCTTCCTCGATGTACAGATTGAAGAGTAGGGGCGAAAGGCTACAGCCTTGTCTTACTCCCTTCTTAATACGAGCACTTCGTTCTTGGTCGTCCACTCTTATTGTTCCCTCTTGGTTGTTGTACATATTGTATATGATTAGTCTCTCCCTATAGCTTACCCCTACTTTTTTCAGAATCTTGAACAGCTTGCACCATTTTATATTGTCGAACGCTAAACTTACACACTACTTAACCTAAATTATCCTAATGACAAACACTCCCACGCATGCCCAAGGGAGGACTCGAACCTCCGGTGGGACCAGCCCCACAGTCCATGACTGCAGCGCCTGAGACCGCTCGGCTTATCCCGTGCGGCAAAGGTTTTGCGATTCTCTGAACCGCTATATCAGAGGACACCTTGTGCACGTGGCCGAATGTAGCAGGATTATGTTCCAGTCGCGGTGAAACGCGTAGTAGAACATGCTCCGTCGGTAACAAGCAGCATGTCAGAGTTATAGCCGGAAAACTATTGGACACGTCTACAGAGGTGAGAAACGTTATTACGTGAATGCGGAAACACGAGGGGATACCATAACAGTGCACGAGGATCGCTTGGACACGGGTACATGGGATCGCCCGCTGCAGACGAGAGAGAAAATTCGTATGGTGGATACGTCGAAACTTTCGACCACAAACTTTTCTTGACCATCCAGAATTTTCAAGTCTACAAAGAGGCAAACAACGCATTACATCCAAACATCCGGATGGCACAGTATGATCACGTGCTAACAGAATCTTAGCCACAAGTACAAGCTCCAGTTTATCTGTGGTTGCTTAGAAAGGTCGATTACAGAACATATGCGCGGAGTGGCGGAGAGTCGTCACTCCTACCGATATTTTAAGGGCGAATTCCTTAGCACATTTTGGTCACTAGACACACAGTAAAGGATAAAACAGGAGATCCTGTTAGGAAAGGACTTAGAAGCGTCAAGATTACGCAGTGCTATAAAATTTTTGGAATCCCTGGTCCAGAAAAATCGATTCTTGGATCAACCGAAAAATCCCAAAGAATTTGTAAGGCCCTGCTACATTGCTTTACCTTTAAGTTACTAGCAACTGCTCGTCGGTAGATGCACTGATTCAATCGAATTTTCAAGAGTGCACTATGCGGGATACACAGCGAACCAACTGAAGGACATACATCGGTCAAGGTCAAAGAAATGACCAGCATAGCGAAATTGTGGAATTGAGACCACCTAACCCATCGCATGCGTCACGTAAAGAAAATTAAACAGGAACTGATACACAGCCGCCGGCCACGGTGGCCGAGCGGTTCTAGGCACCTCAGTCCGGAACCGCCTTGCTACTACTGTCGCAGGTTCGAATCCTGAATCGGCCATGGATGTGTGTGATGTCCTTAGGTTAGTTAGGTTTAAGTAGTTCTAAGTTCTAGGGGACTGATGACCATAGATGTTGAGTCCCATGGTGCTCAGAGCCATTTGAACCATTTGATACACAGCCGCTGCAGACTCAGCTCAAAACAATGCCGCATAAACTATCGGAACGTGCGATATTAACATGTTAGAGTACAAAGATACAAGAGAACTGCCACGGGAAGAGAACATGCAGTATGTAAATAGGCTCCATGGATAAACTCTTTAGCGTAATTTACTGTTGATGTTATGTTGCGTACCGGAATTTTCCATTTGTTCTATTTCAGTGTTATTTTGTTTGTTTGCATTGCCATTAGTTTTCAGCATAAGTCCTTGTTGAACGTGATCAAATGAGTTGCGTACTTCTGACATCTTCACACCAACATTCACTGGCTGGTGGAAGATTGAATTTAAATTCCGTTGCAAGTTATTTCTCATCAACCATTGGCATTATTTGTGGCACACTGCAGTGCCGATTACTCTAAACAACTGAGTACTGCTATTAATTCTTAGGCCCTCAGAGTTTTTGTTGTCCAATTTCTGCTACCAGTAGAGCAAGGAGATCGGTCGCAAGTTGCCCGCAATTGAGCATCGTACTCTGTCGTAGCATTCTCGTAGAAGAGCTTCCACAAGTATCACCATGGCAACTGAAATTTATTCAGTTTACTTTCCGTGGTTTCTTGTACGCTGTCCAAGGGACGGTTGTACGTCACTTTGTTTTCGTGGTGTCTACACGATACATCTTATCATAGAGCGTGTGTGTCTCGATTTTTTTGAATGTATTTAGTTTGGTGGTAGCGGTTCACGCTTTGGGTACATGTCGACTGTAAGACTCGATGTGTTATGCGTCATCCCCTGTCGTGCGGTGTACACTGTCTCGTGAGCGCCGGCTGCGAAATATTGTGTATGGAGTATTAGCACGGACAAGTACAAGTCACGGTAGTTTGGCAAACCCCAGACCCAGAAATACTCGTAGGAAGCAGACACGAAATGATGGACCATGGATGAGACTTATATTGGAAACTATATGTATTGCTTGCTGTATGCTTGTGTTTCATTTTACCAGTAGCGATCCTGACAGAGGAAGCAGGAGGCATCCTTGCACTATGTAAAATTACGTGTATGTAATCACTATAAAGATTTCAGGCAAATATCCAGTACCTGAGTGAGGAGACGCACTTCCTGACCACATAAGCATCAGCAGACAACACTGCTGGACATCGAAAAATAAAAGAGGAGTATGCAAGAAATAAAATGCATGTAATTTGGATTCGGTAGTTTAGCAAAGGCATGGGATAGTACAATAAGTTAGTATTTAGTATTGGAAGAAGTCTGCACGTTTGGTGGCGGTAGAGAGGTAGTGCCAGCGTAAACTGAGGGTGCATCACAAGAGTAGAACTAACCAAAAACTAACAAAAACACGTGCGCACACAAACAAAGACACCTCACACCACATAATTTACGTCCATACAACCTTAACAGAGCCCTGCAGTAAATAATTTATTTTTTAATTTGCATCCTTAGTAATAAAACAAATAAATAAATATATAAAATTTACAGATCTTTCTTTTCTTTTCTGTAAATTGGTTATATTGACTTAATGACATTTGTGAGAGAATATGGCACTTGATCACACTTGAGGCTTGTGCAGACTCCAGATCCAACATGGCAGACTGGATGTCACACCCCACACCAGCCAGGGAAAGGCGAATGGAGTGGGCAGCCACAATGAGTCAGGTGTAGCAGCCCAGGTGTTGGGGACCCCCCGCTGTGACCGGCTCTGCCAGCTGATGCGCCTACATCATGCAGCCAAGTCGTCCACCAGTGCAGGTGGAGGTGGCACATCTCAGGCCAGTGCAGACCGTGGGAACCCACCACGTGCCGGCGACTAATGCCCCTTGTGGTGAACAACCCACCAGGCCACTAATCGAGGGACAAGCAAGTTGGCACCACAGTCGATGGGCGCCGACCCGAACCGACTCAATGTGGTGCCGAGAACGTGTCCCCTCAACAGAAGGCGAGCTAATCTGAGATGTCCCGTGCGGGCAGGCGTGCGTTCTGTTGCAGAGGCGAACGGGAAGAGCAGGGTTGTCCCACTAATGCCGAATGGATTTCAATGCCAGGGGCTGGTTGCACATCAAATGCAATGCTGTCATGCCAGTTCCTCATGGCTGACTGCGGCCTGACCAGGATGAGGCCAAGGGTCCTGTTGTGGTCTGTAAGCTGCACAAGATGCCAGTTGCTGCCTAGACGAGAGGGAACACTAGAGACGTCTGCTGCCACTTCTGCCATGTCATGCACTGTGGGACAGGCCATTCCTCTCTGGCGCAAATTGCTGTTCTTCAGTCCTACGAGTCATGGTTTGTGTGTGTGTATAGGTGCCATGTTCTCAATTCGTGTGACATTTTCTATTGTAAAATGTGTCTCCCCAGGGACCTTTGTGGAGGGAGTGTTAGGATACATTTCATTAATATAATTATGTAATATATTTTTGTGTTTTTGTATGTATTGGTAGGTATATGTTTTTCTCCATATTTATTAATGCTCTGATTATGTATGAGTATTTGTTTTCATCTCGGAGAAAATAATACACAAATTTACACAACTTAGGTAATAACATAAACAGATTACACATGTGTGATTTCCTTGCTCATTGAGAATTTGAGAATGTATGTGTTTGAGACCAATTGAGTGATAGAGTAGGGGTAAATCAGTGAGCAGAGAACAGTTCATAATCCAGGATATTGTTAATTATTAGGGACATTAGACATCTCTGACCTCATGATATGGTGTGAATGGGCATATTTCCTTGCTGAAAGCCCTTTTAACCGCATATCAAATGTTTAATGGAAGTATGTGATGTAGCAATGACCCCTGGGTCTAACGTAATTGATACTACTCACAGCAATGTTTCCATGTAATTTTCCTTGGTTCCAGCGTGTGAGTGAATGAGCCCTGAAACGAATGAGGTCTAGCTAGAACGTGTTTTAGCAATGGGCAATCCTGATTTGCAAAGTTGCCTTTTTAACACATATATCAGTTATCAGGATGAGATTCTTCTACTATCTGCAATGATGGCCTCTGGTTAGTGTCACACTAAATAATATTGAATTTAGACCCTACCCATGAGGAAATAAATGACAGTTAGAGGGCACTAAGAGAGCATGTGTTATTCTCTCTCATATTTTTCACACACAGTTAATTATTAAAGATTTTATTACAACCTAAGTCACCTTGAGCAAGACTCTATAAAGCTCACAGCCTGAGCAGACGTTGATGGAGTCTAGCAGGGCTCTAAAACCATGAGGTATGTTTATATTTCTTAGCTAATAGAAACGCCATGTTGAGGGTTGAAGGCAAATGGCGGCGAGCCCATCCCTCAGTAAATCTTGCGAGACAAATTCACAGCCGTACACAACAGACAGAGTAACCCCTCATTGAGACAGGTCTTCAGCAGAACAATGCTGAGATAGCTGACACAACACCGGCAGAGGCCTGGGTGGGGGTGATGGTTCGCAGGAATGCGTCTACACAGTGAAGTCATAAATCGGACATTGAGTGAACAGCCAATCGCAATAAAAATTCATGACTTTTCGTGTTCGCTGATACTGCCATTAGGCCTGTGAACCATTTCCATCGGCCGAATCGGTTGTATAAGTAACTCCAGTGTCTGGGAAACGATTGGTGATAGAATCGTTATTACATCTCATAGCTAGGACTAGCAAGCTCCAAGACACAAGCAATTTAGATGAAGATGTATAAGATTGTATCTCTTCACATTTTGCTGTGGGAAGTGACATGAGTTAGAAGAAAATCATCTTACCCTTCTGAGAAAACTTAAAATACCTAGTAATTGGCGGTTTCTTTTTCTTCAGAGATGCATGTTTCTTAAATTTTTCCCTGTTTTGACATGAGTTTGTGCTTTTTCTTTTCTTTTCTTTTTTTTTTTTACTGAAAAGCACTCGGGTGGAGAACTTTGATCTGGAAGCACTTCTACTCGAGGCTCTTGTATGTATGGTTGGTACTTGGGACCTATGCTGAGACTGACTTCCCTTGCGAGTAATTTAGAATGGGGACCCTGTGGTAAAGTTCTTACTGGACCGACAGTGTGACTTCAAACGTCTCGGACTGGTCGTTTTCCGACGGCACAATTATTCGTTTTTGGTTTACCAGTCTTGATGTCTGGTAACCATATACGCTCTGTCGTATAAGGGAGCCAGGCTGGTCCTTGATACAACCGGCAAACGAGTGTGTCACACACTGAATTCTACCTTGATTTCAGGGCTGTGATACACAGTAAACTGCGATCCGTCTGCCTGATCGCTAGACAAGAAGATTTAGGATTTCTTTCATGGCCGTGATCGATTCACAGATGCCACCTCCACGTCTCACATCTGCCGAACACATCTCGCCAGTAGAAATTTACGTCGCCACACAAAGCAAACAGGGTAATGTGCTGCCACTCTGGCATTGTCAGGGCGTACAGATCTCAATCGCCATTTGCTCTCAGCTGCCCTATATAGAGAAAAAGCAGATTTGAGCAATTGAAGTCTGCTCAGCGTCAGATTAATTCAGATTGCATTATTCACATCTTTAGCGCCAGAGTTAAACGATCTTTGTCAACCCAGGATCCTTAATCCAGCGTAATCTTAAACCACCTATTAGTTGTTTATGGAATTCAGTCAATAACGTGTTTAGCATAATTTATGTGTTCTTAGAAAAAATAAATGTTCTTTGAACACTAAAATTATGGCAAGATTCTCAATCATTTATATAGTCCCCACTAGGGTTACCCTTCAATGGTATTTGACAATGTGGCACATTGTGATAATAAGTTTCCGGAACTAAGACAAATCGAAAAATAGGTTACTGTTTCCAGTAGTTGATATATTGTTTTGAAGCACAGTATGGCTCAAATGGCTCTGAGAACTATGGGACTTAACATCTGTGGTCATCAGTCCCATAGAACTTAGAACTACTTAAACCTAACCAACCTAAGGACATCACACACATCCATGCCCGAGGCATGATTCGAACCTGCTAACGTAGCAGTCGCGCGGCTCCGGACTGAGCACCTAGAACCGCTAGACCACCGCGGCTGGAAAGCACAGTATGAATAAACATTATCTACTCTACAGTACATTAGCAAACACAAATCAAAACAAGTCAGAGACTTTAAAATGTGAGGGTGTAGCGTTCCTATAAAGACATATCTGCTGTTATTTCAGAGAAGACACAAAACTGCTACACTATTTATTATACAGAGATAGCCTAGAACAAATACTTGTCAATATGTAAAATATGGCTGCATGTCACCCAATGGATGCACTGCTAAAAATGTGTTTCTTTTGGAACACATACATTGCTAAAGTTACTGAAAAAAGTATGGCTGCTAAAGTCCGTTTGTTCATTCAAATATATTTTCAGATGATTTTTCTTTGTGTTAACTGTTCTAGTAGATCATTATTTTTACCATGGTTTTATTCATGGATATATTGTAGATATCTCGTAGTGGTTAAGTGTCAAGGGATTGTTTTTTTGTTAATGTGTGTGTGGAAAGTTCTTAGTGTTTTTCAAATGTAAAATGCAGGTCAAATGGTACATTGTGGTTTGTGTGTTCCAGTGCTTTCTGTTACTGGGGTGTTCGTATTTGTCGACGTGAGTGATGGTCTAGATTGTTGTTTGTGGAGAAGTACATTCTAATTTTGGTGTTTCTAAAAAAAATTAACAGTTTTTATTGATGCCGTGCTGTGGGGCGCCTGATTAATAATAGGAAAGAAAAAATGTTGTTCATCGTCTTTTACGAGAGCCTAAAATCTATTTTTGTTGTTAGCCACAAAGTGATGGATAAGGTATTGATCGCAGTTCCCAGTCTGCAAGTCCACATTCTTGTCTAGCCCAATGAAAGATATGTTTCTACTCTCTATTCACTCAGCGGGATCAGGGACTATGATTATAAATGAAAATCTTCAGTTCTAATTGATAGATATATTTGATAAATTTTCACATGCACACCATAGTAATATTGCTGATAATAATAATAGTAATAATAATATCTTTATCATAAACAGCATTTCAGAGGTGACCTCTACGGCAAGTTCCCAGAAATGGTCTTTCGCCATGACTTCTGCTAGTCAAAATTAATTGCTCGCCACCCAAGTGGCAAAATAATGTCACCACTTACCTCGCGGTTTTCTTAACATTACGTACTATAATAAGAACTTTCTACCATTAATTTAACATATACTTAAACTACTAAAAGAGGGACCTTTTTATTGCAAATTTAGTTTTTAGTAAATTACTTCAATACTATTAGAGGTAGCTTAATTGGGCCACATAGTTACCGTTTGTATGTCGAACTGAACCTTCATAGAGATTTTTGGCTTTCTACCTTTATTATTTAGCGCCACTTATTTTTATCTTAAAACGATGTATTTAGGGAAAGATATTCACGTGATAAGTCTGAGATTTTACAATTTAAATATTAATATAATGAAACTTATGTTGACAAAGTCCGGAAAACCTACTTTAAATTTTTATTTCTTCCTTAGGTTATGCCTATACTTCTGTGCTACGCACAGACGCATTATAGTGACGTGGCAATAATAGCATTGAACTGGATTAAGTTCCGAGAAACTCACTCGCCTCTGTATCTCTCAAATGACACAGCGCTTGTTTCGCTACAATGCCTAAATAAGGAATGCTTCAGTAAATGTGTGTTGTGACAGTTATTACTTCGGGAGTGAATTTATTACTGATACTGGCCTGTAGTTTGTTGGACAGTTGTCATTGTTTTTCAGAAAAATCTTTATTTACTGTAATTGCATTTATCGTAACAATTACTTGTGTTAATGCTTTGGATTTTAAATATATCTTGATAGCAGTACCAGTTCCTGAAAGAAAAAGGGTCTTAGCAGTCAGACAAACGGACAGATGGACAACGAAGTAATTCTATAAGGGTTCCGTCTTTACCGCTTTGCCCTTAAATTAATGTAGAATACCCGTGCTAGCAATCAGGTGTGAACAATTTAAATACTTAGATGTGCAGTGATTCGAAGGTTACGAAGTATTAATTACCCTTTCACTCACTTGGAGTCATGCAACATATTCAGCAAAGACAGGCAATAAAGACTTCATTCCACTTGTTCGCTGAATCCGGCACCGTACAGGGACCCTGAGTGACATGTCAGAGAAAATTAAAACCAGAATGCCCGGCTATGCTTCCCGTCGCAGAACTTGTTAAAGGCCAGTAAATGACTTGTAGTCTCGCACGGGGCGCTAAATCTCGCATATCCGAGCGGACAGCTGCACAGTCCCCACGCTGCGAACAGCAAACAGGGAAACACAGTGGTCAATGGCCGTCCGGATGTTTTCCCGGTGAGGTTGTCTGCTGTCTGCAGCAGACATTGTTCCCCCACCACCGCCACCACTCAATCGCCTGCCTGGCCGTACCTGCCACCACTGCGGGACCTCGTATCCGGCCGCGTGGGCGAGGTGTGAGAAGCGATTTCAGGCTGCCGGTAACCGACCTACAGTTGTTTTAAGGACGATTTGGCGGCACCGCAAAAAATATAAAAAAAATGTTGTCGCCTGCTATCGACACCGTTATTAAGGGCGAGCGCTGAGTTGGCACTGGAGCGCAGACGCGATGTGTGGAGAGGGAGTGGCCACTGGCAGGAGAGGGGGCATCGGATCTGATCCGCCTGTCAGCGGCAGATACGGGTCTGGGATCGTTAACGCCCATCTGTGCTCGCAGTGAAGTGCGAATGTTTTTCTGCTGCGGAGAGTTCCCCACTCCGGTATGCCCGTGTAGCTTCAACACTGTCCGTAGCGCTATTATTTCACAATATTGTCCTATTCTGGTGCTTGGAAAGGCGAATTTCACCTGACTCTCACGCTACAGCTGGTGACATAGCACACCTGCACGAGCATTCACATATATACACTCCTGGAAATGGAAAAAAGAACACATTGACACCGGTGTGTCAGACCCACCATACTTGCTCCGGACACTGCGAGAGGGCTGTACAAGCAATGATCACACGCACGGCACAGCGGACACACCAGGAACCGCAGTGTTGGCCGTCGAATGGCGCTAGCTGCGAGGCATTTGTGCACCGCCGCCGTCAGTGTCAGCCAGTTTGCCGTGGCATACGGAGCTCCATCGCAGTCTTTAACACTGGTAGCATGCCGCGACAGCGTGGACGTGAACCGTATGTGCAGTTGACGGACTTTGAGCGAGGGCGTATAGTGGGCATGCGGGAGGCCGGGTGGACGTACCGCCGAATTGCTCAACACGTGGGGCGTGAGGTCTCCACAGTACATCGATGTTGTCGCCAGTGGTCAGCGGAAGGTGCACGTGCCCGTCGACCTGGGACTGGACCGCAGCGACGCACGGATGCACGCCAAGACCGTAGGATCCTACGCAGTGCCGTAGGGGACCGCATCGCCACTTCCCAGCAAATTAGGGACACTGTTGCTCCAGGGGTATCGGCGAGGACCATTCGCAACCGTCTCCATGAAGCTGGGCTACAGTCCCGCACACCGTTAGGCCGTCTTCCGCTCACGCCCCAACATCGTGCAGCCCGCCTCCAGTGGTGTCGCGACAGGCGTGAATGGAGGGACGAATGGAGACGTGTCGTCTTCAGCGATGAGAGTCGCTTCTGCCTTGGTGCCAATGATGGTCGTATGCGTGTTTGGCGCCGTGCAGGTGAGCGCCACAATCAGGACTGCATACGAGCGAGGCACACAGGGCCAACACCCGGCATCATGATGTGGGGAGCGATCTCCTACACTGGCCGTACACCTGTGGTGATCGTCGAGGGGACACTGAATAGTGCACGGTACACCCAAACCGTCATCGAACCCATCTTTCTACCATTCCTAGACCGGCAAGGGAACTTGCTGCTCCAACCGGACAATGCACGTCCGCATGTATCCCGTGCCACCCAACGTGCTCTAGAAGGTGTAAGTCAACTACCCTGGCCAGCAAGATCTCCGGATCTGTCCCCCATTGAGCATGTTTGCGACTGGATGAAGCGTCGTCTCACGCGGTCTGCACGTTTAGCACGAACGCTGGTCCAACTGAGGCGCCAGGTGGAAATGGCATGGCAAGCCGTTCCACAGGACTACATCCAGCATCTCTACGATCGTCTCCATGGGAGAATAGCAGCGTGCATTGCTGCGAAAGGTGGATATACACTGTATTAGTGCCGACATTGTGCATGCTCTGTTGCCTGTGACTATGTGCCTGTGGTTCTGTCAGTGTGATCATGTGATGTATCTGACCCCAGGAATGTGCCTATAAAGTTTCCCCTTCCTGGGACAATGAATTCACGGTGTTCTTATTTCAATTTCCAGGAGTGTACATCGCCAGCCACTGCACAGTGCGTGGAAGAGAGTACTTCGTACCAATATTATCCGTCTCCTGAGCACTGCACGGGGGAAAGATGCTACTTTTTGAAGTTTCAAAAGAATGTTCTCTGCTGTTTTGAGGAACGTAATTCCAGAGTCTCTTTCTAATGAGAGAAAATACAGAGGATTCTGTGATCCTGTGTTATGCAGTGGTACGTATAGGATTTTACTTTGTTGAGAACGAATGTGTGTTTTACGCTGTTCGGATAACAATGTAAGAGCCTGAGACAATTAAGAGAGTGCAGTGAGTGTGAATACGATAGAGCAGAGACAGGATGTGACTATCTCTACGCATGTAGGCATGTAGCAATGGTAACTGTTCGTACTCGGGGGTGATACGGTGGAAATAGCAAACGTCTTAAAAGTATCCCACACAAGCTTTAATTAGGTCTAAATATTTCTTTCAGTTGAGAATAACATGTTGTGTTCTCTTTGCTAGAATTCAGTCCAAGCACACAGCTGGCATGATATTTCGTATACGCGTATTTGGTTCATTAAGAGCCAGGGCGGACTGTATCGAACACCTTCGTTAGATGTGTGATGTTATTTACAATTGATAAGATTAGCACTGTAGCAGCACCTCATTATTGATGGCTCTAGTGTATAAAGTGCAAATTTCTCTACATATGCACCTACATTTCCCAGAACTCTTCCAGCAATTCTAAGTCTCCAAATCGGCGCCCTTAATACGAACATAACATGTATGCACTTTAAATCACTTCGTAGCATTGCCACTAAATGGTTATCCGACGTGGTGTACTCAAAGTGTTCTCCACTAATCGTGTAATCAAACAGTATCGTGTTCTTTTCATAGATTGATATGTATTTGCATACCTCCGCAAAGTAGCAACACAGTTGATTCTGATCATTTTACTATTTGTTTTTGTAGTCAGGGGACCAGCTGATAAATAGTCCTGGTATATCAAAACATTGTGCAGAATTTAAGGTTTGAAAAACAAAACTACTTAATTAATTCAAAAGAGTAAAATTACTATTCAGTACACAAACCAAAAATTTGTCAACACATTATAGATTCATGAAAGACCTTTTAGACCAATGTATACAGAGGACACAATTAAGCTACGTAAACTAAATTTGCCTTATGTTTTCAGAACTGCTAAAGACACCAAATGAAGTTCGTTGGCTAAGTGAACTGCCCCTGTATTGTATTGTATGTTAACCGGGGACCTAGAAACAAAGGAGGGGCTCCGTCCGCGGCGCAGCCGCAGTGGTCCACAACCCCACGACGACTACCGCAGTCCACTTCATCCCTCCGCCGCCCCATACCGAACCCAGGATTATTGTGCGGCTCGGCCCCCGGTGGACCCCCCAGGGAACGTCTCACACCAGACAAGTGTAACCCCTACGTTTGCGTCGTAGAGTAATGGTGGTGTAGGAGAACTTCGTTGCGCAGCAATCGCCGACATAGTGTAACTGAGGCGGAATAAGGGACACCAGCCCGCATTCGCAACGGCAGATGGGAAACCGCCTAAAAACCATACACAGACTGGCCGGTTCACCGGATTCGTGCCGGGGCCGGCGATCCTTCCCGCACGGAAAGCCGTGCTTTGGACCGCACGGCCACCCGGGCGGGCAAACTGCCCTTAGGAAAAATCAATTTTACTTATATTAATCATTCGTAATTTATCTGCCTGCGCAATTACTGAAAAATTTATGTCCAATTATCGACGGAGCTTTGGAAGTAGATGGATGAATGTGTGACGCTGCGGCGTAGCCTAATTTTGAGACCATTAGCTTTAACTCATGGTCATATTTACCAGTAAAACAACGTCAGTTCACTCACAGATACCTTCACCACTGGACAGCAACATAGTTTGACATGCTGGTTGCCCATCTCACATTCAATAATCAGAATATGACATCCAAAATGATCTACACTACCTGTCATTACGCAGATACATATAATCCACTTCACTGTTGAAAATACTCAGTAGGAAAGTGGCTGTACAGCAAGAATGTCGCATTACTTTTGTAAACATCGATTTGACATGAAAAAAAATTGTCATGTGGGTGAGCATCTAAATCCTATCTTTCTTACGTAACCCCATAAGAAGGGGCAATATCACATAGCAGAATGCTTGATAAAGACCAGTCAAGAAAACAGCACCCGAAAGCCTACTTTCAAGAGCAGCTGGAAATTGACAGTATCCAAAAAACTGAAGAAGTGTCACTTAATATCTGTGTCTTACCATATCGGAATTCAGAGATAGATTTCCGATACAACATGAATGGTTGTGTATCGTGAAGCGATGCCACAGGCTTCGACAAGAAGGCGCCCGTGGAACGTGCTAAGCACTGATGTCTTGGTACGTACAATGATAGAGTATATTTCCAACAAAATCCGAAAGAAGTAGATTGATAAGCAGTTATATCACTAAATACAAGAAATTAGCTTTACAGACAACTTCATCGCGCAACAGGGATATTCAAACATACAAGAGTGTGAAATCTTATGGGACTTAACTGCTTAGGTCATCAGTCCCTAAGCTTACACACTGATTAACCTAAATTATCCTAAGAACAAACACATACACCCATGCCCGAGGGAGGACTCGAACCTCCGCCGGGACCAGCCACCCAGTCCATGACTGCAGCGCTTCACACCGCTCGGCTAATCCCACGCGGCTCAAACATACAAGTAAAAGATTTAGAAACGGAATAAAATGAACTGACAAAAGTCATGGGATACCTCAAAATATCGTGTCGGACTTACTTTGGCAGGAGCAAAACCTCATTGGAAACACCTGCAGAAGTGCTGAGTTACGCTGCCTCCATAGCCGCTCGCGATTGTGAAAGTGTTTCCGCTGCAGGATTTTATGCTCTATCTGACCACCATATTATGTCCCATAAATACTGAATTCTTGTCCGGTCGTCAGTATGGCCAGATCATTCGCTAGAATTGTCCAATATGTTCTTCAAACCATTTGCGAACAAATGTGGTAAGGCGCATTGTTGGCAATAACAATTCCATGTTTGTTTGGGAACGCGAAGTCCATGAATGATATCCAGGTAGCCGACCACAACAATTTGCCGTCATTTATCGGTTCATTTGGACTGGATAAAACAGTCCACTCCATGTAAGCACATTTTTATGGAGCGACCATCAGCCTCCACAGTGCCTAGTTGACAACTTGGCTCCATGGCTTCCTGGGGTCTGCGCCCCTCTCGATCCCCACCATCAGCTCTCACCAACTGAAACCTCAACTCACCTGACCAGACCACTGTTTTGCAGTCGTCTGGGGTCCAACCGATACGGTCACGAGCCCAGGAGACGAGTAGCGGGCGATGTCGTGCTCTTACCTGAAGCAGTCGCGTGTATGATCGGCTGCCAAATGTAGCTTCACTGTCCTGACGGACTCGTTCTTCGTACGTCTCACACTGATTTCTGCGGTAATTTCACTCAGTGTTGCTTGTCTCTAACCACCGACAATTCTACGTAAACGTTGCTGCTCTCGATCGTTAAATGAAGGCCGCTGGCCACTGTGTTATCCGTGGTGAAAGGTGATGACTGAAATGTGGTATTCTCGGCACACTCTTGAGACCGTGGATCTCGGAATGCTGGAGGTAAATGCGAAGAAACAGTTGGTAACAAGAAATATTTCAGTTGGTCGATGAAAGAATGAAATTAAAAAATGTTCAGGGAAACTCAGTAATCGAGAAATATATGTCACTTAGAAACGAAATAAACAGGAAGTGCAGGGTTGGCTAGGTGAAATGGATGCATGAAAAATATGAAGAAATCGAAAAAGAAATGATTGCCAAAGGTCAGACTCAAAACAACCTTTCGTACCATTAAAAACAAATGTTCTAACATTAAGAGCGAAATGTAAATTCCACTGTTAAATGCAAAGGAGAGAGCGGATGCGTGCATAGAGTACACTGAAGGTCTCTGCGATGGGAGGGTCTTGTTTGATGACGTGATAGAAGAAGAATCACTAGTCGGTAGGGAAGAGATAGGGGATCCAGTAATAAAATTAAAATTTAAAACAGCGTAGAAAGACTTAAGATCAAATAAGGCAGAAGGTGTAGATAACACTCCATCGTAATTTCTAAAATCATTGGGGCCAATGGCAACAAAACGACTACTCACGTAGGTGTCGGCTGTGGGCGATATACAATCCTACTTTTCGAGGAATAATCATCCACATTATTCCGAAAACTGGAAGAGCGGACAAGTGGAAGAATTATCTTACAATCTGCTTAACAACTTATACGTTGAAGAAGTTGCTAATATGAAAAATATACAAAACAATGGAAAAGAAAAATGGGGATCTGTTACAAGATAAGTCTGTAGAGAGGTCTGACGTTGCGATTGATAATGGAAGCAAGACTGAAGGAAAATCAGGACACGTTCATAGGATCTGTCGACCTGGAGAAAACGTTCGAGAGTGTGAGATGGAGCAAGATGTTCGAAATTCTGAGAAAAATAGGAGTAAAATATAGGCAAAGGTGGTTACTATACAATTTGAACAAGAATGGAGATAGAACAATTAGATTAGAGGGCCATGAAGGAAGTTCTCGGATTCAGAAGGATTAAAGACAGGGATGTAATCTTTCGCCCTACTGTTTGATCTACACATCGCTGAAGCAATGATGGATATAAAAGAAAAACCAAGAGTGCGGTTAAAATTCAAGGTGAAATGACATCAGTGATAAAATTCGCCGATGGCATTGCTATCCTCAGTGAAAATGAAGAAGTATTACAGATCTATTGAATGGAATTCTCTGATGAGTCCAGAATATGGACTGAAAGTAAACCGAAAAAAGACAGAAGTAATGACAAGCAGCAGATATGAGAACAGGGAGAAACTGAACCTCAAAATTTGTGATCGCGAAGTAGGCTACCTAGGCAGCAAAATAAACCATGATGCACTGATCAAGTAGGACATAAAAAAATGCAGTCACTGGCGAAGAGGGCATTCCTGGAAAAGAGAAGTCTACTGGTATGAAGCATATGTCTTAATATAAGAAATAAATTTCTGAGAATGAACTGCTGAAACAGAGCATTGTGTGGTAGTGAAACATGGACTGTGCGAATACATTCAGCAACTAACTGAAGACGTAGGTTGCAAGCACACAGAAAGAAAAAACGAGGGAGGGAAAGAGAGAGAGAGAAACACATGGCTCAACACCTACTCCTGCAGTGATCCCGAGGTATCAGTGCCAATCTAAACTCTCCACGTGAAGCTAGCTTCACTACAATAAATAAATTGGAATGACCTCACCCGATCTTTTATACATCGTAGTACCTCCACAACAGTATTGACCTCCAACAGACATAAACAGGCTTCTCTCCACAGACAACCCCACCAACAAGCACCCAAGCACCCAACATTGAACAGCGCACAAACACGAATGTAATGTAGTAATGGCTTGCAAACTTTGAGAAAAGAGTAGACAGAGGAGTTGCAAGCCATATAATATTGGCATTGGTCGTCAGAGACGTGAAACGTCACTAGTAACGAAGCAAAGAGTTCGTTACGGTGCTTGTATCCATTAATCGAATCAGATTATGGCAGACTTGCGTAATGTTTGATAAATATAGATATCACAGTCTACTAGAAGAAAATGTCATGGGAGGAAATAAAAGTTCAGCGTGAAGAGACAACTTTCAGCATTATCCATTGTTCATGTTTCATAGCAAATTGTCTCTTTTGTCTTTCGTACAGAGGGCACTTCCTATCTCTGTTAGTCAGACTTTATGCAACAAACTGTAAGAAACGGAAAATGGCAGCCATTTTCGTAAACAAATATCAAAATATGCCTAGCAAACATGGACTCCCAAATGCATACCTTAAGAGGCATGAGCCCTTCATCTTCGATAATGTGAAACACATGTCTTTTACTCGAAGATCTTTGGTTTCCATATTTTTGGAGGAGGTATTATGAACCAAAGCAACCGAAATAAGAAAAACATATCCAGTACCCGCAGGCTCCAAAATGCTTCTCTTAACAGTAGTGGGCACGTGCTGAGTAGATGTGTTTCACAACAGCGAAGACGTATAAGTGGCTCTCGTTCTTAAGGTATGCACTTCATAGCCGGTGTTTACGGGACACCTTCTTTTGTGTATTCTACCACCCCTCACAATAAGGAAACCAAAGAGCTTTCAATAGAAGAGACGTGTCACTCAGTACCGAGGATGAATGACAGATGTAAAGATATTGATTTATCATCCATGTTTATTAGGTTTCTTTTCGCGTTTTGATACTACCACCTCTGAAAATGTGTCGGTGGGATTGTCGCTCACCCCGTTTATCTCAAGAGATAAAAAAACTAGTGGAACTACAAAATATTCGTGAGTAACCATACAGTGCGAAGTAGAGTGGACTGATCATATAAAGTTGACCGAAAAGCAATCGCCAGTCTGAAAGTCATCGGAAAGTTGCTAAGGAAATGTTACACACCTACCAGAAAAAGGGCCGTACTTATTATCGTTCTACCAATTCTACAATATTTCACTGCACTCTAAGGATTTTACTACGTTTTATTAACAGAGCAGAGAGAGAAAGCTCAAGCAAAGTCGGCCATATTTCTGCAGGGGTTCGTTTTGTATGTCGTAGAGTACCATGGCAATGGTCCACAAATTCCAATGGCAGACGGAACAAGAGATGAACTATAACGGATCAGTTAAGTACGTAACGAGAAGTTCCGGACAGTATACTACCCCCACCAACATATGTCTCACGAATAGGCCACAGGTAGGAGACTTCCCGACAATCATTCTCCCCATGCATCTTTCGCCAATAGCGCAGGAAAAGGGATAAATGGTACTAGCTGTAAATGTACTTACTGCCACACGCCGTAATGTGCTTTGTGGAGGGTACATGTATTGCTACACATACGAGGGGTGACCGTTCTGCAAAGTATTCGACTCTTATGTTTAATCGATTACTGGAAACTTGGCTTCAATTTTTTCATAAGCTCTGGAAATATCATAGCTTAAGGGAGGTAGGACGTCAAACGGGCCGACTTGGAGCAGGAGAGGCACCACACGTCATTTTAATTTCCACTGTCTATACTTTACAAATAAATTCATAAAACTTTGTCAACACGACCAGGAAGGATTCAGGATTCAAACTCATAGCAATGTAAGTTCAAAAGTATAACAAAATAATTTTTTTATGTGTGAAATTTCATCATTTATTCACATACTATTGGCTGCATTTGTTGCTATAGGTACACTTTTCATCACAAGTAAGAGAGATCACAGCATACAAACCATACTTACAGGTGTATGAAACTATAGAATTTATTTCATTAATGAAAAAATGAATGAACTGTTACATGTTAAACTTCATGTATAGATAAAACTCGAATTTTATGGTTAATTATATCAATTTTTAGCACAGTTTTTAATATATTTGGAAAATTCTAGAGTTTCATACATCTGTAAGTATGGTTTGTATGCTGTGCAAAATTCATCGAAGAATCTCCCTTACGTATGAAGAAAAGTGTACCTATAGCAACGAATGCAGCCAATAGTAAATGAAAAAATGATGATATTTCACATGCAAAAAAAAATATATTTTGTTATATTTTTGAACTACCATTGCCATGAGCGTGAATCCTGAACCCTTCCCTGTCATGCTGACAAATTTTTATGAATTTATTTGTAAAAGTATAGACAGTGGAAATTAAAATGTCCTGTGGTGCCTCTATTGCTCCAAGTCGGCTAGTTTGACGTCCTACCCCGATCATGGCTTTTATGTCACATTCTGATATTTAATATTAGAAATAATTCACATTTAGAAGAATATCGGAATTTTTCGGCGCTATGTTGCTGAAGTATTTTGATTCATAATTTAACGCACGTTTGTTTTTCTGGTCCGTTTTATCGGGACACCATTGTGTTGGCAATATCACGAATCAAACATTTCCACTTGTTGAATAGAAAAACTGGTACGAAATGTTTTTCATATACCAGGAAAGGACGTATTCGTGATTGCAATGCCATTAGTTTTGTCTTCCTATCAGTACCTTTAACATAAACTAGAAAATGTAACTAATGTTACGTAACTGCATCTGAAACATTTTACATATCGGTAACAAAAAAAGGAAGAAAGGAAAAATACTTGATTAGCATTTAATTTCCTCTCGTTGATACAGAGTAAGATTAATGCGTAAAGCGGGTTTCAAATAACTGTTGCCAGTAACATTAATTTACGCAAGGCAACAGCCGTTATCTCTAGAAAAAAATGAAACCAATTTGTTGTTAGCTATTTTGTGGTCGTTACTTTGCAGCCAGAGCGACTGGCGGTAAATTCGAGATTCCCCTCCACTTCGTTGATAAATTTCGCCAATTTCGCTTGTGAGAGGAGTGACGTGAAATCGATAGCCGTGGTTCACCGATACCCCGTTGCGTGCACAGTGCGCTCCGGATACCAGCTGCCGGCTTCTGGAGAGGTAATCAGGCATTTAAATTGGTACACTCCGTCTCTGAACATACCACACGGCTGGTATGCGATGATACAGTAGATTTTACCACCGCACGCACAGATAAACTTTTAATTGCCATTTACTTCCATCGAGATGGGACCGTTATGAAAATGTTTGCTCTTAGGAAAGTTACAGTATATCTGACACTAACCGTTTCTGCAGTGCCCTACTGCTGTTGTAACATATTATTTCACCTATTTCTACCATCGATATGACAAATATATATATATATATATATATATATATATATATATATATATATATATATATATATATATATATATATATCAGCGAATTCAATCATTAAATGATGTGGCCTCTTCGAGTCGTGAATTCAGGTAGGCTCTCAGCAGTCTTCTCCAAGTGGGACTGTCTTGGGCAGTTCTCTGCCACGTGTTACCAGCGATCTTCTTGATGTCTTTGTCCCATCTGTATGGTGGTCTTCCTCTAGGCCTCCGGTGCTCTCGGACTCCACTCCAGTACTAGCTTCGTCCCATCTGTTGTCTTTTCTTCTTGTGACGTAGCCAGCCCACTGCCATTTCAAGGAACCTACTGTCTCTAAGATGTCGTTTACCTTCGTCACAGACCGGACGTCATCTGCCCTTTTCCTAACCTTTCTTGTATAGCCCAGCATTGATCTCTCCATGGCTCTCTCTGCTGTCCTAAGTTTCCCTTTTGTAAATGAGTTCAGTGTCCATGTCTCGCAGCCATACGTCATCACAGAAACAATGCATTGATCAAATACTGCTTTCTTCAAATATAGTGGCATTATTGATCTGAAAACTTTTGAATTCTTCCCAAATGCTTGCTAACCAAGCTTGATGCGTCGATAGATTTCTGGCCTTATGTCACCCTTCATATTTATAATCTGACCAAGGTAGACGTAGTCACTGACGTCTTGTAGTAGACTGTCCTTGACTTTCACATCTCCAGCTGGGACCCAATTGTTGGACATTACTTTTGTTTGGGAAAGGTTCATGTTCAAGCCAACCAGCTGACATTCCGATGGAAGATCTGTAACTAAGTTTTGGAGCTCTGCGAAGTCTTTGGCGAGTAAGGCAATATCATCAGCAAATCTCAAGTTGGTAAGCCTTCTTCCATTAACTCTAATTCCCTTACCTTCCCTGCTCAGCTTTGACATAGCCATTTCCAATTCTGCAGAGAACAGTTTTGGGGAGAAGGGATCGCCTTGCTTGACACCCCTCATGATGCGGAATTCCTTAGTTGATTCGCCAATGTGAACATAAGCTGAAGAATTCTCGTAGATTTTCCTGAGCACTTCAGTGTATGCTGCTCCCACTCCTTGCTCACTCAAAGCTACATGGCTAACGGAGTCAAATGCCTTTTCAAAATCAACAAAGGCAATGCAGAGAGGCAGTTGGTGTTCATTCGCTCTGCTTATCACTTCACTAACGGTCAGAATGTGGTCAATAGTGCTAAAATTTTTCAAATAGATTTCGGGCTTGCAGCCGGTCGTCATAAACTTCTTCGCGCGATATTTCGGCTGGACAACTGCCAGCCATCTTCAGGTGAGCCGAACGAGGACTGACGAAGACGTTCTCCGTTCCGTCTTATATAGTGCGCTGATAGTACTGCCGCGCATGCGTTGCAGTCGCGGAGACAGAAGAACCACACCGCCCAGCAACAGCGCCCTCGCTGGTGGAACTGCGAAACTCTGGTGCCGTCGGTATTGTCGCTGGCCGCAGGTATCGATGTTTTCTGGCGTCTTCGTCTCGAGAAAATTTCTGTGCGACGGGATTCCATGCATTATTCAATTGGTAACCACTGTCCCGGTTCAATAAATTTCCAGTACTGCGTATTTCAACGGATTCTTTAATAATGGAGTCCCAAAAAGTTGTTGCTGTGGCCAAAATCAAAGTTTTGTCGTAGTCCATTGAATGTCCGTTAGAAATACAATGTTCCGCAGTTGCAGATTTACTGGGTTGCAGTAGACGGGTGCAACGTTGATGTTCTGTACAACGTTCTTCCACAGTACGTGTTGTCTGTCCTATATAGGCCATACCACATTGAGACGGTATTTTGTAAATTCCCGCCTTCCGCAGCAACAGATCATCCTTCACCGAACCCAGGTGCTTCGTATATTTATGTTGTGTGACATATGTGTGTGTGTGTGTGTGTGTGTGTGTGTGTGTGAGAGAGAGAGAGAGAGAGAGAGAGTGTTTGACTTAGTTGGACATATCTGACAGAACGAACACCCTACTCTATCGTCATTCAGCAGCAGTGAATATCAAAATTCAGGGAACTTTTTCGTCGGTGACCGCATTATGGAAATGAAACTAAACAATGATGAGAGCTGAAAAGTGGTGGCAGACCTGGGTTCGCAGCTGGATGACCAGTTCCTCTAGAACAGTTTCCTTAACCGTGTTGGCCATCCGGACACGCTTCTCGGCCGCCCGCTTTCCCAACTAGTCACACGCCAATGCTGTGCCTCTCGAAAGGAAACGAAGGCTGGTTTGCATCCGTAGTGAAGGAACCATGTTCGCCCGTGACGCCCATAGAAATATTCCATACACTGCCGGAAAAAGAAAATAGTACAGCCTCTTAGATGTTTCCAGTTCACTCAATATTTCTTGTTGCAACAGTGCATACGGAGTACATGAAATTATTACCTTTACAGATCAAGAGGCCCAGCGGTTCTAGGCGCTTCAGTCAGGATCCACGCTGCTGCTACGGTCGCAGGTTCGAAACCTGCCTCGGGCATGGATGTGTGTGATGTCCCTAGGTTAGTTAGGTTTAAGTAGTTCTATGTCTAGGGGACTGATGACCTCAGATGTTAAGTCCCATAGTGCTCAGAGCCATTTAAACCATTTGAACAGACCAGTATCACAAGCGTTTCTGTTATACCAGGTACCGACCCTTGCTGAAGTACCCGTGTAAATACGTGATGTAGCCTCCATGGATGGCCATGCACGTGCTGACTCTGGCATCCAGGCGATCGTACATGTAGTACAATATACAGGGTGTTACAAAAAGGTACGGCCAAACTTTCAGGAAACATTCCTCACACACAAAGAAAGAAAATATGTTATGTGGACATGTGTCCGGAAACGCTTAGTTTCCATGTTAAAGCTCATTTTATTACTTATCTTCAAATCACATTAACCATGGAATGGAAACACACAGCAACAGTACGTACCAGCGTAACATCAAACACTTTGTTACAGGAAATGTTCAAAATGTTCTCCGTTAGCGAGGATACATGCATCCACCCTCCGTCGCATGGAATCCCTGAGGCGCCGATGCAGCCCTGGCGAATGGCGTATTGTATCACAGCCGTCCACAATACAAACACGAAGAGTCTCTACATTTGGTACCGGGGTTGCATAGACAAGAGCTTTCAAGTGCCCCCATAAATGAAAGTCAAGAGGGATGAGGTCAGGAGAGCGTGGAGGCCATGGAATTGGTCCGCCTCTACCAATCCATCGGTCACCGAATCTTTTGTTGAGAAGAATACGAACACTTCGACTGAAATGTGTAGGAGCTCCATCGTGCGTGAACCACATGTTGTGTCGTACTTGTAAAGGCACATATTCTAGCAGCACAGATAGAATATCCCGTATGAAATCATGATAACGTGCTCCATTGAACGTAGGTAGAAGAACGAAACTGAAATGAGCTCTAACATGGAAATTTAGCGTATCCGACACATGTCCACATAACGTATTTTCTTTTTTTCTGTGTGAGGAATGTTTCCTTAAAGTTTGGCCGTACCTTTTTGTAACACCCTGTATATAAATGACCTAGTAGATAGTGTCGCATGTTCCATGCGGCTTTTCGTGGATAATGCTGTAGTATACAGAGACGTTGCAACATTAGAAAATTGCAGCAAAATGCAGGAAGATCTGCAGCGGATAGGCACTTGGCGCAGGGAGTGGCAACTGACACTTAACGTAGACAAATGTAATGTGTTGTGAATACATAGAAAGAAGGATCCTTTATTGTATGATTATATGATATCAGAACAAACACTGGTAGCAGTTACTTCTGTATAATATCTGGGAGTATGCGTACGGAACGATTTGAAGTAGAATGAATATATAAAATTAATTGTTGGTAAGGCGGGTGCCAGGTTGAGATTCATTGGGAGGGTCCTTAGAAAATGTAGTCCCTCGCAAAGGAGGTTGCTTACAAAACACTTGTTCGATCAATACTTGAGTATTGCTCATCAGTGTGGGATCCGTACGAGGTCAGGCTGACACAGGAGATAGAGAAGATCCAAAGAGGAGCAGCGCGTTTCGTCACAGGGTCATTTGGTAAGCGTGATGGCGTTACGGAGTTGTTTAGCAAACTCTAGTGGCAGACTCTGCAGGAGAGGCGCTCTGCATCGCGGTGTAGCTTGCTGTACAGGTTTCAACAGGATGCGTTTGGGAATGAGTTATCAAATATATTGCTTCCTCCTACTTATACCTTCTGAGGAGATCACGAATGTAAAATTAGAGAGTTTCGAGCGCGCACGGAGGCTTTCAGACAGTCGTTCATCCCGCGAACCATACACGACTGGAACAGGAAAGGGAGGCAATGACAGTGGCACGTAAAGTGCCCTCCGGCACACACCGTTGGGTGGCTTGCGGAGTATAAATGTAGATGTAGATGTAGATGTAGCGAATACTGTCCTGGGATACGTTATGGCATGCCTGCTCGACCTGTTCGCATAGTTCTGTAAGAGCTGTTGGTTAAATAGTCTCGTCCTATCATATCCCACACGTGCTTGATTGGAGACAAGTACGAAGGGGCTACACGACTTGCCGAGCACGATGACTTCCACTGGCTGTGTATGGGAAATCCTTATCCGTTGGAACAACACACTATCTTCCATTGCAAAAACGGCAAAAGAGCGAGTCTAACAACATTCTGCACGTACCGAACGCTTGTTAGCGTCTCTACCTGAAACACCAAACGTGAACGACAGATTTAGTTCATCGCAGCGCAGACCACATGGCCTGGGATGTGGCCAATGTGTACTGGACGAATGACCTCTACGAGACAACATTCACCAAGTCGACGTCGTATGCGCAAACGACTATCACTAGCGTGAAGGCCGAATCGTCACACGTTGGCACCACACTGAGCCTTCTGGCTGTGAGCATTCCCTATTAAAAGACAGACACAGATGGCGGTCTGGTAGTTATGGCAATACGCTATCTGTTGGCGGGCGACATTGAAACCGTTACTAGTGCATCTACAGTCACCCAGGCGCCATATGCCGCCATCACATCAAAATTGACATCATATTTCCAGGTTTACTAACTTTGTCTCTGACAGTGTTCTTATGAGTGTGATGTCTATTCAGTCGGACAGAAAAGTGGAGCATGCAGGTCTGAGCTACTTTCCGGCAAAAATATTCTAATCGCACTACTGGCCATTAAAATTGGTACACCAAGAAGATATCCCGATGATAAACGGGTATTCATTGGACAAATATATTGTACTAGAACTGACATGTGATTACATTTTCACCCAATTTGGGTGCATAGATCCTGAGAAATCTTTACCCAGAACAACCACCTCTGGCCATAATAACGGCCTTCATACGCCTGGGCGTTGAGTCAAACAGAGCTTGAATGGCGTGTACAGGCATAGCTGTCAATGCAACTTCAACACGATAACACAGTTAGTCAAGAGTAGTAAATGGCGTATTGGGACAGGCCAGTTGCTCGGCCACCATCGACCAGACGTCTTCAATTGGTGAGTGATCTGGAGAGTGTTCTGGCCAGGGCAGCTGCCGAACATTTTCCGTATCCAGAAAGGCCCGTACACGACCTACAACATGCGGTCGTGCATTATCCTGCTGAAACGTAGGGTTTCGCAGGGATCGAATGAACGGTAGAGCCACGGATTGTAACACATCTGAAATGTAAGCGTTCAAATTGCTGCCAATGCCCGACTTCCATATTATCAGATATTATCAACGGTCACAGTCTTCCGTGACAACACCACTGGTATACAAAGAAATGCTAGCATGCCGTTTCTTTCTTCTTTTTATTGTTTCCTCAACGCCTTTAGTCGGATTTTCTGTCACTCGTATCTCAGTTCTCGGATACGTAGCTCGTCAGTAACATGTTTCATGAATCTCATGCAGGATTTTTGTCAACGTAGTATGAACTGTACCACTTATAATGTATTAATGATTTGTTTGCGTGTGTATTTTTCCACTTTCGTATTCAATCATCCACGTCACTAGACGCCATATGCTCCGGTTCGGTTGCTGTAATAATCTTGGCTATGGAATCATTTCAAACAACCGCATCTCGAGAGTAAGATCTGTGTTGGTATGAGCGAAAGTTCTCCTCATGGCCAACTGGACCGAAATGCGTCTTGAAGTCGCATGAAGAGTGAAGGAATGGTCGATTAAGGAAGAAACCATAGATGCAAAGTAACATTTTGTTTTTGTATGCTCTAAACTAACATATGCTGTGAAAGTGTGTCTGCATCCAGCATTGTCCGCAGGCAGATGGATAACTAGCCATTTATGTATGGCTCACAAGCTAAAACAAGATGGAACATGTGAAACGAGTACGGTAACCTCCACACCTACTGCAGCTATTTGGATGATTTTGTTAAAGTATGAGAACGGCTTTTAGCTTGAAAGCTGTCAATTTTTCAGAGAATGGATAACTAACGAGGGAGACGTTTTTCGGAAGGGGTCAGTGCCTCTATGTAGCTGGATGTAGTTCCCCATTCAGAACCCATAAATTACTGCAGCTTCACGTGTGTTGACTCCTACGAATAACTAAGAGCGTATAAAGTGATCGATGAATACTCACCTCCTCGATGTGGCTATGTAGTCTTCGTCTGATTACTTTCACCAAAATCCATGCAAAAAGGTCCAGATTGTCTACAGCCAGAGAAAATTCATTCAACGGGTACACAGAATCTGGCACCACATGAGCACAGACAGCAGTTCGCTACAGCTCCAGCCCGACTTCTGGGAAAGTAGGGTGAAAAATACATCGGAGATTAATCTGCAACTGGCATGCATAGTTTATCCAATATATGTAACTGGTTTTGTCCACATCGTCCCTTTCAGTTAGGGTAGAGGGAGCGGTACTGTCATTTCACTAGCTGTGTTTGCTAAAGCTTCCACACATCTACCATCTCTAGCGGATCTATCATCTGACCATTGGATCCTAATACTCCTTCTGGAAAGTGGACACTTTTTATCAGGGGAGTAATTACTTCTAAAATAAATCCTGAGTGTCAGTCAAGTGCTGGTGCATGGTTGTACAAGGACTACGTCTTGTCGCAGGTTAGAATCCTGCCTCGGGCATGGATGTGTGTGATGACCTTAGGTTAGTTAGGTTTAAGTTGCTCTAAGTTCTAGGGGACTAATGACCACAGCAGTTGAGTCCCATAGTGCTCAGAGCCATTTGAACCATTTGAACTACGTCTTGTGCAGGAACGTCGCCGACTGCGAGGAAGACCGTTAAGAGTCAAAATTGCTGGTGTGTTGTTTGGGCGGCAGTGGTATGTTTGTGACTCAGTTTGGTCCTAATGCAGCAAACGAGTTGGTACCATGTAAATTCAAGACGATTGGCTTTACATACACTCCTTTTGTGGTGGCTTTCTTTGGTTAGCAACAGTTGGTGTCAGAGGCGCAGGATTTTTCCACTTTCACGCCGGAAAGGCTTTACACTTTCATTAAGATTGAGGCCCTGGAATCTTAAGTAATACTTCTGAGCCGCTGAAAAAATTGCTGTTTCGAAGAGCGCGCCGCAGCGTTTAGTGTGAAGCAATCGCCCTCCGTTTCTGAAGGTGGCGCCGCTGTGGTAATCGCAGCTTTGGTTTCTCCCTCTGATGGAAAAGAAGAAAAGTTGGCTGTTTACGTGCAGTTAAGGGGTGCTATGAGCTCTGTAGGGGTCAGTCTGTCAGTCTGGGACAGGGTCTTCAGTAGGTCAGCCAGCTCAGTGAGGGGCAGTGTCTGTCTGTCGTCCGGGGTGTTCGGATGTGATAGGCCGCCAGTCTGGTCGTTGGCGGTTGCATCGATCGGTTGGTCGGTCGCACGCTGAGACGCGGGATGACTTGTCCGCCTCGGGTGTCGGCACATGTGAGGTCGCCACGTCCGTCCAGTGGGCCGCGCCGTATAGCGAGGGGAGTGGTGGCTTCGTGGCCGACACGGGAGCGGCATGGGTCGGCCCACGACATCGGTCTGGCCGGTGCGAGCTGCGACGCCGTGAGACGGGAGATCGACGCGCCTTCCTCCGTTTGTAGGAGCGGCAGGCAGCGGACGATTCGGGAGAGCGATTTGGGGGTGCTGCGCCAGGTCTTCTCGAGAAATTGCGGTTTATTAGGAGTTAAATGATTCGTGATACGTGGTCTCATTTACTTGTTAAATGCTACTAGTGTTCTTGGTCAGTCTCTCGTCCCCAACTTGCTCGTCTGTCTCTCGTCCGTGTTTGTTAGGCAGTTAGTGTATGTCTTTGTGTCTGTCGGTCTGTCATGTCATGTTTTTTGGATTCGGTGTTAAAGAATTTATTTCTTAACGTGTAAAGGCCGAATTCCTGAAGTATGTTTTTATCTGGCCTGTTATCTTGAGAGGCGGTATATCTGTAATTTAGAGCATGTTTGTATATTTTATGTAAGACTGCATTTCATGGATTTTATTTAAATGGTCATTTTAGTATATAAAGTTGCCACCCTTCCACCGTAACAGTTCTTTAAAAACAAGTTGAACTTTCGGTGGCAAATAATTTTTAATGTAAGTGATTTGTACCATTTCCATCCCTCTTACGTGATGTATAGTTCATGCGTCAGTGTGAGTTGTTAAAATTTTTAGTTTAAAGTAATCTAGTGTGTTGCAGATTTGCACCAGTGTAGTCTTTCAGAGATGGTTGTGAGCGGTCGTGACTACGGCCGTGTCAAAAGGGAGCGGAAAGATTCTCAGCCCGAAAGTTGATACAGTCAAAAAATTGTTATTTCTGCCTCTGAATAAACTGTAACTTGATATTTACAAGGTGCTTTCTGATTGTAATTTTAAATCTGTTTAAAAAAAAAAGGGGGGTCTTTTAGGAATAAAATTTCCATTTATTAAAATTTTTCTTATTTGTTCCTGAGTTACCCATTGGCAACTACTTCCACGCTCACATAGTATCATTAAATGTGTTAATGTTCTTGATGAATCGCTAGTAAATACAGTAAATTCTTAAGAAAAAGCTTTGAAAGTTAATACCACGGTTCAGCTTCTTTTATTCCGAGAATACATCTTGTCGTCGTGTCACCCTCGGCGGTTTTTGGCCTCCTAAGCCGGGGTGGGAATTGCTGACTCCAGAGGTAGAGTCAGGGCTGCCGAAAACCGTTGCATCAGTCCCGTGCGCAGATTAGTGACTCGGAGAGTGGCGGGTTTTGTGCCAGTTGGGACGGTGGCATTCGCTAGTCCGCTAAGAATGAGGGCGAATCCAAGCGCGTTTGGCTCACATGCCGTTCTGAATGTACTCGGTCTCTCTGAGGTCACTGTCCAAGTTGTCCCGTTAGATGTATCGCGATGTCGGTTGAACACGTGTCGTATTGAATGTTGATCCTGGGCCGCTTGTTCGGTAGACTGTTTGCCCTGAACGATGCGAAAGTCTTAGAGCAGTTGGTGCACTGTTGGTGGAGTCGTCGGTTAGCCATGTGTGTCGGCTTCAGAACTGGATGCTCGCTTGTAATCGTCCGTGGCGACGTATCGGAGACCATCACATCACACCAAGACTATGACCAATAGTGGAACATTCTCACACAATTAGTTGCAATAATCAGATAGTCGAATATGAAAGACATCGATCCTGTTTGGTCGACTGACACTAGTTTATATGGGTGGAGTAATTGTAGCGTTGAAATTTGTAATGACCGAAACGGCTCGCTCATGAGGAGTCGTCAGCAGTCTTCAGCGTTGCTGTTTTCGCTTAATCAATTTGTTGTAATATCAGAACTGCTTAATGAAACCCCAGCTGGGCGTTGCTGCGACGTACATAGTATTTCTTACACAATCTTACGAGAGTGCAGGAGGCAGGTTTTTGTCCACTTGTCTTACGCTTGTTTTGCTGAGATTCACTCAATCACAAGCAGAAGTGTTGATATAACACTATTTTTCACTTACTAGCTGTACCAAAATGCGTATACCTAGCGGCTCGCTCGAATGGATACTTCCTCGTGCTTGAGCAATGCCCGACTAGTGACTGTAGGGACTTGGAAAATTTGCGCTTGCCGTACCGTTGCGATACTGATGTCTAACGGAAGTATTAGCTGGGTAGTGGGCCAGCCAAAGCTGGGAACGGGCTCACGTGGTCTCCAAAGAATTTTTCGTAATGTTGCTAACGATGAAGATTATGGAGGCCGATGGACTAGCGATGGTACCGAAGTGACAGAACTGCTGGCGTTCACAATGATTATGTCCCTTCTCCTGATTGGTTCTGCTCTGGAACTATTTTTACAGTTTAGTTTGCAAAGAAAATTTCTTAATACTGTGACTAATATGTACAGCCCAAAACGCTCTTAAAGTAGTACTTTCTGAACAATAGGAACGTCGCAAAGCAAGACCAGTTAGTTTGGGGAACCCTGCACTTTGATAATCGATTTTAGCATCACAGCGGCTTCTTACGCAGTGGTTCAAAAATGGTTCGAATGGCTCTGAGCAATGGAACTTAACAGCTGAGGTCATCAGTCCCCAAGAACATAGAATTACTTAAACCTAACTAGACTAAGGACATCACACATATCAATGCCCGAGGCTGGATTCGAACCTGTGACAGCATACTGGATCGCCTAGAACCCCTCGGCCACTCCGGCCGGCTCACACACAGTGTCTAATCTCCGTAAAACTACGGCTCGACATGAGAACCAGATAGAATAGTGTGCTGTTTTCAAATCTCGCCGGCCGTGGCCGAGCGGTTCTAGGCGCTTCAGTCCGGAACCGCGCTGCTGCTGCGGTCGCAGGTTCGAATCCTGCCTCGGGCATGGATGTGTGTGATGTCTTTAGGTTAGTTAGGTTTAATTAGTTCTAAGTGTAGGGGACTGATGACCTCAGATGATAAGCTCCATAGTGCTTAGAGACTTTTGAACCATTTTTGAAATCTCGATTTTACAAATTCAAAAGTGATAGTGTGTAAGTAGTGTACTGGAGGGTTCATGAAGCATTGGCTCAACCCATACGCAAGGCATTTTCTTTCCCCTTCTTTCAATACCTGACAAAGTGGCACTGTGACAAGACGGCAGACGTGCATTTGAGAGTGCGACGGTTAGAACCTCGTTCGGTAACGTTAACTTTGTTTGCAGTTTTCCCAAATTAGTTATGGCAAATTCCGTGATAATTGCAGAATGAGATTTTCACTTTGCAGCGGAGTGTGCGCTGATATGAAACTTCCTGGCAGATTAAAACTGTGTGCCCGACCGAAACTCTAACTCGGGACCTTTGCCTTTCTTGCTTGGATAGCTCAGTTGGTAGAGTGCTTGCTCGCGAAAGGCAAAGGTCCCGAGTTCGAGTCTCGGTCTGGCACACAGTTTTACTCTGCCAGGAAGTTTCCGTGATAATTGCTCTTTGAATCAATATCTAGATACCTTTCATTTCCAAATACTAGTTTTTCTTCCGTTTCTAATTATCTTGATGTCACTAGCATGTGACTATGTAATCAGAATAACCGATAATGGGAGTAACAGGCGTAATCAGTTATTTATTTTGTATATGCCGACAGAATTTTTTCTATCTAAAATCAAACCACTTTACAGGAGTTACTGCAGAGGAGAAAGGAAGCGGTTGGGGTGTGGTGCTACGTAAGAATATTGAAAAATAGGTGGACTGATAAGGCGAAGAACGAGGAGGTTCTCCGTAGAAAGGCGAAGAAAGGAACGTATGGAAATCACTGACAGTCAGAAAGGAAAGATGGTAGAACATGTGTCACTACGTAAGAGATTAACCTCAATGTTACCGGACAGATTTGTAGAAGGTAAAAATTATAGGGACAGGAAGTCAGAGACTAGAATATAACCAATGGAAACCGGAGCGAAAGTGCTACTCTGGGATGAAGAGGTTAATGCAGAAGAGGAAATGGTGGAGAGCCACGTCAGACGGGTTAGAAGAATGTGGGAAATAAAAAAAAATGTTCAGACTACACTGGGATGCCTTCATTGCTCAGGATTTTCGACTAGTCGAGTGAAGAGGATAGTGGTAAAACTCTGGCCTCGTATTCAGGAGGCAAGTACTTCAAATTTCCCATCAGGCCATCCAGATGGGCGTTTCCCGTGACCTCTAAAAATCTTAAGGCAATATTAGTGATAGTTCATTTGGAAACTGATGGGTGGGGTTTAGAGTGGGCTGACGATGAGGGATGTGGAAGAAGGAGAGAGAGAGAGAGAGAGAGGGAGAGAGAGAGAGAGAGAGAGAGAGAGAGATCGAATTGGGTGGATAGTATTATGTGAATCCATTGAGGCATCTAAACCATCAGTATAAGGCCTACTAAGCGTGTGGTTCAAATGGCCCTGAGCACTATGGGACTTAACATCTATGGTCATCAGTCCCCTAGAGCTTAGAACTACTTAAACCTAAGTACCCTAAGGACATCACATACATCCATGCCCGAGGCAGGATTCGAACCTGCGACCGTAGCAGTCGCGCGACTCTTGACTGAGTGCCTAGAACCGCTAGACCACCGCGGCCGGCTACTAAGCGTATGATTTATTTCAATTAACATCAGACACTTTTTACAGATGCTATACAGTCTCCATGGAGCTTCAACTAATTGGTTATTAATATGTTCTGGGCAGTACCTTGAAACAACCAAGGCAGTGCACATCGTCTTTGCTACATAGTACTCAGCATGTAATTACTGAACAGTGAGACATTGGTTAGGGATTTATCAATCGTCCATCAACATCAAGTTGTCAAAGTATGACGCACGAATTCGATTAAACTAAGCTAGAACGCCGAATGCCGAATCACTCTTTCAGTTATACATTACTCAATGCTTTCCATGTGTCTGACATAAGCATCACAATAGTTCAGTAGTAAGGCTGCTACTAATTGCATCTTCTCTGCAAAATTTAATTGCACTATCTAACAACTACGCTCTAACATTTAAAAGCCAGATCACGACGGAGGTGTTAGTCATAATTTAACCGTCGAGATACCGCCAACGTTGTTTAATTCAACATTTCCCCAAAGTATTGTGAAGCTCTCTGTTAGAATGTTTCGAAGTTAGTGTTGGCAGGATGGTGCGACGTCACGTGAAAGTCTGATCCATTGAGGTCTGATCCTCTAAATCGTTCAAATGGCTCTGACATCTGAGGTTATCAGTCCCCTAGAACTTATAACTACTTAAACCTAACTAACTTAAGGACAGCACACACATCCATGCCCGAGGCAGGATTCGAACCTGCGACCGTAGCGGTCGTGCGGTTCCAGACAAAAGCGCCACATGCACAAGAACCAAGAGTGGAAGATCAAGAACGAAGTGCACCTATCAAAAAGGGTGTAAGGTAGGGATGTAGACTTTCATCCCCACTGTTCAATCTATATGCCGAAGAAGAGACGAAAGAAATAAAACGAAGTTTCAAGAATGAGGTTGAAATTCAAGATCAAGCACATCAACAACAATGAAATCGCAACCTTCAATGATAGGGTAGAAGATTTACAGAATTTGTTGAATGGAATGAACAATCTGATAGTTATAGAATATCGATTGAGAGCAAATCGTAGATGAACCGTGCTGCGGCTCGCGTTAGGGCTGTTCATAGGTTTTCGCCCTCTGTTGGAGGCCAGACGGTATCATTTAGTTGGCATGGTTGCGGTTGTTTGTCTTCTTATCGTGTTTACTGGCGCCACTCAGTTTCACAAGCGTTACCTGTCCGCTAGTGGCAGTAGCGGCGGTTATCGATGTGTAATTACTCTTGCCCTATTTTTTGGGCAGCGTCGTTGTTTTTCCGGGTCGTGTGAGTAGCGAGCTCGGTTGGGAACTGAGGACTAGCCAGGTCCGCGCAGTGCGAGAAACGCTCCGGGACAGCTGGGGGCACGCGTGGACTGCCGGATGGAAGGGCCGTGGTCACGACGGTGCACGACCTCGTCTTAAACCGGGTCCAGCAAGCTTTAACATGAGTGCATTTCAGTCCAAGTAGAGAAACCTCCACCATTGTGATGTCTGGTGATTTTACGGTGACTCGGGTTCGCGTTGCTGCACGTAGTGTCGCCGAGGCGAAGAGCAGCGAGTGAAGTACTTGGGGAAGGCGGATCTGATTAGCTTTCCTCCACTTGTTACTACCATTTACTTCCTTCAACTTGTAACAATTTGTGAAGTTCAACCAGCGGTAATTTATCTTGTCTGGTGGCCGTTAACACCACAGTTATCTGTCCGGGGGGCCGGTTGGTGATTCTTCTACTCTGGTGGTAGCGATTCGTTTCTCGTCCCGGGCGCTCTAAACACAGTATTCTGGACGTGGTGCAGACCACCGTTCCCGGCTTCCGCGTATTGTTGCATCGTTGCATTTTGTTTATCCGACGTCAGGTAGCTGCAGCAAGATTATCATTAGCCATTCGTTGCACTGCCACTAGTATGAGTTACCATATTGTGAAGTGAATGCAACTCTTGGGTGCATGTCTCATCGCTAGCGAAAGTGTTTGTTGCTGCACCTTCTCAGTGCTCGGTTTCAGAAGCGCCGTCTGGATCAGTTGCATTTTTCTTTTTAATTAACTTTTGCTGTTGTATTTCTGTATTACAGCAGGTTTCAAAAATGTTTATATACTAGTCGCCATTAAAATTGCCACACCACGAAGATTACACGCTACAGACGCCGAATTTAACCGAGAGGAAGAAGATGTTGTAATAGGCAACTAATTAGTTTTTCAGAGCATTCACACAAGGTACGCGCTAGTGCGACATCTACAACGTGCTGATATGAGGAAAGTTTCCAACCGATTTCTCATACACGAACAACAGTTGACCGGCGTTGCCTGCTGAAACGTTGTTGTGATGCCACGTGTAAGGAGGAGAAATGCGTACATCAAGTTTCCGATTTGATAAAGGTCGGACCGTAGCCTATCACGATTGCCGTTTATCGTATCGCGACGTTTCTACTCTCGTAGGTCGAGATGCAATGAATATGGAATCCGTGGGTTCAGGAGGATAATACGGGACGCCGTGCTGGATCCCAACGGCCTCGTATCACTAGCAGTCGAGTTGACAGGCATCTTATCCGCATGGCTGTAACGGATCGTGCAGCCACGTCTCGATTCCTGAGTCAACAGATGGGGACGTTTGCAAGACAACAACCATCTTCACGAACATTTCGACGGAGTTTGCAGCAGCATGGGCTATCAGCTCGGAGACCATGACTGCGGTTACGCTTGACGCTGCATCACACACAGGAGCGCCTGCGATGGTGTACTCAACAACGAACCTGGGTGCACGAACAGCAAAACGTCATTTTTTCGGATGAATCCACGTTCTGTTTACAGCATCATGATGGTCGCATCCGTGTTTGTCCACATCGCGGTGAACTCACATTGGAAGCGCGTATCCGTCATTGACATGCTGGCGTATCACCCGGAGTGATGGTATGGGGTGTCATTGGTTACACGTCTCGGTCACCTCTTGTTTTCATTGACCGCACTTTGAACAGTAATCGTTACATTTCAGTTGTGTTACAACCCGTGGCTCTACCCTTCATTCGATTCCAGCGAAAACCTACATTTCAGCAGGATAATGCACGACCGCATGTTGCATGTCCTGTACGGGCCTTTCTGGATACAGAACATGTTCGACTGCTGTCCTGGCCAGGACTTTCTCCAGATCTCTCACCAACTGAAACCGTCTGGTCAATGGTGGCCGATCAGCTGGTTCGTCACAATACTCCAGTCACTACTCTTGATGAACTGTGGTATCGTGTTAAGGCTGCATGGGCAGCTGTACCTGTACACGCCATCGAAGCTCTGTTTGACTCAATGTTCAGACGTATGAAGACCGATATTACGGCCAGAGGTGGTTGTTCTGGGTGCTGACGTCTCAGAATATATGCGCCCAAATTGCGTGAAAATGTAATCACATGTCAGTTCTAGTATAATATATTTGTCTAGTGAATACCCATTTATCATCTGCATTTCTTCTTGGTTTAGCAATTTTAATGGCCAGTAGTCTACTATTGCCGCTCCTAGCGTGTAAGGCCTTCAACCCACATCACAGTGGCTTGCTTTTAAAACATTATCTGTTTGATCTGTATTTAATGGTGATCTGCTAAATTGTAACTCACTGATAACACTATTATTTACACTGTTGTTAATTCCTTCATTAATAACGCGTGGTATTTTTTATTTATTGTTGAGTCTGAAGTTAATGACATAAAATATATTGTGTGTAACTGCAAAAGACAACCATCAGTAACTGATTACGGTCCCGTCCACAATCGTAACCGAATCCTGCGTTTCCTTGACTAACAGACTGTTATGAGAAGTAGCAGAAATGAGAAAAGCACATCCAGAACCCATGATGGACAGAAACGCACGACATAAAAAGAAAACTAGCAGTCGCTAAGTGGGCATTCCTGGCCAAGGGAAGTCCACTAGTATCAAACATAGAACTTAATTTGGGGAAGAAACTTCTGAGAATTTACATTTGGAGCACAGCACCGTGTGGTAGTGATACAAGGACTGTGGGAAAACCGAAACAAAATGAGAAAATAAGCATCTGAGATGTGGCGCTGAAGAAGAATGTTGAAAATTAGGTAATGAATGGAAAAGGTCCTGCGCACAATCGGAGAGGAAAGGAATATACACTGACAAGGAGGCAGAACTGGATAACACTGCATCAAACCAGAGAGAAAACTGAGATCCCCCCCCCCCCCCCCCAAAAAAAAGAAGAAAAAGGCATCCACTGTTTCATTACTGTCACTTTCCGTGACTGATTATGGTTAGTGATAATTAGTTCGTAAGTGAGATAAGTCAGCTAAACTGCAAGGTCATCAGCTTCAGGCGAAAGGGGCCTTACCATTTTCACTATGAGCTCTTACCATCGATATAGAAGTAATATTCAAATGTTAAATGCTGTTACATTTTATAGGAAATACACCAATTTTGTACTGCAATCAATCAAGGTTATAAAGAGACAGCCTGATTTCTAAATATAAAAATCGGGTGGTGTCTTTACTATCTTGCATGACTGCAGTGCAGTGTAATAATTATTTTTAGAGATATTGCGTCAGGAAGTGCTGCAGCTACAGCGTCGGAGGAGGAGAGTACTTCCATTAGTGTTTTATTTTACAATAAGAACAAAAATCAGCTTCAAGGATTTAGAGGAGAAGGGTTGTAGTCTGTCTGCAAACATTGTTACTCTACTGACCAGCAAATAATTTCCAAATGAAAGACAGGATGAGATTGATATCGTAAAATAATCGTGGAACGCATTTTACTGCTTTGTCTGTTCCCAGTAGTGTGTTGAATTTGTCACTGCAAATTTATCAAAAACATTTGTTACAAAAGCAAAACAATAAGCTGGGCCCTTGATTAATGCTTGTGGTACCCTTGATAGTTCCTTATTACTGAATCTTTATCCCTTCCTCATAACCTCATACTTACCGTCCAGTACTTCATAACCATAGATCACTCAGTGTTTATTTAACTAACAACTATGTTGCGTACGTCCACGATTCTCTGGCTACCTTCCGATTCTACTGAAGTGTGGAACTATTAGTAACACTACTGTTGATGATGCAATGTTTTGCATCATCTGTGTAACACTGAACGTCTTCAATGCACGCAGGACAAAGAGTAACCTTGCTTGTTTGTTCCAGGAAATGCCTACATCGCTCTTCAAAACCAAGATTAGCTCCATTTAGACAGATATCGACATTTTCGTTATTCCCACATAACATCAAACGGCATCTTCTACGAACGTTGTACTGAGCTTGAATCTGTTGCCGAGTTCGGCTACATCATCTTATCTGGGTGGTTCATCGGTGACTAAGAGATGTCTTGCAGCAAGACTAACATACAGAGTGTGTAGATCGCTGTTAAACCATTCAGAGGTAACATTCGCCGCACTTAACAGTCAACAGCAAAATCATCTACCTTATTAAGTATGCGGATCATACGTCTACAATAAACGATAATCCTTTTTGATAGTACAAACAATGATGGACATACATAAGAGCACGAAACTCCTTGAAGAGCATGGGACCAAAAACTTCTTACATTTAGAGCAAAATTCTCTAATCATCACCATGAACTTTATTTTGAGATTTCCAGAAAATTAACTGCCACTTATGAGTGCATCAGCAATGCAGTCTCCCCCCTCCCTCCCCCATCCAAAGTAGTATAACTCTCCACATTTCATGTCCATTTCATCTCCCACATAAAATCGAATTTTATTCTGTTGAACCACAAAATGGATAAATTCATAGCGTCAGAAAAATCAAAAAGGTTTCCTGAATTGATATACTACTACAAAATATCAAAACAATATCAGGCAACAAAGCTACACCAGAGACCACCGAAGTTTCCACCACAGAATCTGAAATCAGCTGAAAAATGTTACATTTCACTTATATTCCAGCTTAAAAATAAATATTTAATAATAAGGTTTCATACAAAAATAAGAAATATCACCTACGTCACATCCACAACTAATACAACACTGATCACCCATAATTAATACTAGGCATATGCAGCCGGCCGTCCCGTCGTAAACACCAAAACGAGAAAATTTTCGAAACGTGATTCAAAGATTTCATTATGTCTGAAAAACATTTCAAAGTCCAAATTTGAAATGTATGGGCATGGAGTGAAATCGCAGGAAGACTGCCACAAGTAATTGCTATATACTGAAGAAACGTATCTTCATTGATCTGTTTAGGGAGATATAAGTATACTAGGGCTTCTGGGAATGTAAGGAACAATCGGTCGCGAAATGGAAACCACAGTGGAAATCAAAACGCTTTTATGAGCAACAGTTAGCAATACCTTCCAAGTACTTCTTTACACAGTCGACGATCTGATTCTTACACATCTGCCATTGTTTTATACCAACTGTCGGATACCCTCGGCATCGAACGCAGGCTCCTGTGCCATCTGGCAATTTTCTATGCTGGACTGCAGTTCGTTGTCTATGCCAAAGTGTTGCCTTCATTGGTAGCGATTCATTGGAGCAGACATGAAAATCAGATGAAGCCAAACCGGGGCTGTGCGGTGGGTGCTCAAATACGTCCCATCGAAAACATTGCAAGAAAGTCCTCATTGCCGGTTCAGTGTGCGGCCGAGAACTGCCACGAAGAAGGAAATGCATGTTATGTAGGGTTGCATGAAATGAGGCAATGCCTCACGCCAGGCACCCCTACCTAGCGGAGACGTTATTTTATAGGCACCTCCACGAGCTCAGTGTGCACTCGGAACTGAGAGCCCGTGACGCTGTCTATGACATACTGCCCTGCCCGCCAGGCTACCTGCGCTGCCTCCCGAGCGGGAAGGCGTGCAGGCCCCAGCACGAAACCACTCGGCGGGTTTGTGTCGAAGTCCGGTGTTCCAGTCAGCCTGTGGATGGTTTTTAAGGCGGTTTTCCATCTGCCTCGGCGAATGCGGGCTGGTTCCTCTTGTTCCGCCTCCGTTACACTATGTCGGCAATTGCAGTGCAAACTCTGTTTCTACGTACGAGTACACCATAATTACTCTACCACGCAAACATTTGGCGTTACACTCGTCTGGTGTGAGGCGTTCTCAGGGCGGGGTCCACTGGGAGCCGAACGGCACAATAGCCCTGGGTTAGATGTGGGGCGGCGGCGGGTTCGGTGGACTGCTGTGGCCTGTTGTGGGGTTGTGGACCACTGAGGGCTCCGGTGAGGCGAAGCTTCTCCATCGATTCTAAGTTTTTCATACAAAGTTCGCGAAGGAACCTGCCCCCCTTCTTGCAGCGGTGTACCGAAGGTCTCTAGAAGAGCGTAGCGTTCCAAAGGACTGGAAAAGGGTACAGGTCATCCCCGTCTTCAAGAAGCGGCGTCGAACAGATATGCAGAACTATAGACCTATATCTCTAACGTCGATCAGTTGTAGAATATTGAAACACATATTATGTTCGAGTGTAATGACTTTTCTGGACAACAGAAATATACTCCGTAGGAATCAGCATGGGTTTCGAAAAAGACGATAGTGTGAAACCCAGCTCGCGCTATTCGTCCACGAGACTGAGCGGGCCATAGGCACGGGTTCGTAGGTAGATCCAGATTTTCTTACCTTCCGCAAGGCTTTCTATACAGTTCCCCACAGTCGTTTAATGGACAAAGTAAGAGCATATGGACTATCAGACCAGCTGTGTGATTGGATTGAAGAGTTCCTAGATAACAGAACGCAGCATGTGATTCTCAATGGAGAGAAGTCTTCTGAAGTCAGAGTGATTTCAGGTATGCCGCAGGGGAGTGTCGTAGGACCGTTACTATTCACTATGACGTTGTGAATAACATCGGAAGTTCATGAGGCTTTTTGCGGATGATGCTGTGGTGTATCGAGAGGTTGTAACAATGGAAAATTGTACTGAAATGCAGGAAGATCTGCAGCCAATTGACGCATGGTGCAGGGAATGGCAATTGAATCTCAATGTAGACAAGTGTAATGTGCTAGGAATACATAGAAAGAAAGATCCTTTATCATTTAGCTACAATGTAGCAGATTAGCAACTGGAAGCAGTTAATTCCGTGAACTATCTGGGAGTAGGCATTAGGAGTGATTTAAAATGGAATGATCATATAAAGTTGATCGTCGGTAAAGCAGATGTCATACTCAGATTAATTGGAAGACTCCTAAGGAAATGCAACCCGAAAACAAAGCAGGTAGGTGACAGTACACTTGTTCGCCTACTGCTTGAATATTGCTCACCAGTGTGGGATCCGTAGCAGATAGGGTTGATAGAAGAGATAGAGAAGATCCAACGGACAGCAGCGCGCTTTGTTACAGGAAGCGTTACGGAGATGATAGATAAACTCCAGTGGAAGACTTTACAGGAGAGACGCTCAGTAGCTCGGTACGGGCTTTTGTTAAAGTTTCGAGAACATACCTTCACCGAGGAGTCAAGCAGTATATTGCCTCCTCCTACGTATAACTCGCGAAGAGACCATGAGGATCAGAAAGATTAGAGCCCACACAGAGGCATACCAACAATCTTTCTTTCCACGAACAATACGAGACTGGAATAGAAGGGAGAACCGACAGAGGTACTCAAAGTACCCTCCACAACACGCCGTCTGGTGGCTTGCGGAGTATGGATGTAGATGCAGTTGTAGATGTAGATGTAGAAGGCCCCGGTCGAATGCAAACCCAATACACAATACACGGGCATAACATTCACTCTGCCTAATGCATATGTGCAGAGCTTCATCGGCTTTTCGCTGTGGTGTCCAATTCACGACAGATCGCTCCTTACTTTGCTGATATTCCTCGTACTTACATGGAAGTGCACCACCTCATGATCTCAGTGGGAATGTTAAAACACAACTGAACTCACACTGACAGTAATAACACTCAGCCACCCCGTTAAGTGAGATACAACTCTGCAGCAGCCTGCCAGATGCTGCCTCGCACGTGAATCTTGGATAGACGAGCAGAGGTGCGGTGGTATAGTATCGAGGAGCGTCGGACTGTCAGTAAGACATCATACAACTAATAGTCACTTAAAGGCAAGATTCTTATATTCACTCTGTCTTCTAGCGGCGACCGTGCTGAATCTGCGTTGCACAAAAGCGCTGACTAAGACTACAGCATCCGTCTAGTAATTTGCAGGTGCCGGCTGTGGTGCCGTCGGGGGTCAGTGCTGTACTCCTTCGTAGGAACGCCCGGCGACCGGCGAGTCGGTTTACCCCGCCTTGGCTCTGGACGTTTCTCGAGGCCTCAGCATTCGCGTAGAGTGAGGCCACGCTTAGGCTCTACTCCAGAAGTCTGCGAGCCCCTATTGTTGGTTGCGGAGGTGGTGTGTAGGCGGAAGCTCGATAATGACAGAAAAGAACAGCCCGAGAGGCGGTCCCAACATAAAGCTGGTAAGACAGCACTTGTACTGCCCAGGAGTGGTGGCAAAAGCGCCCTGCTCCCAAGCTCGACATTTCGTAAACCGGCAGGCGTGTTCTTCATTGACGGAAGCCAAAGTGGGCCCTCATACTCAGTCTCACAGAGTCGAACTAAGACGGCTGTGGACGGTTAGCAGTTGGATCCTGTGTACAGTTAGTTGTATTCACCAAGGTATCCTGCAACTAGCTGAGCTGATGTCCATCCGTGTCTATCATGTAAATGGAATGACCTAGCTCTCAGAGCGAATGAAATGAAGACGATGGTTTTACAGCAGCCGATGACTCTATTCCCCACATATGGTTGACTGCGTGTGCTCCCGTTTTCCGAGCCTGTCATCGCTTTTGGTTGGCCTAATGTTTATATTCGGGACTTCAAACCGACCTCTATCCAATGTTTATAGCTTGAAAGGCGATCTTGCGTCAACTCTGGATGGTGTTACTAGTAGCTTCGTCACAGAAGAGTGTTGGCTCTGCTCTGCACTGTTATCTAAGTTGTGTATCAGGAGTTCCTGACGTCCTCTGTCACCGTATACAAGGCTGCAAGTCACCTGCCTGCGAACTTCCATACTTCCATCATGACGGAGTATCAGTGAGTTAGCCGTTTGCGCGTTGCTGTGTTTTACTGTCCAGTGATTTTAAGTATTTCACACTTTTTGATAAAGGCCGAAAAAGCGTTAATTTTATTCGTTGACTTGTACGGTTATTGTATTAATTGCTGTACTCTTGATGGTTGGTGAACATTTTAATAAATATAAGAGATATCCTACACCCTGATAGGGCGCCCCCTTCCGGAGCTTTCCTTACGACAGCGTAATGAGTTGTCTGCCAGTTATCCGTAAGCACTGTAATTGTTCGTTGCACATTTTGGACATGGTTTTCACGTCTTTGGAAATTTGTTTTCCTGCCCATAGGATGATTTGAAAATGGGTCTCGGCCTGAAACTAGTCGTCGAGTCAACAAAAGAAGTAAAATTAGCAACTTTTGAACGGTATTTCGTTGTACTGAAGTCCACTGTCTGTTTGTACTCTAGTGCTGACATCGGTTAAGCCGTCGTTGCCTAGCCGGTAAGCGTGCACACTTGGCGACGTCCCATCCACTTCTAAAAAAAATTATCCTACACTTAATTACTGTTCTGATATGTAACAATACTCAGCAATAATATTAATTCAAGGAGACTATGATTTATAGTGTGTACAAATTGTTGAAAAACCATGATTGCATATAATCATATTCATCAATTTATTACACAGTCAGTTTCTGTGATAAACAGACCATCTTCAGAAAAAGTACAGTATTTTGTATTTGGTCGTAGGATGTAGAATGACGCATGTTTACTGTCTGACGGATTGTATAGGCCTGATCCTGCATTGTATTCACTGGACCACATTACGCGTCCTTTTAATACATGGGAGCTTCTACAGGGTGTTGGAAAAATGACCGGTATATTTGAAACGGCAATACAAACTAAACGAGCAGCGATAGAAATACACCGTTTGTTGCAATATGCTTGGGACAACAGTACATTTGCACGCAGACAAACTTTCGAAATTACAGTAGTTACAATTTTCAACAGCAGATGGCGCTGCAAGTGATGTGAAAGATATAGAAGACAAACGCAGTCTGTGGGTGCGCCATTCTGTACGTCGTCTTTCTGCTGTAAGCGTGTGCTGTTCACAACGTGCAAGTGTGCTGTGGACAACATGGTTTATTCCTTAGAACAGAGGATTTTTCTGGTGTTGGAATTCCAACGCCTAGAACATAGTGTTGTTGCAACAAGACGAAGTTTACAACGGAGGTTTAATGTAACCAAAGGACCGAAAAGCGATACAATAAAGGATCAGTTTCAAAAATTTCACCAGACTGGGAACGTGACGGATGAACGTGCTGGAAAGGTAGGGCGACCGCGTACAGCAACCACAGAGGGCAACGGGCAGCTAGTGCAGCAGGTGATCCAACAGCGGCCTCGGGTTTCCGTTCCCCGTGTTGCAGCTGCGGTCCAAATGACGCCAACGTCAACGTATCGTCTCTTACGCCAGAGTTTACACCTCTATCTATACAAAATTCAAACGCGGCAACCCCTCAGCGCCGCTACCATTGCAGCACTGGAGATATTCGCTAACGATATAGTTCACAGGATTGATGACGGCGATATGCATGTGGGTAGCATTTGGTTTAGTGACGAAGCTTATTTTTACCTGGATGGCTTCGTCAATAAACAGAACTGGCCCGTATGGGGAACCGAAAAGCCCCATGTTGCAGTCCCATCGTCCCTGCATCCTCAAAAAGTACTTGTCTGGGCCGCCATTTCTTCCAAAGAAATCATTGGCCCATTTTTCAGATCCGAAACGATTACTGCATCACGCTATCTGGACGTTCTTCGTGAATTTGTGGCGGTACAAACTGCCTTAGACGACATTGCGAACACCTCGTGGTTTATGCAAGATGGTGCCCGGCCACATCGCACGGCCGACGTCCTTAATTTCCTGAATGAATATTTCGATGATCTTGTGATTGCTTTGGGCTATCCGAAACATAAAGGAGGCGGCGTGGATTGGCCTCCCTATTCGCCAGACATGAACCCCTGTGACTTCTTTCTGTGGGGACTCTTGAAAGACCAGGTGTACCGCCAGAATCCAGAAACAATTGAACAGCTGAAGCAGTACATCTCATCTGCATGTGAAGCCATTCCGCCAGACACGTTGTCAAAGGTTTCGGGTAATTTCATCCAGAGACTACGCCATATTATTGCTACGCATGGTGGATATGTGGAAAATATCGTACTATAGAGTTTCCCAGACCGCAGTGCCATCTGTTGTTGACATTTGTAACTACTCTAATTTCGAAAGTTTGTCTGCCTGCAAATGTACTGTTGTCCCAAGCATAGTGCAACAAATGGTGTATTTATATCGCTGCTTGTTTAGTTTGTATTGCCGTTTCAAATATACTGGTCATTTTTGAAACACCCTGTATTTGCCTGCACTACTTTTCTTCGACGTTACGAGGCCAATTTATTTTTGATGATGTTTTATCATCTATATACATAACTTGCTTATGAACATTTACCAGCCAATCTCACGATGCACTTCATTGATGAATAAACAGTCATTCTACATTGCAACCAAGACTGTTTTCTTCTCTTTATTCTACATAATGCTTGCTATATTGCTACGCCACTGAGTGGAAAAGGGTTTAATGATGTGCGTGTTTCGCCACAGGTTTACCGTACGGTGTATGCTCTACTTATTTGTAACTAAATGAAGATGTCGGTTTGGTTATGGCTTGTTACAGTCTGTTTATGATGTCACAATAAACGTGAAGATGTTACGTTTATGACTGCTACAGTTGTGTACATCCATGATTTATCGATAAGACAAAATAGCCTGCTGAATGACGTTAACTATTTGGTATGAGTAAAAAGAAAAACTAATTCAATTTAGACTATCAATAATCTGTCACACTTTAGCACCAGTATACAAGTGAACTTAAAACCGTTGGTATTACACATAGAAAGACCAGAAAAAGGAGTCACAAATTACAGAAGAAGAGGCAGCTGCAGCATTGAAAGTGCTGTCGATAAAAATGTTAAGGTGATGAATATGTAAATGACATTTTGCCGTAATACCAGATGTGAAAATTACCGAACAATCTGTTTAATAAGCCATAGCTGCAAAATACTAACACGAATTCTTTACAGACGAATGGAAAAACTAGTAGAAGCCGACCTCGGGGAAGATCAGTTTGGATTCCGTAGAAATACTGAAAAACGTGAGGCAATACTGACCTTACGACTTATCTTAGAAGAAAGATTAAGAATAGGCAAACCTTCGTTTCTAGCATTTGTAGACTTAGAGAAAGCTTTTGACAATGTTGACTGGAATACTCTCTTTCAAATTCTAAAGGCGGCAGGGGTAAAATACAGGGAGCGAAAGGATATTTACAATTTTTACAGAAACCAGATGGCAGTTATAAGAGTCGAGGGACATGAAAGGGAAGCAGTGGTTGGGAAGGGAGTAAGACAGGGTTGTAGCCTCTCCCCGATGTTATTCAACCTGTATATTGAGCAAGCAAGGAAACAAAAGAAAAATTCGGAGTAGGTATTAAAATCCATGGAGAAGAAATAAAAACTTTGAGGTTTGCCGATGACATTGTCATTCTGTCAGAGACAGCAAGGGACTTGGAAGAGCAGTTGAATGGAATGGACAGTGTCTTGAAAGGAGGAGATAAGATGAACATCAACAAAAGCAAAATGAGGATAATGGAATGTAGTCGAAATAAGTCGGGTGGTGCTGAGGGAATTAGATTAGGAAATAAGGCACTTAAAGTAGTAGAGGAGTTTTTGCCATTTGGGGAGCAAAATAACTGAGATGGCCGAAGTAGAGAGGATATAAAATGTAGACTGGCAATGGCAAGGAAAGCGTTTGTGAAGAAGAGAAATTTGTTAACATCGAGTACAGATTTAAGTGTGAGGAAGTCTTTTCTAAAAGTATTTGTATGGAGTGTAGCCATGTATGGAAGTGAAACATGGACGATAAATAGTTTGGACAAGAAGAGAATAGAAGCTTTCGAAATGTGGTGCTACAGAAGAATGCTGAAGATTAGATGAGTAGATCACATAACTAATGAGGAAGTATTGAATAGGATTGGGGAGAAGAGAAATTTGTGTCAAAACTTGACAAGATGAAGGGATCGGATGGTAGGACATGTTCTGAGGCATCAAGGGATCACCAGTTTAGTATTGGAGGGCTGCGTGGAGGGTAAAAATCGTAGAGGGAGACCAAGAGATGAATACACCAAGCACATTCAGAAAGATGTAGGTTGCGGTAGGTACTGGGAGATGAAGAAGCTTGCACAGGATAGATTAGCATGGGGAGCTGCATCAAACCAGTTTCAGGACTAAAGACCACAACAACACAACAACAACAACAACCACTTAAGACTGCTAAATTTTTTTTTGTTATTCTGCAAATAGTTGTTACGTAACCGTCACCGTCTGGATGACATCGAATGTTTTCCGGTTTATACCAGTGTGCCGTATGAAGACTTTAATGTCGAAAATAGCTACAGAAGAAAGTAACTTTTAGCAGCGGGTTTCGGTATAACGTCAGAATGTCGTTTGTAAAATCTCTGAAGCTTAAGCTGAAACAAATTGTATGTGGCATGTAAGTTTATTACGATAGTTGTACTTGGGTGAAGGCCAGGAATTGTTTGTGGCATAAAATAAGGTTACAGAAAGAATATCTGGTATCTGGTGTTTCTTCAAGCAACTTATGGAAAGTTGTTTACATTGTTTTACTTCATTGTTCAGATCAAGTAGTCCTGTTTTTTACGTTGTATTTTGCTATAGTGCACCATCATCCTACGGAACATTCGCCACAACTAAAAAGAGACAATATCTTGTGTTTAACGTAATATAAGTCAATATATAAAAGTCAGTAACCATTTGACAATGATCTTATTGTTTCGAAACCGGTATCGAGGTTGATTGTTTCTACTATAATGCATTATCAGCAGTGGCTGGTGACTGTTTTTACTATTTAGTAAGAATTAATGCGAATTTCTTCTTATGGCTTTCCATACACTTGTGTCCTCCTTCTGAGAAGCATCTCTCTCTAAAATCTGCATAACTAGAAGCTGGTCACTTGAAGCGATTACTTGACTGGACCCTTACGTCCGATTCTTTCACAAGTTTACGAACACATGCACTAGTGACATCCTTGCTTAAATTATGTGCCACTAAATACGACAAGAAATTGCCTCGTAAACGATCTCTTTCAATATAGTGACTCTTTCAGTGAACATACCCTCGCTTATGCCGTAATTAGAGTGCTTTACAGCCTGCATGAAGGTTTATTTTCTGAAAAAATTATACGATGACTGTAGTTGTTGGCGGAGTGCTTAAGATGATAATCCACAGGCTCATTCCAATAACTACCAGACTGCATTAGCACCAAATGCCATCTGAAAGAGGAAGCGATGTTCAGGAGCGAAGGAAATTAAGCTGAGTAGGCTCAGACGTAAACGTTATCACATCCAAGAATTACTGAAGTGTTATCTTAAAAGCGTGCTTCCGCAACCCAAGATTACTCTTACCTTGCAGATATCGTTACGAAGCGGGAGATAATTGCTCTCCCACGAAATCTCCCGGGGAGCCGCACGAAACAATCCTCCCGTCACAGGCACCAATCGGAATGCGTTTAGATGAAGCGCTAGATTTTCTGACTACAATCTGAGGGAAAGTTACTGTCTCGTTGACAAACACGTCGCCAGTAATATATAACACAACCAACGATGAATTTTATGAACAAATAAAACATGCGTACTCAGTAATAGTTTTTTAGAAATTTTCTGTATCTGGTGGCCCACAGCTACTATTGCCACTAGTTTCAATTGCTACTAATCGTTATGACGCTTGAGTAGATTTTCAGTTATAGTATATGTATGGATAAATACGTGATGTACCGTCGCATTCTAGATGACGTCAAAATCTTTAAGTCGACAAAAACTGAATTCGCAGATTTCAAACTCAGTTAAGAACATCTAGTGCTTAGGTAATCTATATTCGGTTTTACTGCCTATTTGCGGTTTTGGCGTCATGTAGATTGAGCTGGAACTTCACGAATCCACCCATATACATATTGCAACTGGAAAAAGAAAAATTCTCATGCATGGTGAAGATTATTAACTATGGAAGTTTCCAGCTATAATTAATGATACTGTAAAAGAATGAAGTTGGTGAAACGTTATTTTCAGTTATTTTAATCAAGTTTGGAATGTGAGGTTTAGTGCGGTACCAAAGACACCGTCATTTCCAAATTGACGATTGTAATAGAAATTACTCCAGACGATATCATGTTCATTTTGTGAAAATGTAATAAGTATTATCATCCCACCTCGACGCTGGTGATGTACAACTCTCGATACGTCTTCATGGTAAACAAGACGAAGCTGCAATGGAACATAGGTCTTATAGCTATAAAGGATTTGCTGATAAAAATTATACGCATCTCCAGACATTACTGAGACAACGACGAAACAAAAATCTTATGAGAATGAAGAGAACATACTTATTTCTGACAAAAAGTAAAGTATTTGACGGTGAAATCACTTACTTCATGGTGAAATTCCTTAATAACGGCATCTGAATCAGAGCAGCAGCATTCCACAGATGCCTCAGGAAAGGGAGATCGAAAGGATGATTACAGATAAAGCAATAGCCCATGTGGGATCTACTATTTGCAAAGTATTCATACACATACAGTCAGTTGGACAAGAAAGTGTACGCCGTTATCTGTATGAAACAGAAGACACTATTATAGATGTATGTCTACATAAAAATACGTATTATAACTAATTGCCAAATTACCTGATAGTTAATCAAATCGCCGCCATTATCGATTTTTGCTTGGCACCTTTTTGGCATGCTTTTAACGAGATTTATGGATATTCTCGGTAACGATCTCCATCTTGTCCTGATTTGGTATGATAGCAGCTTCAAAGTATATACTGGCTTTCCTTTAAGCTTCATCTTAATAGACGACCAAACATTTGCGATCGGGTATGCATCCGGAGACATTGCAAGCCAATTCATCTTGGAACCTCGCTGTCTTGTTTCCACGCTGTACTTAGGCGTCTGCTATGTTTCAGATCATTATCCTCCTAAAGCATCCATTTTGCCTCGTTCGAACCAAATAATTAGTTAACGGACCTCAGAAGGCATTTTTGATAAATATATAAATACAAATAAGTGATGCTTCAGATATATTGAACTTATTTGAAACTGCACCGACAAAACACACACTCTACAGAAGCACATTGATTACAGATTAGACCACTACCAGAGATGTCGCTATGGCGTACACTTTCTTCTGGAACCGACTGTGTTACCGTAGCGATGGGTCTGGACTGGTGCTATATGGATGCAGAATGAGGGCTACAGACAAAAAGAGTCATACAGATCTACATAGGCGTAAGACTTACATCTAAAACCCTTCTGTGTCAGTGTCATTCAATATTTATTGAAGTAGATAATCACATTAATCGGCAACTAACATGAGTTTTTCAGTGACGCCAGCTGATCATCAAACGCATTTTTATTGAATTCTAAGGACATCTGCCTTCGTGACTTAAAAATATTAAACAGTAACATTTAGCAGATCAGGTGTCTTCAATTATAACAAATTTCCGTAAAATGCTCCTGTGACAAACTTAACCCTGTTCGTCACCATTACTACGTAGGCAACAGGACGCAGCGGGAATGTAGAGTACGTCCACTTCCAGATTCATTTCAGTATAGCGTATGTGGCACACGTTGCAGTACTCGGAAACGCCTTTAGGTACGGACCTTTATCCTGGCAACCACGAATGGCGCCGTTCAGGCTATGCGTGGGAGTAGCTATTTGTGGTGTTGTGTGCACACTGCTATACACGGAGACGCGTTTCCCCAATGGGTCATTAAAGGTACTGCGGACGAACCATCCACAGAGTTCATAGAACCGATAACACGTCTCGCCCAACATTGTTTGCGACCGCAGTTGTCTATAGACATGGTTTACGGCTATATAAGACACATCTGCCTTTCAGACTTTGCTTCCATAAATGACCATGCGTTAATCAGTTGCGTTTTTATTAACAATACTCAAAGTTAAATGAAAAAAATCGGTGCTAATTAAGCAGAAATGGTGTATTCCATTAAAATTGCTACTCCAAGAAGAAATACAGATGATAAATGAGTATTTATTGGACAAATATATTATACTAGAACTGACATGTGATTACATTTTCACGCAGTTTGGGTGCAGAGATCCTGAGGAATCAGTACCCAGAACAACTATCGTGCCGCGCTGGATTAGCCGAGCGGTCTTAGGCGCTGCAGTCATGGACTGTGCGGCTGGTCCCGGCGGAGGTTCGAGTCCTCCCTCGGGCATCGATGTGTGTGTTTGTCCTTAGTATAATTTAGGTTAAGTAGTTTGTAAGCTTAGGGACTGATGACCTTAGCAGTTAAGTCCCATAAGGTTTCACACACATTTGAACATTTTTGAACAACCACCTCTGCCCGTAATAACGGCCTTGATACGCCTAGGCATTCATTCAAACAGAGCTTGGATGGCGTGTACAGGTACAGCTGCCCATGCAGCTTCAACGCGATACCACAGTTCATCAAGAGTAGTGACTGGCGTAATGTGACGAGCCAGATGGTCGACCAGCATTGACCAGATGTTTTCAATTGCTGAAAGATCTGGAGAATGTGCTGGCCAGGGCAGCTGAACATTTTCTGTACCAGAAAGGCCCGTACAGGACCTGCAACTTATGGTCGTGCATTATCCTGCTGAAATGAGGGTTTCGCTGAGATCGAATGAAGGGTAGAGCCACGGCTTGTGACACATCTCAAATGTAACGTCCACTGTTCAAAGTGCCGTCAATGCGAACGAGAGGTGACCGAGACGTGTAACCAATGGCACCCCATACCATCACGCCGGGTTATACGCCAGTATGGTGATGACGAATACACGCTTCCAATGTGCGTTCACCACGATGTCGCCAAACACGGATGGGACCATCATGATGCTGTAAACAGAATCGGTATTCATCCGAAAAAATTACGGTCTTCCATTCGTGCAGCCAGGTTCGTCGTTGAGTACACCATCGCAGGCGCTCCTGTCTGTGATGCAGCGTCAAGGGTAACCGCAGCCATGGCCACCGAGCTGATAGTCTATGTGGTGGCAAACGTCGTCGAACGGTTCGTGCAAATGGTTGTTGTCTTGCAAACGTCACCATCTGTTGACTCAGGGATCGAGATTTGGCTGCACGATCCGTTACAGCCATGCGGATAACGCGCCCGTCATCTCGACTGCTAGTGATACGAGTCCTAGGGGTGCAGCACGGCGTTCCGCATTACCCTCCTGAACCCACCGGTTCCATATTCTGCTAACAGTCATTGGATCTCGACCAACGCGAGGAGCAATGTAGCGATATGATAAACCGCAATCGCGATAGGCTACAACCCGACCTTTATCAAAGTCGGAAACGTAACGGTACGCATTTCTCCTCCTTACACGAGTCAAACTCATTAAATTTTCACCAGGCAACGCCGGTCAACTGCTGTTTCTGTATGAGAAATCGGTTGGAAACTTTCCTCATGTCAGCACGTTGTAGGTGTCACCACCGGCGCCAAATTTGTGTGAATGCTCTGAAAAGCATTTGCATACCACAGCATCTTCTTCCTGTCGGTTAAATTTCGCGTCAGTAGCACGTCATCTTCGTGGTGTAGCAATTTTAATGGCCACTATTGTAATATTCTGTATCTTCGCAGATGAAATATCGTTGGCTAACCAGATAACCGTGTTTCGGGCATTTTGTGGGAAGATAAAATTTTACGACTGTGTGCGAATCGGAAGTAACACTGTACCAGATAAACTGTATATATGATGACGGAAGCGTTATCGCAAACTGTATGCTCTAAGACAAAATGTAAAAAAACAGGGTGTACCATGAAGGAATTTTTCCGAATCGTATGCATATGTACACGTTTGACGCAGATGTATAGAAAAGGTAATGATTACAATTTGAGAGTCATTGTTTTACTTAGTCAAGAGAAAGAGCTTCACAAACTGAGCAAGCAGTACAAACGCCTTCTGAACTGACGACCTTTGTTGGCAACTACGCCAAGCTGGTAATTCAGTCTAAGACAAAAAAGCGACTCACAGCGTAGGAATTACCCAAACGCCACGGAAACCGGTAGGTACGATACATACTACAGACATGCTAGTGACTACATTTCAGAAAAAAAATGAATTGTAGACAAAGGGCTTCACAAATTGAGCAAGTCGGTACCGCGTTGCTCCACCTCTGGCCCTTACTAAGCAATTATCGTTCACTATATTCCTGAGGAATACGATGCCAAATTTCGTCCAATTCAGATTATCAACATATCGAGCTGGTTGGAGGGTCTTGTCCATAATGCTGCAAAAGTTCTCAATTGGTGAGAGATCCGGCAATCTTTCTGGACAATGTAGGGTTTGACAAGCACAAGACAAGCAGCAGAAATCGTCACTGTGTGTGTGATGGCGTCATCTTTTTGAAATGTAAGCCTAAGATTGCTCGCCATGAAGGAAAACAAAACGGGGCGAAGAATAACGCCACTGCGCTGTCAGGGTCCCGTTAATGTCGACCACAGGTGTCCTACAATGAAAACAAATGACAGCCCAGACTATCTCTGCTGGTTGTCGGGCCTTACCTGACTAGGTTGCCATCCCACCGCTCTCCGGTGCGTAATGGGAAACTTCTTTAATATGATATCTCATTGTCTAGAGTAGAACTGTCTTCAATGACGAGAGTCGCTTGGAGGTAAGCCTCGATAAGCAGGGAAATTTTCATTCGTCAGTGATCGGTTGTTAATGACAGTCTGGAACACTTCATTATTCTTTATTTTCCCTGTGATGCACATAGTCAAGGAAAGATAACATTCGAAACTGAGCGAGCTCTGTTCTAACTCTCAGTCGGTGTGCAGCACGGTGAATTACGGAATACTACGAGGAGGTATCGCAGCTGTTGACAATTCGATTTTCACACGCAGTTTCACTTCTCATGTCGAGCGAACTATTGGTTTTACCCAGTACACACATGAACAAATACACATTCAGTTACTTCAGGATCCAAAATTTTTTGTATGGAGCATGTACCAAAATTAACTAAAATAGCAGTTCCCGATACACGATTCTCAACAAATGTTTCGTAAGGTTGACGTTGACGGTAAAGAAACAGGCTGAACCTCGAAACTCCCATCCTAATATAACCCACTGGCACTACCATCTCGCCTTGTATTTAGGTGAAAAACCACTGACTCTTCGTTATTTCTCGAACAAGATGCTTTAACTTTAGTGGTGCGAAATGAAAATAGAGTATCTCTTGCAATTAAAGCACTTCCGAACGTTCTTTTTTGGGACATTTCTCTTTTGGAGAGGAGTGTGGATAAATGTATCAAAATAATAAAATCTTAACAACAATCGAAGTACAAAAATTCCTTAGACGTATACATGTATGTTCTTCACTTGTGTGGCCATATTTCCTGTAATTACCTTACAATTCCTGAAGGTATTTTTATTTCGTCGTTACTACTACAGTAAAATGCGTACTTTTCTCATCATACGCGTTTCGTTTTATTGAAGTGAAGCATCATCAGTAGTGCCAGTTTCTGCCTGGTTTTCTGGATATAGGCGACAAAACCAATCAGAAATTATGGCCACTCGCGATGGTTTACATCAAAATAGCGAATCTCTTACGGTGAGAAACATGCGTGTTCTTGTAGCTGTTAAGACGGAACAAAAATATCTTCAGGAATACAAACATGCACCAACATACCTGTAAATCAAACATTGTGTCAATTTTAAAACTTGCAACGAAAAAGAAATAAGGATTGAAAGAATTAAAACAGTACATCAGATAGCAGTGACTGGATGAGTGATTCAGCATTACGGCTGAAACAGCTGCTCTACAGTACACTAGAATATCCAGCCAACAGAAAATTTTAAAAGCATTTGCCACACTCGCCATGATATAAGTTGCGGTATAGGCGGGTCCCCACCTAAAACAGTTTTCATTCTCTCACCACAACCAAACACGCACCTCTTTAAAATGAGGTGGGTAGTAAGTTGTACGTCACTAGCGTCATGATGGCGTGGATGGGTACATTGCTTTGGAAGATCATGAAACGTTGTTTTAAAACCATGACGCCTATTTCATTGTTTTCTATTCATTAGTCTTCTAGCTGTTCTTAGGTGGATCGCCAAGAATTCCTGTGCGGTGCCAAACTCTGCAACTTAGAGTTGAGCGTCTTCCCCTACAGTTCTTACCTTCTACAGTTACTTCTAGTGTCATGCAGCTTATTCCCTGATGTCTCAATATGACTTATCATTCTGTCAATCTCCTCAATACTTACCTTATCAGTCCACCTAACTTTTAGTTCTGTAGTACCACATCTCAAACGCTTTGATTCTCTTCTGTTCCGGTATTCTTACTATCCATGATTCACTGCCAAGTAATGCTGAGTTCCAAACGTACATTCTCAGAAATTTGTTTCTCAAATTAATGCCTTGATTTCCTACTAGAAGCCCTTATTTCCCCAGAAACGCCCTCTTTCCTTGCGCTAGTCTGCCTTTTTTTATATCTTCCTTGCATCGTCCGTCACGTGTAGCAGAATTCCTTAAATTCATCTACTTCGTGGCCACTAAGTTTGAAGTTAGGTTTTTCGCTGTTCTCATTTCTGCTATTCACTTTATTTTTATCTTTCTCCTGTTTACTCTGAATCCATGTTATGGATTCATTAGGATTTCAATCCATTTAACACATCCTGCAGTTCTTTCTCACTTTCACTGAGGATTGCCAGATCATCAGCGAATCTTATCATTGATATCATTTCACCCCGAATTTTAATCCCCCTCCTGAACTTTCTGTTATTTCCGTCATTACTTTTTGGGATGTATAAGTGGAACGGTAGGAGTGAGAAACCTTATCTCTCCCTTACAACCTTTTTAATACGAGAAATTCGCCCTTGGTCTTCCACTCTTGAGTCTTGTACATATTGAATATGACTCGTAAGTCCTTATATTGACTCTCATTTTTCTCATATCGGCATGCGATGTTCTCTTTCCACCTATCCGATCTGTCCTCTGCTATTAATAGTAGTAGTCCTATTGCACAATCAATTATGTGGAAACGCTCTAGTGCATACATCTCAAAAGGCCGCACGCAGAATTTAGTTCTTGGGGGGCGTACGGTTTTTGGTGCTCTATTGCTATTTGAGCTAGGAACATCGGGGGAAGAGATCTTGCTTCATTCCGGACCAGCAGCCATTTGCATATTCAATCGAATATCTATCTTACTGTAGCTATGTTACACTTTGTTACGCAAGGTTTGGACGACGAACCAAAGCTGGAGCATAGGCCACCTATGCGAAACGATTAATTCCTTTTGTAAAATGCTTTAATCGATCTGAAATGAACCTCAGGTAATGGCACCATTTGTATGTGCACCGTTCGGAATTTATGTGCAAAAAACACGTTTCCTGGGAGGCCTGTGGAGCGCGTCGCTTCTATGCTTCAAACTTGCACGAATATATTAAAACTTATCACGAATGTAGGTCCAATTATGAGTATCCATTGTCGGGATGCGAAGGTTAATTGTCGAGGTAAATGTAACACCTATAATTCGTTTATGCGTCAACCGAAGCCGCGGAAACGGTTTAAAGTGAATGCTATAAAAAAATAATTTTTGCGATAAAATTGAAAATTCTCTTTCAGAAATCTAGCTTCATCCGGAATTTACATCCAAAAACATGTTTTTGGAGTATTTCAATGCTCGCGACTTTGTACGTGCAAAAATAAAGGGAGGTATTTGGAACGGGGCACTTCTGTAGTTTAAACTTGTACGAATCGCTTCAAAACTTGTACGAAGGCAGACAAATGGATAAAGTGAACAGAAAATATTTTCACCGAACGATTTATAGTCCTTATCAGATACGATAGTTTTGAGATAAATATAGTACGTAAGGGACCAAGTTTTTGTGTTAAACTTTTGAAACACGTCATTTCTATCCTCTAAGACTGTACGAGTCGATTCAAAATTTGCACGAAGGTAGACAAATGTATAAAGTTCAAACATTTTTGTTTATCCTATAATCTTCATGCTTTGCGGAGATACAATGGTTTCAATTCGAGGTAGATGCAGCACGTAAAATTCGTTCTTACATGAATCGAATGCGCAGGAACGTTTGAAGTTAAATCAAACAAACAAACATATATGTACTTAAGATACAACTGAAAACTAGCTTTCAAAATGTGAGCTTCATTTGGATTTCAGGTACGACTTTATGAGTTCTTTTTCCTCGGAGCATTTCTATGCTGTAAACTTCTACGAATTGGTGGTTGAAACTTTACAAGAAGGCCGACAAATATATGGTTTCTGAAATTTTTTCCGTTGCCACGATATAGCGGTCTAAAGTGACACATAAAATGCAAAAAAAGTCTTTAAAATTACTATGCTATCTTGTAAATATTTATTTTCGGTCGAAACAAGGTTACGATCATCATTTTTCGCACAGGATTGAGAAGCTGATAGTATTTTGTTCTGCTTACACTGTTTCGCAGTTCTTCAGCTTTTTTCAGCCAATCATACTCATACTTAATTCGGATTGGTTGTTGCAACATACTTCGATAGACTAAATGTTGAGAACCAGGATGGAAAATGCTCCTATCATAGCACAAAGAAAGGCGATTATGCCAAGGGCGGTAGAAGAAGGGAACTACCTTTTCGACTTACCGGGCAGCTCCAATGAGGTTTACATGAAAATATCTTGAACATTCCCGCTTTGTTACGAGTTAACTCTACTTTCTTAGCGCAGCGAGCTCAATTAGCCGTAAAGTGTTGGAACACCTGCTTCTTGTAATTTATAAGGTAGAGAAAATTCAACAGCCATAGTAGACAATGTACTTGGTCGTCAGAAACAGCCTGAGAACGCTGTAACGGTGTTGCGGGGTAGATTGTACTGAGAAATAAGTGTTAAAAAAAGCTTCGCGAAGTTGCTCCGTTTCCTAGATAATTAGCAATGAAGTTAGACAGTTGGGCCGTTGAGTCGTTGCGTGCTCAAATTCAAGCGGCCCGCGGCAGACGGTCTCATCAAAGGTGTTCTCTGTTCGATTTCTTAAAACCGAACAAGAGAGCGACATAAAAATTGAACAGTGGACGGTATCAAGGATTGAATCAGAGCCAAAGGCTGAACAGTCTCGAGCGCCATCATCTGCGCTGTGAGAACATATGACACTAACTGTATGTGGTGGGCCGCTGGAATCTGCTCGCACAACAACGTCATCGGCTAATTTCAGTGCCAATTGCCTCGATAACGGCGCAACTTATTGAGTTTTTACGTGAACAGTTATTTCTCAGGACAGCGTACCGTGCGTTATCCTTAGATTTTCAGACTATTTCTGACCACCCTCTATAATATCTTTTGGATGCAGAGTCCACATGTAAAGGCAAAATAGTTTTCCAGTTGGATAAAATTCCTGGGGATAGATTAGTTCCTGGAGGAACACATGGAAATAATTTTTTTGATTTTTGGGTGGGGAAGTAGATTTTTTCCCCGAGGAGATCATTTCTCTCCTAAGCCTACCCCCTCTTTCATGTGTGATGAATAGAGTAGGAGTAAGAAGATATGGACATAAATTTATGTGCTTCTAGAGAAAGGGATGCATCTACGACAGGAATTATCCGATAGTGGGGGTACATTCACCCCAAACTTGGGTCACATGCTGTGTATTACCGCAGGACATGGCGAATCCCATGCTGGATGACATGATGGCACGTGTTATCTTATATGACGTCATCCATCATGCATTGTATTAGAGGAGATCGGTACTAACAAGTAATAAAGAGCGAATATGTCAACATAATTTGCTATAAATGTCTTTGAAGCTATCAGATATGTCGGAAAACTAGTTACTTTCTTGTTACATCCTGACTGCCCAGAAGATATTCGTCTTTTATGTGCTATGACAGGAACAGCTTTCATTTCGATTTCCAGTGAGACTTTCTAACGTAAGAGAATCTTGATTTCTGCAGAGCACTCAGTACTGATATACACTCCTGGAAATGGAATAAAGAACACATTGGCACCGGTGTGTCAGACCCACCATACTTGCTCCGGACACTGCGAGAGGTCTGTACAAGCAATGATCACACGCACGGCACAGCGGACACACCAGGAACCGCGGTGTTGGCCGTCGAATGGCGCTAGCTGTTTGCGCAGCATTTGTGCACCGCCGCCGTCAGTGTCAGCCAGTTTGCCGTGGCATACGGAGCTCCATCGCAGTCTTTAACACTGGTAGCATGCCGCGACAGCGTGGACGTGAACCGTATGTGCAGTTGACGGACTTTGAGCAAGGGCGTATAGTGGGCTTGCAGGAGGCCGGGTGGACGTACCGCCGAATTGCTCAACACATGGGGCGTGAGGTCTCCACAGTACATCGATGTTGTCGCCAGTAGTCGGCGGAAGGTGCACGTGCCCGTCGACCTGGGACCGGACCGCAGCGACGCACGGATGCACGCCAAGACCGTAGGATCTTACGCAGTGCCGTAGGGGTCCGCACCGCCACTTCCCAGCAAATTAGGGACACTGTTGCTCCTGGGGTATCGGCGAGGACCATTCGCAACCGTCTCCATGAAGCTGGGCTACGGTCCCGCACACCGTTAGGCCGTCTTCCGCTCACGCCCCAACATCGTGCAGACCGCCTCCAGTGGTGTCGCGAGAGGCGTGAATGGAGGGACGAATGGAGACGTGTCGTCTTCAGCGATGAGAGTCGCTTCTGCCTTGGTGCCAATGATGGTCGTATGCGTGTTTGGCGCCGTGCAGGTGAGCGCCACAATCAGGACTGCATTCGACCGAGGCACACAGGGCCAACATCCGGCATCATGGTGTAGGGAGCGATCTCCTACACTGGCCGTACACCTCCGATGATCGTCGAGGGGACTCTGAATAGTGCACGGTACATCCAAACCGTCATCGAACCCATAGTTCTACCATTCCTAGACCGGCAAGGGAACTTGCTGTTCCAACAGGACAATGCACGTCCGCATGTATCCCGTGCCACCCAACGTGCTCTAGAAGGTGTAAGTCAACTACCCTGGCCAGCAAGATCTCCGGATCTGTCCCCCATTGAGCATGTTTGGGACTGGATGAAGCGACGTCTCACGCGGTCTGCACGTCCAGCACGAACGCTGGTCCAACTGAGGCTCCAGGTGGAAATGGCATGGCAAGCCGTTCCACAGGACTACATGCAGCATCTCTACGATCGTCTCCATGGGAGAATAGCAGCCTGCATTGCTGCGAAAGGTGGATATACACTGTACTAGTGCCGACAGTGTGCATGCTCTGTTGCCTGTGTCTATGTGCCTGTGGTTCTGTCAGTGTGATCATGTGATGTATCTGACCCCAGGAATGTGCCAATAAAGTTTCCCCTTCCTGGGACAATGAATTCACGGTGTTCTTATTTCAATTTCCATGAGTGTAGAAGCAGTGACTATGACCCTTATGTCACGCGTGTAAGCAAGACAGGCGGCCCTTTTTAAACTGTAAGTTACTTTATTTATGAATCCGTGTTGTATAATGTGTGCTTCCAAGAAGGTTGTGATGTGCAAGACGATATAAGTAAACATTCGACGTATGTGTTTGGGAACAAGTATCAATCCCCACAAAGCAAGAAACACTTCTTAAATGTGACACACACATCACCAACACTATGAACGTAATTTATCAGCAGTTGTCATGTGTTATTGTAATCATGTTCACCCACGTGTTTTACGTTTTACTATACCTATGGATCTTTATTCACCGACTTTTCGAAATAGCGAATTGCTGAAACTGCCCATTAATGTGAAATATAGAAACAGTGCAACAAAGGAATTTACGTAATTCGAGGGGCGTTGAATAAGTAATGTAACACGTTTTTGTCTCGACCGGTTGAAAAATTGCAAACAATGCTGTGGGTCGTCGTGGATATTTCTCCTTCAGACACTATAGTTTCATTAAGTTTCGCTTGGTGCCCGCGCTATACTTATGTTTCGAAATGGCGCCTGTATCGTATCTGCGTTCCAAGCAGAAAGTTGTAACTGAGATCCTTTCGTCAGGTATTTATAGAAGCTTGCAGAACGTATTGAGAGACCTGACAGTGAACAAAAGCACGGTGAGTCGTTGGGTGACGCATCTGACGTAATCGTCATAAGGTCGCACACACATGTCCTAACTCCCGCCTACCAGTCGGTCGCACCCAGTTGTACCTCCTTCAATATTGGAAAGAACGGACACTCTCATTCGAGGCCTTCCACGGATCACAATCAGACCCTCGATGCACAACTGGACGTCTCTGTTGGTAGTGCTGACGCACATGTCCACCAGTTGGGACAATCTAGCGTGTGTGCCCCTGTGTTCCTCGCCGCCTAACTAAAGACTACAAAGAGCAGCGGATGGCCATCTGTGCGGAGTTGCTTGCGCATTACGAGTTTGCATGTGACAATTTTTTTCGAACATCGTCACAGGCGATGAAACGTGGATTCACCACATCGGACCGGAAATATAACGGCAGTACATGGAGTGGCGCCACACTACATCAGCTGCGAAGAAAAAGTTCAAAGCAGCACTCTCAGCCGGTAAAGACAAGGCGACGGTCTTCTGGGACTCTGAGGCCTCAATGGGTTAGCCAAGGGGTCTAAGGCTTTGCAGTCATGGACTGTGCGGCTGGTCCCGGTGAAAGTTCGAGTCCTTTCTCGGGCATGGGTGTGTGTGTTTGTCCTTATGATAATTGAGGTTAAATAGTGTGTAAGCTTAGGGACTGATCACCTTAGCAGTTAAGTTCCATAAGATTTCACACACTTTTGAACACATTTTTTGGGGCTCTGAAAGAATTACTCAGATTCCAGCCCTTCCTCATGTTGGTACGATCAACTCTGAGTGTACTGTGATACCCTCAGGAAACTGAAGAAACGACTTCACGTGTTCATCGCCACGATAATTCGAAGGAACTACTGCCTCTCCGTGAGACCGCAACCTCATACTAGTCAGCTCACCCGAGAGGAGCTTCCAAAACTTCATTGGACTGTTCCTCCTTATCCATGCTACAGCCCGGCTCTCGCACCTTGCGACTTTCGTGTGATTGGCCCTGTAAAGGATGCACATCGCGGAAAGAAAACTTGGAGAATGTGGTGTTTATTGATGAAGCAAGGTATTGACCAGTAGAGTGGTAAAAAGCGGGCGTACGGGTCCGTACAGTAAGGTTGCGTAAGACCGTCGCAATGAACGGAGACTATGTTGAAGAGCAAAGTTGTGTAGCCAGTAGAGTGGGGAATGATCTGGTGCATTGGGACCTTGAATAAAACTAACGTGCATTCAGAAAAAAATTGACAACGTGTGGTGACTTTTAAAATAGTTCCATACGTTAGAATTTATTCAGACATACATGGCGATAAATATTTAAACCGACAAACTCTGGGAGGTTGTAGGGGACATGAAAACAAATATTTTTCCCTAACGTCATTTTTTCCTGTGTGGAGTATTTAAACCGGTACAGGACGATTTCTCTGTCAGGAAATTAATTAAAGCAACAAACACTTTTCAGTTTTTTTATATGACCAAGAGACAACACATTAACACAACCCAATTTCAATTACAGGAGATTTTCAAAAATGACTCCATTTACACGTAAGCAAAGGTTACACCTTCGGATCATGTTCTATCTGACACGGGCAAAAAACCCAGGAGTATCCTGAATTGTTCCTGTTGATGTTACTATCCGGACAACCAGATCCTCTTCTGATGCAACAGTAATTGGGTGAACAAGGTTGCGCATCTCTCCCCACACCAAAAATGTCCGGAGGGGACATATCTGGTGACAGGACCATCTGTGACAGTCCATGTTTATGGGAACCGTCGGTCCAGGAATCGACGCACACGACGACTGTAATGTGCCGGCTCCCCGTCATCTTGGAACCACACGCGTTTTCTTGTAGGGAGAGGGACGTCTTCCAGCAATTCAGGCAATGATCTGGCGAGAAAATTGTAATACTGCCTGCCATTTAATGGCCTAGGTAGCAGATACGGCCCAATTAAACAGTCCCCAACAACACGGACCCACACTTAACGATGAACGGCACTTGATGAGCGCTACTAACTGTGGGAGGTGGGTTATCCTCACTCCAAACATGCGAATTGTGCATGTTGAAGACTCCATCACGTCCGAACGTTGCTTCATCGTTAAACAACACAGAGGATGGAAATGTAGGATGCATTTCACACTGTTCCAGGTACCACAGCGAAAACTGTGCTCTAGGTGGATAATCAACTGGTTCCAGGTTGTGGACACGCTGTATGTGAAATGGATGTAACAATTTCTCTTGAAGGACTATTCTTACATTCGTCTGATCCGTCCCCATGTTACGTGGAACTGCACGAGTGCTGGTTGAAGGATCCCGCTCCACATGCTGCAAGACAGTTTCCTCAAATTGCAGCTTTCTTACCGTGCGACGGCGTCCCTGACCAGGTAATGTGTTAAATGACCCGGTCTCAAGCAGATGTTGGTACACAGCAGCAAAGGTCATATGATGCGGGATACGGCGATTAGTATATTGTTGTTGATGAACCGGCTGTGCAGCTCTTCCGTTGTGGTGCGCTATGTAGTACGCACCAACCATATCAGTGTACTCACTCCAGGTGTAACGCTCTATTAGTAAACAGAGACAATGCACAACTGCACTGGTGGACAGCAGTTGCCTACAACTGAAGAGAGTAATACGCCCTCTAACAACTGAAGATCGTAATACAGCCTTTAACAACTGCAGAGAGTAATACGGTACCCGCCGGTTTAAATAAACCTGATAGGAAAAAATGAAATTAGGGAAAAATATTTGTTTTGATGTCTCCTGCAACCTCCCAGAATTTCTCGGTTTAAATACTTTTCACCCTGTATTGTTAATATGTAGTAGTACACAGAAATAATCAATGTCCGCCAATGGACTGCACCGAGATAATCGGTGGGTAAATTGTCCGGCGCACCGCACGGTGCTAGGAGTACGTGGTTTGTACCCACGGCCGTGACTTGATGTTAGCCTGATTCTGCGGAAGCTCCAGGACCACAGAGGAGAAGGAACACTGCACGTCATAGGGTCGTGCGGTGCCGTGCTTACAAGCTGTGGAACGCTGTCGGCAGAGTTTTGTTGCAGGAGCGTCAGTTTCGCATCCCTCTGTGTCAAACCCGCGCTGCTGCGGCAACAGCGGCTGCCACCGCCGCCTGCGCGTGACGTCATTCGTAAACACAGCCCTTTGGAGCCACCGCTCACGGTCCCGCCACCTCCCACGTCTGCCTCTTAACCAGGTCTCTGTGCTACGTCGCTGCGCCTTCCCCGGGATCCCGTCCATATTCCCACGCTGCACTGCTGTAGTATTGCAAACCAGTACGGGAAAATACTAGAGGGAGCACCAGAAGAAGGCGGTGAGGTCAGATGTCGAATACTGTGTATAAAAACGAAAACAAAATACCAAGTGCGAGTTGGAGTGAGACTCAGAGATTCCGTACTGACTTAAAAATTATGTATGTACGTAGTTCATACATCCCGCGAATCGATAATCTCGCGACATTTGTCTTTTTTTTGAATTTCTAATTTTCTCTTGTAACTCCCGAGAAAACAATGTCTTAGCAGAAGGACAGACTGACAGTCGGATGACAAATGACAAAAAATGATTCGTTTCCTGTGATTATTATTATACAAATCATCGATTTTCGTATTTTACTTGTGCAGAGATATCTAGCTTCTTGCCAAATTTGGTGATTCAGTGTCACCGGGATGTGCCCTACAGATTTTGTTGAGCGAGTTTGCGGGTATCAAAATATGTGACACAACTGGCCGCCCCTTTTGTTAACATTGACTTAGAAGCTTAAACGATATACACCACCAATGGGTCGTAGACCTCAGTACGTGACATTAATTTCAAGATGTATCGTCTTACCGTTCCGGAGAAAAAGGTGTCTTAACAGACAGACGGATGGACATACAGACGCACAATACATGCTAAAGAAATGTTACTTTCTATATGATATAAATTCAAATTAACAATTTTTGGATTTTCGAATTTTCTTACTTCTGCTATGAAACCTTGCTTGTCGCCAAATTTCGTTTTGCCAAGGAAGTTTGTGAGTATTAAAATATGTGTTATAGACGGCCGTATCTTTTGATTGTACTCCCTTAGAAACTTAAAGTTTTTGCACCGCCAAGAGATCATAGACCATAGGATATGACATAAATTTCAACTGCATATGTCGATCCGTTTCTGAGGAAAAGTAGTCTTAAAAGTCGGACAAACAGACTGACAGACAGACAGACGGAGAACGAAGCGAATCTATAACCGTTCCGTTCTTACCGACAGAGGTACGTAATCACAAAACGCATTCGGCTCTACATCGGGAAGGAAAAGATTAAGAAAAATATTGCAAATTATGTAACGCACATATTTTCAGCCCTTATTTTTTCACCAAGCAGGCTACACCAGTCTAAAGAGTAGCTGAAATGTGTGTGATTAATTCTGTAAGTAGTTATTTAATTTCTTTTATTTATTCACTGACTTACGGTAAATAGAATGTCATGTGTTATGTGATGTTGCTATAGTATTCTGTAAATGAAATTGTATGTAACTTTTGCGTATTCTGACACATTGATCCAATAGGGGAAGTTTTATATGTGATAAATTTTCTCATGGGGAAAAAACAAGTGAAAGAAATTAGTCTCAGCCAGGATTCGGATGTGTTAAGATGGGTAGAAGAGGCTGTCCGAAAGGACAGACACCATATCCATTGAAGTATCTAGTTCTGGCAATACCGGCCATGACCATCTTCCTTAGTGTAGAGGCACACAAATTACCGGAACTCTTACGGGACTTCGTAAGAATATCTTCCACAAATAATGAGTGTGTTGGGGTGGGACACTACGAATGTAGTGAGTGGACATACAAGGTGAGAATGTGGGTCTCGCGGGAGTCGTGCGCTAGATAGTCCCTGCAGTCGCACAATCCTCTCTGCCCTCGGTGGCTCAAAGGGATAGAGCGTCTGCCGTGTAAGCAAGAGATCCCGGGTTCAAGTCCCGCTCGGGACACAAATTTTCACCTGTCCCTGTTGATATATATCAACGCCCGTCAGCAGCTGAATGTAATATATAATTCTAATTTCATTCTAGACTGCTGCAGGTCATCAGTGGTGTCTGTTCTTTCGGACACCATATCCATATAAGAATAGAGAATTGAAAATGTTGACGTGCTGTCACTCTCGGTAAGAACTCGAAAGTGTGTGGATGAACGGACACGAGTGAGATATCGATTAGTGAAAAACTGCTTTGTGGAAGATTAAGCAGCCTTGGCTGTTGCGGAAATTGGAAGACACGGTCAGAATAATACTGCACTGACACTGCAAATGCAGTATTAATGTGTGAAAACAATTTGAACATAGAACTTCCCAGGAAACGATTGCTTTCATATTGTTGCAATGGCTCATCAAAATTTCTAATAAAATATCTACTTCTGATTTTCGACACAGAAGAGTCATTGCAAGAGGCGAAGGTATTGTAAGGAGAAGAAATTCAAGAACCGAGACTTACAAGTCTCAAGACTGTTCAAGAGACTTTTCAAATTTATCGCAGAAGCCAGCTGGAGTCGAATTTTACAGTACACTGTAATCTGTAGAACCAAGAGCAGTTTCATCAAAAGAGTGCTGATATATTGTGGTTGGTCTTTCCAGCATACTTAACACGTTCTGTTGATTATATTAGGAGAAGTGACCAATACTAGTGCGTTTATGTACTAAATTCTGAACCAGGTTACAAAAGATAATCAACTAATGTCAGTACCAAAGCGTACTTGATGTAAGAATTGAATACTAATAAAACTGATGACTTGCTAATTTGACCTGCAGTTGTTCGGAGTGCAAAATTGTGTCTGGGCACTCTGATCCCACATCTTGCTCCCAAACAGATTAAACTTTTACAGTGTACGATCTATGAAGAGACGCAACGCCGGATCAAACGTGGAAATTTTATTCTTCAACTTGTCTTTATTAAATTTGTATTGACAATAAAGAAAATGCCAGCTTGTTCTGGTACAATGACAGTCAAATGTGTCCAGGGTGCCGAGACCAAACACCATCGACCTCTCCGACGACCGTAGGAGTAGAAACCTCCCAGCGATTTATACACAGAACCTATCTTTGTTTTGGATTCTGTAAACACAGCATCATTTAGAGTACCATGTAGATACTTATAAAATTTTAATAAACATAGCATCAACTTCATGAACTAAGGAAATATAGACTTCTATTCACTAATTAAACATGGAAAAGATAGTAACCACTATCTTGTTTTAGTACGGCGATCATGAAACATCTTTGATGCGCTGACACCTAGGACTGTCCAACTCAGAGACGGCAACACAAGGCTCAAAAATGGTTGAAATGGCTCTGAGCACTGTAGGACTTAACATCTTAGGCCATAAGTCCCCTAGAACTTAGAACTACTTAAACCTAACTAACCTAAGGACATCACACACGAGGCAGGATTCGAATCTGCGACCGTAGCAGTCACGCGGTTCCAGACTGTAGCGGCTAGAACCGCTCAGCCACTCCGGCCGGCGGTAGATTAGATTCACATTTGCTTAGCAATTATTGGAACAAAGCCATAACACATCACGCGATACTGTAGAAGTACCAAAATAGACGTTTTCTTTAGAGTTTAAATTTTATTGGTAATTATCTTACGAATTTTAATGTCAATTTAACACTGATAACCTAGTTTCTTTAAAGTTATATCATTTGATCCATAGACAGTGTTACAGCGACAATGTGCATTATTAACATCAGTCACAATATCCTGCAAAGTGTCGACCAATCAATAGACATTGACGAAAAAAAAAACCCTCAGGTCGTCAAAGAGTTTTGCGACTTGACCAGAAGTTGGAAGGCATTTTTTTACATATGAAAGATGAGGTCCTTTTAGTTACGTTTCAGTCGGACAAGAGGGGCGCTAATAGTGTCACTATGAAGTATAAAATCAGATTTTCTGTAAATACACCCTGTAATGAGAGTAATTACCTTCGAGACTGGGCATGATAAGATGATGTTAGTGAACGATGCCTTTAAGACGACTAAGACGTCATTATCTAAACCTCACTGAGTTTGAACGACGTCGTGTAGGAGGGATATGGTCGGCCTTTGGCTGTGGAGCGGTGCGGTACGTCCCGGCCGCTCCGTGTCGCGTTTCCGGGTGTGTTGTTGTTTACCGCGCCGGCGCGCTAGTGTTACGTATTGCCGTCACGTTCCTGACACACGATGGCTCTTTCGTATCGGAAAGCCACGATCAAGCAGCAGTTCGACACTACGTACTCTAGACCCAAGGCCCACGAAGTAGAGCGTTTTTTACGCGATGTGGTACATGTTGATCCTAAGGAGCTGATCGGTATCCACTTATCTATTGTCTCCAGCGTCGTATATCTTAAGTTCACTGACGACGAAGCATGTGACAAACTTCTCAGACGCTCGACGGCAGGTTATCGGTTCTGCCACTCAGACGGAAACGTGGGTGTGGTGACGCTTGAACGTGCTGGATTGGGAATCCAAAATGTGCGCGTGTTTGAGCTCCCTTTTGAAGTGCCAGCGGATTTGGTCACCCTTGCTCTTCGACCCTATGGAACAGTTCTCGGCCACACGGCCGAAAAATGGAAGACCTTCGACACCTACCCTGTCCTTAACGGGGTGCGACAAGTCCGTATTGACCTGCATCGCCATATTCCTTCGTATCTCACGATCGCTGGTTGCAGGGCAATAATTATTTACGACGGTCAGCCGAGAACCTGCTCCGGTTGTGGCCAGACGGGACACATGCGTACCGAATGCCTGCAACGCCGTCTCGTGCAGACACCCTCGACCGACCAGATTCGTCCGTCGACACCGACCTCTCTGCCGATTACGTATGTTGCGGCGGCGAGACGGGAGACGCCAGCTGTATATGACGACCCCACTGTATTGGTGCGAGCTTTGGAGGACGCTGCAGTAGCTTCCACGGAGCCCCAAGCGTCTTTCAGTGCTGATGCTACTGATGTCCTTTCGTCGGACCCCGGCGCACCGTCACAACGGCTCGCCGACGGTGCGATGGAAGTTGAAGCACAGGATGCAGCGTCCTCCCCTTGCCCTACGTCGGAAACAGAGGCGCGGCAGCGTAAGCAGAAATCACCCAAGCGTCATAAGAAGCGGCGCAAGACAACCGACGACGTAGAACAGCCCGAGGCGACACCGCTGGATGACGAGGTGCCTCAACCGCTCCACCGCGCCGACACAGGCGACCCTACCGTCTCACACGGTTCGACGTCTTCTCCCACTACCGCTGGGTCTGGACCACATGGGGATGCGGGAGATCACCGCAGCTCCGACACCGGGGATGCACCCTTGCCTCCGTCTGCCTCTCGAGATCCAGTGGTGTCAACGTCCCTGGGCGAATGGGCGCAGGAGATGGAGTTGCAGGATGCGTTTCAGAACCAAGACGATGCACCGATGCCGATGGCAGCGTCTACGCGGCCGGCGACAGACGCCTAGGACGGCATGAGCACCTCTCGTCGCTGCCTAGCACTTCGCAAGACCGGCGCTCCACGTCACGACTACTGCCCCCCTGTCATACCATGGTCACCTCCCGAGACTTGATGGACCAGGCATACCGCCTCGCCACGATCAACGTCAATGGCATTACATCTGATGTCAAGACCCGTATGCTGAAGGATACGTTACGCGCTGCGGATCTGGACGTTGTTTTCCTTCAAGAAGTCCGATCAGGACTCTGTCTCGATGCCTACGGATATGACGCCTACACTATGCCTGCAGATGTGGGCGGCGGAGGTACGGCGATTCTACTGCGGGAAGGGATAATGGCCACTGATGTCTCCTATTTACCGTCGGCCCGGGGGGTCGCACTCATGATTGGTACAGTACGTCTGGTGAACTTATATGCTCCTTCAGGCACCGGCAAAAGGAGAGAACGGCGCACCTTTTTTGCCGAAGATATAGCCCCGCTCTTCCAGGGCAATACCGACCACTTGGTAGTAGGCGGCGATTTTAATTGTGTGCTCCGCCCATCCGACCAGGAGCCACACTATACCACCTGCCCGGCACTCCAGGCACTTCTACAGGACTTGGCCTTGTTGGACACCTGGATCATCCAACACGGCGACCGTCGAGCACACACCTATTTTACTAGTCACTCCGCGAGCCGTTTGGATCGAGTCTACGTCACCCGCGGCCTACGATCGGCCGTTGTCGACGCTGAGATGTGGCCGGCAGCGTTCACGGATCACCTCGCATATGTGTGTTCTCTCACCCTTCCCCGCCAGCGCGTCCGCCGAAGCAGGGGTCCGTGGCGCCTCAATGTGGCCCTTCTTGATGAGATAAATTGCAGACGCGCAGTCGAGTCCACATGGAGCAATTGCCACCGGCGTTTACCCGCCTACCGTTCTGTACTTCAATGGTGGTTACGGTGTGCAAAACCCGCACTGTGCCGAATATTAGTCAGCTATGGACGCGACCGAGCGCGCTGGTATACTGCGACTACTGATTTTTACTATACTGCGCTCCGCGAACTGGCTGTACAACCGCCGTCGCCAGAGCGACAATCAGCAGTACAACGCGTCAAGGCACAATTGCTTCGTATCAACGCCGTACGTCTTGCGGGTGTGCGGGTGCGAGCGAGGACGACTGATGATGTTCGTGGGGAACGACCTTCCCTCCACCATATCATTCAAGAACGCCGAAGACGCAAGAGGCAGCTCATTACGGAGGTTGAGACGGAGGACGGGCGACGCGTTGACGCACAAATGGATATCGTCCGAGCGTTCACACAGTCATATAAACTTCTTTACGAGAGGGAGTCCCACATGAATGTAGGGGTCAGGGAAGTCCTATCTGACCTACCAGTCTCTCGGAACCTACAAGATGATGCTACGCTCTTGTCGGCGGTGACTTTGGAAGAACTGCGAGAGGCTCTGTTGCGTGGCTCTCCCAACAAAACGCCTGGCCCTGACGGCCTCCCTCTTGAATTTTACAAGCGGTTCTTTGATCTCATGGGCCCAATGTGGGTCAGGATGTACAGTGAACTCCTGGACGCCGATTTTCAGGTACCATCTGACTTTACTGAGGGTCTCTTGATCCCTGTGCCCAAACCCGGCGGAGGCCGTCGCCCTCTTGATTTTCGCCCGTTGACAATGCTAAACACTGACTATAAGCTGTTGACACGCATGCTCCGTGAGAGGCTCAAACCTACGGTAATGGCGGCCATTCACTCTGATCAAACCTGCCTCGGGGGCGCCACTAATGTGTTTACGACTTTAAGCACCTATAGAGACGTGGTGGCGCTCATGGAAACTTGCCGCCTCCAAGGCGCTCTTGTTGCGCTGGACTTCGACCATGCTTTCGACCGCGTTAACCATGGTTTCCTGCGTGCTGTTATGGAACACATCGGTGTCCCGCGTCTGACGACGTCTGTTGTGCTTCGATTGATCCATGGGGCTGTCACGAGGATTATGATCAACGGCTGTCGGTCCGCCCCCGTCCGTGTCAACAGGTCCGTCCGGCAGGGTTGTCCTCTTTCTGCCATGCTCTTCGCCGTTGCCCTCGAACCAGCTCTTCACGGACTACGGCGACGCTTAGAAGGACTTACCCTCCGTTCCTTAACCTTTCGATGTGGTGCATACGCCGACGATGTGATGTTCTTAGCACGGTCTGGTGACGAAATACACACGGCGTTTTCCTGGCTCCACCAGTATGGGGCGGTGGCAGGCAGTGTGCTCAACCTTCGGAAATCACGCTACATGGAGGTAGGACGAGGAATGCCTGCAGGTCTGGACGTACCTCTGACAAAGGTCCCGATGCTCAAGTGTTTAGGGATATCACTCCATCGACAAATACAACGCACGGCGGCCTTTACGTATCGTATGGTCTTACGACGACTCCGTTTAGAGGCTCGTCTCAATAAATTCAGATCATTGAACATTTTGCAACGCGCCCAATACGTTAATGTGTACATGGCTTCTCACCTTAACCATTACGCCCATGTACTGCCGATAACGGACACGATGGCTTCCAGGATACAGGCAGTGTTTGGACACGTGGTGAACGATGGTGCTGTTTTCAAGATCCGTTTTGTTACGCTTACTTTACCCTTCGACAAAGGCGGTGTTGGACTCACTCACGTCAAGCACAGAGCGCTGGCACTGTATCTCCGTTCCATGAGGCGACTCTGGCTTTCACCAACAGCCAGTCTCCCAGGCCTACTGATTGAAGAAGTGGCCCCACGTACGCTGTACCCACCGGTACCAGTTGGACATTTATCGCCCTCGCTGTCACACATTAGAACGTTTTTCGTAGAGCATAGCTATGTGTTGCGGGTTATATCGGAGACACGGAATCCGACAGCGAAGACTTATTATAGTGCTCTCCAGCACTGGACTCCAGATAACGACATTGTACGGCGCCACCCTACGGTCGACTGGCCACGAGTATGGCGAGCCATCCACGCGCCGTTCCTGTCTACTTTCGTGCGGTCGACGTGGTATGTGGTCGTTAACGAGAAACTTCCAACCCGACAACGGCTGCATGCCATTCACCTAATTGACGACCCTGTGTGCCCCCGTTGCACGACGTTAGACACGGACGAACATAGACTGAACTGTGGCCCCGCGCGTGAGTGCTGGAAACTGATCCGCCAGATCCTGGCTTTCCTGCTCCGCCGCCCCTACGTTTCGATTTTACCCCAAGAACTCTTTCATCCCGACGCTGTCTATTTCCCTATGACCCGGATGAATGCGGTTAATTGGGTACGAGGAATGGCGATACACTACATATACCGCGATGGAGACAAAGACGTCCTCGATTTATGGTACTATATGATCGACGAGTTTCTGGTCTTAACGAACAGACAGGATTACCGGAACCTTTTTGCGAACTATTTGGGTTCGTCATTCATGGACCCACCACCCAGCTGGGGTGTGCCGGGTGTGAGAAGACATTAACTTGTAGATGTGATCTTTCCACGATTCCCCTATGGTAACAGAAACAGTCTCTGACTGTGTGCAGCGGCCCCGGGCGCTCCAACGGTTGGTGGCTGGTGATGTCCAATGCTATGACGACCGCCCGTTCCTGGCCGCCCGCCTAGCAATGTGACCGCGGCGAGCAAGATGGCCCTTTTTAGTTCACTTTATTGGCAACTTTTTGCGCATGGCTGCCTTGTTTTTTTTTTTTTAATGCATTCTCAAAAAAAAAATGTAGTTAGTAGTTTGTGAAATAAGCATTGTAGGCTGTGATTATATTTTTGTTGAGCTTAATAATTAGTGTGTGTCGAAACACCATTTTCTTTAAGTATTCATTGACATATTTCTGTACATGTTATCTGCATAAGTGCCTTAGTACTACTTCAGTTTTGTGGCTTTGTCATCGCATTTCCATGAAAGTAACCAAAAAGATGGGTGATTATTTTATGCACAGACAGATTTTTTTCTTTTCTTTTTTTTTAATATTTTTATTTTCCATTTGAAGTGTAAAATTTGAGTATAATTGTAAAAAAAAAAGGGCGGACTGAACAAAAAAAAAAAAAAAGCGGTAGCGTTCTCGCTTCCCACGCCCGGGGTCCCGGGTTTGAAAAAAAAAAAACAAATAAAAAAAAAAGAAAGTGGTAGAGCACTTACCCGCGAAAGACAAAGGTCCAAAATAAAAAAAATAAAAAAAAAGGGATAGAGCGACTGCCGTGTAAGCAAGAGATCCCGGGTTCAAGTCCCGCTCGGGACACAAATTTTCACCTGTCCCTGTTGATATATATCAACGCCCGTCAGCAGCTGAATGTAATATATAATTCTAATTTCATTCTAGACTGCTGCAGGTCATCAGTGGTGTCTGTTCTTTCGGACACCATATCCATATAAGAATAGAGAATTGAAAATGTTGACGTGCTGTCACTCTCGGTAAGAACTCGAAAGTGTGTGGATGAACGGACACGAGTGAGATATCGATTAGTGAAAAACTGCTTTGTGGAAGATTAAGCAGCCTTGGCTGTTGCGGAAATTGGAAGACACGGTCAGAATAATACTGCACTGACACTGCAAATGCAGTATTAATGTGTGAAAACAATTTGAACATAGAACTTCCCAGGAAACGATTGCTTTCATATTGTTGCAATGGCTCATCAAAATTTCTAATAAAATATCTACTTCTGATTTTCGACACAGAAGAGTCATTGCAAGAGGCGAAGGTATTGTAAGGAGAAGAAATTCAAGAACCGAGACTTACAAGTCTCAAGACTGTTCAAGAGACTTTTCAAATTTATCGCAGAAGCCAGCTGGAGTCGAATTTTACAGTACACTGTAATCTGTAGAACCAAGAGCAGTTTCATCAAAAGAGTGCTGATATATTGTGGTTGGTCTTTCCAGCATACTTAACACGTTCTGTTGATTATATTAGGAGAAGTGACCAATACTAGTGCGTTTATGTACTAAATTCTGAACCAGGTTACAAAAGATAATCAACTAATGTCAGTACCAAAGCGTACTTGATGTAAGAATTGAATACTAATAAAACTGATGACTTGCTAATTTGACCTGCAGTTGTTCGGAGTGCAAAATTGTGTCTGGGCACTCTGATCCCACATCTTGCTCCCAAACAGATTAAACTTTTACAGTGTACGATCTATGAAGAGACGCAACGCCGGATCAAACGTGGAAATTTTATTCTTCAACTTGTCTTTATTAAATTTGTATTGACAATAAAGAAAATGCCAGCTTGTTCTGGTACAATGACAGTCAAATGTGTCCAGGGTGCCGAGACCAAACACCATCGACCTCTCCGACGACCGTAGGAGTAGAAACCTCCCAGCGATTTATACACAGAACCTATCTTTGTTTTGGATTCTGTAAACACAGCATCATTTAGAGTACCATGTAGATACTTATAAAATTTTAATAAACATAGCATCAACTTCATTAACTAAGGAAATATAGACTTCTATTCACTAATTAAACATGGAAAAGATAGTAACCACTATCTTGTTTTAGTACGGCGATCATGAAACATCTTTGATGCGCTGACACCTAGGACTGTCCAACTCAGAGACGGCAACACAAGGCTCAAAAATGGTTGAAATGGCTCTGAGCACTGTAGGACTTAACATCTTAGGCCATAAGTCCCCTAGAACTTAGAACTACTTAAACCTAACTAACCTAAGGACATCACACACGAGGCAGGATTCGAATCTGCGACCGTAGCAGTCACGCGGTTCCAGACTGTAGCGGCTAGAACCGCTCAGCCACTCCGGCCGGCGGTAGATTAGATTCACATTTGCTTAGCAATTATTGGAACAAAGCCATAACACATCACGCGATACTGTAGAAGTACCAAAATAGACGTTTTCCTTTAGAGTTTAAATTTTATTGGTAATTATCTTACGAATTTTAATGTCAATTTAACACTGATAACCTAGTTTCTTTAAAGTTATATCATTTGATCCATAGACAGTGTTACAGCGACAATGTGCATTATTAACATCAGTCACAATATCCTGCAAAGTGTCGACCAATCAATAGACATTGACCAAAAAAAAACCCTCAGGTCGTCAAAGAGTTTTGCGACTTGACCAGAAGTTGGAAGGCATTTTTTTACATATGAAAGATGAGGTCCTTTTAGTTACGTTTCAGTCGGACAAGAGGGGCGCTAATAGTGTCACTATGAAGTATAAAATCAGATTTTCTGTAAATACACGCTGTAATGAGAGTAAATTACCTTCGAGACTGGGCATGATGAGATGATGTTAGTCAACGATGCCTTTAAGACGACTAAGACGTCATTATCTAAACCTCACTGAGTTTGAACGACGTCGTGTAGTAGGGATACTAGAAGCTGGATGTTCGTTCTTCAGAAAGATTTGGCAGGAATGTAACCACTGCACATGACTGCTGGCAGCGCTGGTTACGAAAATGTACGCTCCGGACAACCACGGGTCTCTACAGAGAGGGATGACCATCGTGTACCGTGTATGGCTTTACTGCATTGTGCTGCATCTACAGCAGCAGTGTGAGCAGCAGGTGCACCATAGTGACACGGCCATGTGTTACAAATGTTACTTCAAGGACAGCTCTGCGTGCATTCCACTGACTCCAAGCCACTCCAATTTGCGAGTGATCTTTGGAATGGCTCTGAGCACCATGGAACTTAACATCTGAGGCCATCAGTCCCGTAGAACTTAGAACTACTTAAACCTACCTAACCTAAGGACATCACACACATCCAATCCCGAGGCAGGATTCGAACCTGCGACCGTAGCGGTCGCGCGGTTCCAGGCTGAAGCGCCTACAACCGCTAGGCCACAACGGTCAGCCACAGTAGAACTCTGCTATGTTTTCTGGTAAAAGCCGGTTCAGTGTCGGTGCCAGTGACTGCCGTGTGCTGGTTAGAAGGAAGCCAGTTGAGGGCCTGCAACCAACCTTTCTGTGTGCTAGACACACTGTTGCTGGACCTGGTGCTATGGTGTGGAGGGCGATATGCTATGACAACACGACCACTCTGGTGGCTGTATCACGCATCCTCACTGCAGATTTATACGTCAGTGTGGTGATTCGACCTGCTGTGCTGTCATTCAGGAACAACATTCTAGGAGGCTTTTTCCAACAGGATAAAGCTCCCTATCACACCTGTGCTGCAACCCAACATGCTCTCCAGAGTGTCAACGCGTTATCTTGGCCACGTCAGTCTGGTGATTCGACCTACTGTGCTGCCATTCATGAACAACATACTAGAGGGCGTTTTCCAACAGGATAAAGCTCCCCATCATACTTCTGTTGCAGTCCAACAAGCTCTCCAGATGTCAACGTGTTTTCTTGGCCTCCTACATCAACAGATGTGTCTCCAGTCGGCACATAGGGACAACATCAGACGACAACTCCAGCGTAATTCACAAACATTATTAACCGTTGCTGTATTTACCGACCAAATGCAATAGGGCTGGACCTCCATACGACAAACAGACGTTAGTCACCTGCAGGACACAATTCGTGCACGTTTACATGCCTCAGTTCAGCATTCTATGGGTACACCGGTTATTAATGTTCAAATGGCTCTGAGCACTATAGGACTTAACATCTATGGTCATCAGTCCCCTAGAACTTAGAACTACTTAAACATAACTAACCTAAGGACAGCACACAACACCCAGCCATCACGAGGCAGAGAAAATCCCTGACCCCGCCGGGTATCAGAACCGGAAACCCGGGCGTGGGAAGCGAGAACACTACCGCACGACCACGAGATGCGGGCAGTTATTACTGTTCCACCATTTTAAATTTGCTATGGTTTAACTCTTGCTTGTATTAACCTATGATCTTGCAAGGTTAATCACTTGAATACATTATCTACACATATGGATTCCAGAAATTTTATTTCTCTACTTAACTTATGTTTATTTTTGCAATTTTTTCCCATCAGTGTACATTAACACTTCACCTAAGTTCACGTGATTATAGCTCTACACCATATCGGATATAACAAACATATACCTATTGCTTTACAGTTGCATTTTTTATTCTCTTTACGTGTCCATGAGACTTAGTCAGTGATTTATAGTGTCTATACCACATCAAAGTAGGACGATACTTATCGAAGAGCAGATTCTGTGCATACTTCCATTTCGCATTTAATTATTTGTTTGGACTGGATCAGGTAATTACAGGGATGTGTATTTTGAAGGAGTTCCAATATCAACGTTCGATTTTAGCACTACAAGGTGCTGGTGTGGGAACCACCTATAAAATCATGTTTAACTTTAACCATCTGCGTATTTAATTGAGGTGACAGCTTTTTCGGTAATATGATCTTGTTAGTTGCTACAAAATCCACTATGACAAACAAATGTCTTCGAATTTGTTAAAGCCGTCGTAACAAGTTAAGTGTGGTGAAAGTTAGGACACTTTTAGTCCTGGAAAAGCAACTTCAGATCGAAATATCTACCGACCGAGGTGGTGCAGTGGTTGGCACACCGTACTCGCATTCCGGAGGAAGACTGTTAAAACCCTCTTCAAGCCATCCTGATTTAGGTTTTTCGTGGTTTCCCTAAATAACTTCATGCAAATAACGGGATGGTTCCTTTGAAAGGGTACGGTCAACTTCCTTACCCATTTTTTCCCAATCCGACGGGACCGATGAACTCGCTGTTTGGTCACCACACCATAATCAGCTAACTTGAGCGTCACATACGATCATAACAGTAGGCATTTGACATACGATGATACTGAACTATCTGGTGGTGACATATGGCACTGGCCGTAGATTAATCTAAATTTTCATTTTATAGCCGGGTCGTAACCATTTTATACCTAAACAAGCACTAGCGTGATCAAGACTAACGTCAGAATACAGACATACAGTGGTAGCCTTCGTAATAATCAACTCTCTGGGCTAATTTACCACTAAAAGATTTAGGACCATTCTTCTGTATGACTTTGCTGTGACAGAGGACAGCGGACAACCTCTACAAAGACAGCTCAGTATACGTACCAGTACGTACAACAAACAGAAGCAGAACAGAAAAGTCCCACCTAACCCAGAGAGTATGCATGTCGTTCCTTTGCACTACTAGAGAGGGCTCAGCGGAGACACCTCTACTTGGAGACATAATAGCTGTTGGGAACCTGTGAAACGTCTTAGACGGTGGTAGAACATTATTAGAGTTCAGTCATTCATTCTCAATGTTTACAAGTCGTCGATCTTTCGCACCAGCCTCGGCTGTTGCTCATTCAGCTGCGTGCTGGATTCTGGCTGACGCCCGTCAAGTAAGCTCGGCAGTTGCGCGCCGAGGAGATGACGTCAGTTACCCTAACAACGTCGCGTGTTGTCGGCGAGCAGGGGCGGCCGCATGGGGCTGGCTAATGGAGTGTACTCCGTTCCGCCACGAATTCTATGATGACGCTTGATGAAACATTCACGATGTACCTGGCGTCGGTAGTCGTGTGGTCGGTTGATATCCCTCCTCCCCCTGGTGAGATTCAGGGGCCTGAGTGCTAAATTGGAACGTGGACCCAAAGAGGCCCTGTTGTTCGCTTCCGCATTGAAATACTGTATTACCAGCACACTGAAATGTGGTGCAGTCGGAAGAAAGTTAGTTTCTCCATTAGCAGATGGTACGCGGTGGGTAGCATGATGTTAATTTGGTACAGGCCGTCATCGTGCGAACATCAACTAGCTGACAGACCGTGCCGGGGCACCGAGGGTATAGTTTCACTACAGAGTAGCAATCATGGAATCCAATGCTCAACCCATGAGGAGAGCTGGAGTATTTAAGGAGAGCCAGCATAGCTCAGGGCTCTGTTCGTAATGACCTAATGTGTCCTTATTCTCCTATATTCACTTAACAGGCTCTTAATTGTTGTGTCGGTCCCTCGGAATGTGCTCTTGTCAAAGAGATACTCTTTCTTTCGACATGCCTTACTAGTTAACGAATATGCCTGTCTCGCTTCCTTTGGTATTCTGTCGTAGACTTTTTTGCTGTTGAATGTGTATCCTTACTCGGCAGAGAGTGTCGTCGACTTGACCCGCTTGTGAAATGCTGGCTTGCTTCCTACTTTAACCTCTGTCTCCGACATGAATTGGTCTGTGGCACTGTGAATGTGTTGAGAATTTCTTTTCTAGATGTTACACCATACTACTGTGAGCAGTAACACAACAAAATCAAAACCACAAAACACAAGTCAACCTTAAAATGATGAACACATGGCAACAACTTAAATATATAGCCGTTTGTACCAAGCACAGTTGGTAACGAAGACCATGAAAATACAGCAGACAAGTGAAGACCAGGACGAGTCGACAAAGTGACAAAATGTGCACACGTTCGCCGAAGAAACTGTCAACGAAATTAAAACAATTTAATACGACACAGACTAAGAGAGAAATTTACGAATACATCAATAGCGAATGCACATGCACCAACAGAGGAAAAAGAGGATATAATTAAAGAACAGTTCTACGAAGACTTGGATAAAGTATGCTGCGTAATACCTAAATATGACTGATGCTAGTAATAGGAGATTTTAATGCAAAAATAGGGAGGAATGAACATCCATATGGAGTTTCAGGAAAATATTCAATTCATTAAGAAAACAACGAGAATGGAGACTTAGTACGCCAATTCGATGCACGAAATAATATGATTAAAAGAACCTGATTCCCATACAAAAGGATCCATCTGCGTACTTGGAACTGTGCAGTCAGTGGAGTAGTCTATCAGATTGGCTATATTTTAGTGAATACACGCCATTTCACGTCAGTTATGGATGTACAGAGGAGCAGAGGACCAAACTGTGACTCAGACCACTTTAGAAGGTTCGCAGTAGAGCCTCTGTGAAGTTTGGAAGGTAGGAGACGAGGTACTGGCGTGAATAAAGCTGCGAGGACAGGACGTAAGTAGTGCTTGGGTAGCTCAGTTGGTAGAGCACTTGCCCGCGAAAGGCACAGGTCCCGAGTTCGTGTCTCGATCCGGCACACAGTATTAATCTGCCAGGAAGTTTCAGACCACTCTGTCATAAAATCAGTATTGAGAGAGAAACTGTCACTAATATATGGCAACACAATAGGAAAGATGATGAAACGGAATACAGGCAAACTGAAAATCAATGATGAAGTAAAAAAATACCAGGTAACATTAACCAAAAATTTGAGCAATGAAGAGACCGCAATAGGAGTAGACGAAAGATGGAACAGGATTGAGAAAGCCATTAAAGATGCTGCAGAGTAGATAATAGACAAAGAAGAAACAGAAGAATCCAGGAATGGTTTCAGGAAGAATGCAGGTCAGCAATAGAGGAAAAGAACAGGGCAACAACAACAGTGCTAGAGGAGAGACTAGAAAAAAGGGGGAAAATATAGATAAATAAGGAGAAGAGATAACAGACTATACAGGAAAAGAGAGCGGACTAAGAATGAATTTCAGGAACCATAACAGTTAAAGGAACAGAGTGAAATAAGAAAGTTCAGTCATACTGTAGGAAAAACGAAGCATAGATTCCAGCCAAAAACAATGGCCTGTTCCAGTAAAGGTGAGAAAATGATATCTGAGGAAGAACAGATAGTGGGAAGATGGGCAGAGTATTTCAAAGATACACTAAGCACCAGCCTAGAAGATGAATAGACAGCCGCACAGGAGGAAAGAAGGGAGCTGGAAGTAGACAATGATACCAATGAAGCAAGAAAGCCAAAACTACAAGAGGTCTCCCAGGCCCTGCGCAAGTCAAAAAACAATCTAGCCTCTGGATAGGACAGCATAATCCCTGAAGTAATAAAAACTTATGGTGAGGCTGTAATAAAGGAACTGCACACATTAATATCAGGTATAGGTGAAACAACAACCATGGCAGGTAATTGGAAAACTAATATAATAATCCCCATTTATAAGAAAGGGGAGAGAACAGCATGTGCAAAAATATAGGGCTATAACACTCCTAAGCACAGCTTATAAGATATTCACAAGTATATTAAACAAAAGGATACAGAAGTGTGCAGAAGGCATAGTAGGGGATTATCAGTGCGGCTTTGGGCCAGACAGAGGAACAACAACAAATATTTGTGAAAAGACAAATGATATAAAAGTTCTAACAATAACATATAGGTCTGCATTTTCTATTCATCTACCTCAAACAAGCCTTTCACAGCATAAATCGGAATGAACTATACAGAGTTCTGGAAGAAGTTGGTATATGGGTTTAAACTCATAAGACTAATCAGAAAGACTATGACAGAGACAAGAGCAAAAGTAAAGGTCTTTAGCAGATAAAGCAGAACGAGCTTTGACTTTAATAAAGGCGTGAATCAAGGTGATAGTCTCTCCACTGTCCTATTCAATATAGCCCTGCCTATTGTAGTAAATAAAATCAACAAAATAGGCACCATATTTATGAAAACTAGCCAGATATGTGCATACGCTGATGATATTGCTATAGTAGGAAGAAATATCAATACACTCCAAGAAACATACCAGGGAAAGGAAGGAAACAGAAGCCTTAAAAATGGCATCATAGTAAATGAAAACAAAACAAAATATATGGTAATGCCACAATCTGAGGTCAGAAGAACCCCTAAAAACTTAAACGATGGGAAATGCCTTAAAGGTGTGTCCTACTGGGGAGCCCTAATAACAAATGATAACAGTATTGGAACGGCCGTAAGAGAAAGAATACAAACAGGAAACAGAGCTTGCTTTGCAAATATGCAACTTTTCTGAAATAGCCTTCTTACAAAAACAAAACAAAAAAAGAAAAGTGCAAACATATAATTCCCTAGTACGCCTAGTTATCACATACGGGTCAGAGGTATGGACGCTGACACAACATGATAAAAATGCACTAAGAACCTTTGATTGGAAACGCAAAATCTATGGGCCGGTAACGGAGGAAGAAGGCTGAAGAATCCGCTACAGTGCAGAATTACAAGAGTTAATATAAGTTAGGGACATAGTAAAATTTGGGAATCACATTGAATGCAATGGGTAGGACACTTGGAGAGAATGGCAGAGGATAGAATTCCAAAGAAAATGATGAAAAGTGTGATCCATTTAACTAGGCGAAAAGGGAGACCTAGAAGAAGATGGATTCACGACGTAATACTGGATCTCACCAGTGTAGTAGTCCATGGGTGGAAAAGGAGCAGCAAATAACCGAGAAGTGTGGAGGAAGATCGTTGAAGAAACCAAGACTCACAAAGGGCTGTAGCGCTACTGAAGATGATGAAAAAGGAGAAGAAGAATACGACACAGCAACCAAATCGATTATCTCTCTTAGACGGCTTTCGCCAAGCATCTGTACATGCAATACCTAATCATGTGTCAACTAAGGAAACAATTAAACAACACTTCGAGGAGTATACAGCTTAGTATCTAGCTATGTACAGGTTTTGTTTCACATGTCTAACCCACTACATTAATGGTTCAGTCATTGCTTTAGAAATCAAATACAAGATTTCCATCAAATTACAGAAATGAAATCTCGATATGCAGATGACACCGCCAAACATCAGCAAATAAGCTATCGATAGCTACATCTCAAGACGTTTCCCCACACAGGGAACGTAAATGTCGCATTAGGACCAGTACCTTGCAAAGCGATATATAACCATTTCCCTATATGTGGTGTCTACACCCAGCCGGAATACACTCTCACTGGAGCCATCAAACTGACAATGACAAACTGCCTATTGGCTTTTGTCTCGGGTTCGTCGGCCGACGTTCATCTAATGATTTCTTCAAAAAGGAGGGAGTTTCGCTGTCATCCCGGGAACTATACCTATGGAGGACATCATTGACAACACCGAAGCGACCAATCGGACCCTCCTTTGTGAAATGGCAGAGGAAATACGCACTGAGACAGCCAGGATACCACGTCGAGCAAAACCACCAGCTTACAACGCGAATAAAGAAGAGCTACAAGCCATTAAGAATCTCAACGCCGACATGAGTATATTGGCACTGCCAACCGATAAGGGGAATGCGACCGTCGTAATGAAGACCGAAGATTATGAGCAAAGCATCCGAGACCTGTTAAATCCGACGACGTACCGAAAACTAAACGCAGATCCGACGCAGCGTATCACATGGAATACGAATCGATTAATCAAGCCGTCTTCTCTGCCGGTGGACATACAGAGAAACCTGTGCAACACAGAAGCCCTACCACCTCGGCTGTATGGATTACATAAGATCCATAAGAACAACGTCCTACTAAGACCGATTGTTAGCGCTCCTGCCTCACCGATGTATAAAATGGAAAAACACTTGGCCTCTCTGCTCCAGCCACACGCGGGGAATACAGACACATACATAAAGGACTCAGGACATTTCATTGAGAAGCTGAAGAAACTGAACATGGCACCAAACGACGTCCTGGTCAGCTTTGATGTTGTTTCTTTGTTTACGAAAGTGCCACTCAATGACGCTCTAGAACACATAGGTACCATTATGCCGCAAGACATCACAAAGCTCTTCCATGCATGTTTCACCACGAGCTATTACACGTGGAATGGCGATTTCTACGAACTGCTGGAAGGCGTCGCCATGGGTAGTCCTCTTAGCCCAGTGGTGGCCAACTTCTTCTTGGAACAATTTGAAGCACGGGCAATGGACTTAGCGACTTGCAAACCTAAGGTGTGGCATAGATACGTCCGATGATACTTCCGTTGTGTAGAGTCATGGTGAAGAACAGCTCGCTGACTTCCTAAGACACATGAACAGCCTCCATACAAACATAAAATTTACCTTGGAAGTAGAAAAGGACAAAAAAGTGCATTTCAAGATGTGCTGGTCACAAGGGATAGCGAAAACCTGGGACATAGGTGTATAGAATACCAACACCTGCACAAACTATCATACCACCACCCGAGCCAAAAGAGAGGCATGATTTATACGATCGTAACGCGAGCAGGACGAATATGTGAGCCGCAGCACCTCAGACGTGAAATCAACACCTGCAAAATGCTATGAGGGGCAATGGGTACTCCACAAATTATATTAGAAGTGTAACAGAGCCAAACACTCGGCCTTTCTGGCATACATTCCACAGAGTGACGGACAGAATCGCCCGTATATTCCGCAAACATGGCGTAAAGACGATTTTCAAACCGATAAGGATGATCAAAGAGTGTATTAGATCGGCAAAGGAGAAAAGGGACCCACTTGCATTGTCGGGAATATACCTATACCATGCACATGCGGAAAAGTATATGTCCGAATCAGTGGACGATCAATCAACACCAGGTTTGAAGAACATAAGCGACATTGCAGGTTGGAGCAGGTGGAGAAATCGGCCGTGGCAGAGTAAGCACTGAGTGAGACCGACCACGTAATAAAATTCGCCGACACGGAACTTCTGGCTGTAGAGAAGGACTATCACACGCGCTTGTTCAGAGAAACTGTAGAAATACAAAGACACGCGAACAGCTTCAACAAGAAAGAGGAAAGCCTTAATGTAAACGGATCCTGGCTTCTCGTACTGCACCGAACGACCGTCGCAGGTAGAGAGAGGAGGACCACACCGGAAATGATCGCGGAGAAGCCCTTGGACGTTGACGCGCCACGTGAATATAGTATGCGGCCGCGAGCTCGGCTCCAGTTCACCACCGGCAATGGAGGGTGAAGCTTGGACAATGCCAGCCACTCGTGCCGGCGAACGTCAGTAATATCATTAGATGAACGTTGGCCGAGGAACCCGAGACGGAAGCCAATGGGCAGTTTGTCAACAAGTGGCCACGATAGCCTTAACAATTTTGTAAACTGACAAATATTATTGGCTAATTCTGCACACGCTTCGCATGAGAAACAAACACAACACGTGTTTCTGATCACTAACTACGCTTCATTGAGGGAACACTGATGCTAGAGTCAAAATGAGTTTCCGAACGCATGATACTTGTTTGGCTACGAGCAGCCACATACACTGAGCTCGCACAAAAACCATACAGGCGACAGCATGGGAGTACGTTGAGCCGTGGTGACAGGCACTAGTTATGCTCTGCTTGCGTCGCTGATATATACGCTCGTCTGGTCTTGTATCTCTGACTGTGACCCCTTTGGTTTTTCGGCTTTGCGTGTGGCCGGGGTCTTTCTCCCGTTGGCGTTCAAGGAGGCAACATGTTTTAAAGGCAGGCCCCCGTCTCGATCCGCTGTGCCTGGGCCTCGACGTCCTCGCCGTTTTACCGCGCGATGGGTGTACAGTGCTGATTAATTGATGCGTTTGCGTACCAAACGGTGGTGGGTCTGTCATCGCATGCTGCACATCTTCTCATCGTGTAAATGGAAGCATGAAGTTACATATGATTCACATTCTGCTGTTAACCTGTGAAGATCTGTGAAACTTATGGCGGTATGATGTATCTACCGGACATCAGTTATGGATAGTTTTGAATAAGAGAGTGTTATACGGAACTTACGAAGTCTAAGGCTTCTAAGTGTTGTTTCCGCGGAGCGGAGTCTAATTATTTCGGCAAATGCAAAAGGGAATAGAGTTTTACAGCTTGTTTTAAAGGTTCCTTGCAGGTTTAATTTTATGTAGTATGTTAATTAGTGTGTTTTGGTTTTAGACTTTCGTTTAATATGAAGGCAAGAACTTTTGTTAATTTGGAGTAATTTTAACTGTTCTTTTATTGGGTAAATGTCTCAGTTTGGTCTTAAGTTATAATGCAGATGGCCACGTGGTTAGTAAGCCTTGCATGTTCTTGAAAAAGCTGAATCACGAGTTGAATTTGTCTGCCACGTGATTTATTTGCTGTTGCAGAAATGGTCTGGTATATGGGTCAGATGGGGTTTGTCGCCTTGGCGGGCAGGTTGATATCGTGTGTGTTTTAGGCGTCTTTTCTGCCCTGGCCTGCAGCCTGACCATCTTCGAAATTGCTTTGCGGTTCCTTTCTACTCTTTTGTTACGAGTACCACGGTGTATAAGCCGCGCTTTCATCCTTTAGTAAAATATCCGACCTGGACGATATCTACTCGTAACTAACTCAAGGTAAATCACTAGTGTTGTGTAAATTTTGATTGTCCACAGCTCGTGGTCTTGCGGTAGCGTTCTCCCTTCCCGCGCACGGGGTCCCGGGTTCGATTCCCGGCGAGGTCAGGGATTTTCCCTGTCTCTGAATGACTGGGTGTTATCATTATCATCATTTACCCCCTTTACGGTCGGAGGAAGGCAATGGCAAACCACCTCCGCTTGGACCATGCCTAATCGGCGCTGCGGGTCTCCCGCATCGTTCCCTACGCTCCTCGGGGTATGGGACCTAATCATCAAATTTTGGTTACATAAGCAATGAATTTGATAGTGTGCTCATGTCTGTGATCCTTTTGCAATCAGATCTAATTATTATCTTTAAAACACGGTATGATATATTAATTCATGATGTAATCACACAGTTTTTCTAAGTGCGGTGAAGAACAAGCGTCCGAAAATTTAAAGACTTGATCTTTGGTAATTCCATTTGTAACTTTTTTTAATTTAAAAAATGGGGCAGACGTTAAAGTCAGTTGTATATTTTCTTAAGGGGACAAAGATCCGAATTAAATTTTTATATTGATATTCTGATTTTGTAATTCTGTAATAATGAAATTTGTTCTTTAGTTGCAATTAAAATTATGTACCAACCTCAATTTTGTCCATCAGCAAAACTTCCTATCTCCTTTGAGTAGTTGTGGTTAAATTGCAATTTTGACTTCTCTAGGACGTAACTTGGGCGGTAACACAGCTCAGCCTAGAATTAGAGAGGGATTTTGCTAGTGGTTGCACGAAGTAACAGTCAAGCTGATACTCAGTCAGTTCGTTGGTCGCCATAGAAACCATGGAACAACTGAGGAGACCACACCAAGCACTTCAGTTATGTGGGAGAACAATAAACAGAACGCAACTGCTGTCGTCTGCTCATGCCGGCGCAACCGAACCTTTCGCAACGACCTCTACATATGTGACTTCCCACCAAGGCGATACAACGAGGCAAACCATACCACACAACTGCTAGAGGCGGCCCAGACTGCAGGCTAGTTACGCGCTGTTCGCTGTCACGGCCGAGGAGACCCTGTCAGATACTAATGACGAATCAGAAGACGAATGTCCGTAATGAAGTGCTGGTGGTAACCTCTGACTTCGTGTAATATGATCGCTGTTTGTCTTATCGTTATTTGAGTATTGGTTCCAATAGCAGCTTTAGTGTGGCTTTTCACTTTCGGCTGTTGCGCTTATCCAGTTGAATTTAACCTGTTTCTATAACTAGGTTGTACGTATAGACCTAGGTTGCTTTTCCTACAAAGTTTGGGAATCGGAGGGGTAACATCTGTGTTTATTGGACGTGTAAAGTCATTCATTCTAATAAAAGCTGTTGACGGTAAACCATTAATCAATCACCCCTCACACTCTGCTGTCGCTCGATTACACAACGGTAGCCGAGTGTGCTTTTTTGGATCATTTATCTGAACTTTGATAACAGTCAGATTCTGTGTAGAGAACATACACATAATTGTCAGAAAATTTTGTTTTGTTTCAGAATGGATGACAGAGAGGTGCCTGGACAAAGTGACCTGAAAAGTAAAGAATTGTAATAAAAATTAGAAATTGGATGTGTACAGCCCACGGGAGTAGAGTTAAGTGCAGATGTTGAAGGAAGTGTCGCATCACCTTGTAGTCGTAGCACTGACGCAATTGCATGAGGTATGAAATCATCGCCACTATTAAAGCACTTTTAGCTGATATAGCTTTGGCTGTGTCCTTTTTTGAAGAATGTAAACCTTTCTGCTTGCAAGCAAGACGTTTTAAGGCCGAAAATGCATCATTTGAATAGGTCGTATGATTTTCATTGCACTCAATAGGCGTGGATAAAACGAGAGACCAGTTACAGGAACGTTTCTGCCCTCCCAGAACGTACTGAGAAAATGTCTGCTCTGGAGATATGGGAGAAATTGGAAGTGTCTAGAGGCTACTGCAAAGGAAATTAAGATGATCAGGTAGGTATAAGGTTGCTGACAGACATCAACAGGGCAGAATGGACAGAGATTGCGATGATATGTTTGGTAAGTTATGAAATCAATTGCTTGGCTTGTTGCAAGGGAGCAGAAAATTGGCAGGCGATGCCCTAGGAAGAAGGATGGAATATTGGGTTTTACGCCCCGTCGACATCGAGGTCATTGGAGATGGAACCCCTGCTCGGATTGAGTCGAGGATGGGAAAGGATATCGGCCGTGTCCTTTCAATGGAACCATACCGGCATTTGAGTGGAGCGATTTGGAGAAATCACGGAAAACCTAAGTTTCGATGGCTGGTTTGAACTGTCTTCCCGAATGCGAGTCCAGTGTGTTAACTACTGTCCAACCTCGCTCGATAAATGTTACGTTGTTGCAGATACAGTATCTGCTGTGGTTCCTAGTTGAATTACATGAACAAGGTGAAAATTGAGACTTCAGAGGTCAACAGTTTTATAAGCTGTTACATTCAAAGCTTTTACTTCCAAACTGTACAGCGCAGTTAATGCAGTATGTTAATACAGCAAGGGTAACACAATATTGTCTAAGTGAATTTTGGGAGCACTTGTGAAAGCAATTGATACCTATCCATGCATCCTGGCTTGATGCAAAAACTCTACTGACAGAAGAAAAAAGATGAGAGCCACTAGCGAAGTATACTGACAAGACAAAACATTATGACCACTGTCCACCGTGACGTTGGATGCCGCCTAGAGGCGTTGCCGTCAGGTGACCTGATAAGACATGCAAGTAAGTGACGCACACACAGGCGAGGGATCACTCTTAAGATGATACGGGGTGAAAATGGGGAAATCCATTGGGATATGCGACTTTGAGAAAGGACACATTATTAATACGAAGAGCCTGTGCCCGAGTATCTCGAAAACGGCGAAGCTGGTCGAACGTCCACATGTTACTGTTGTGATCAGCTACGGAAAGACGAAGAACGACAGTGAAGCAACGACTAGGTGCTAAATGATAGGAGGTCCACGACTCTTCACAGAAAGTAGGATTCGCTGGCTTGGCTGCTCGGTAAAGGTAGGTAGGCGATAATCTGTGGCATCTCTGCCGAAAAATCACAATGCTGGTGCACACCCAAGTTTTTCGGAGCACACCTTCCGTCGCACATTGTTGAACACGGAGATGCGGATCAAACCTACCACGCGTGTTCACATGTTGACACAAGGACATCGACAGCTACGGTCGCAGTAGGCACGGGACAATCGAGATTCGAACGCAGTTCAAAGGAAACGTGTCGTCTCTTCGGGTGAGTCACATTTTCGCTAAACTACGTCGATGCTTCTGTCAACAAACGCCGCACTGGGAGCAGTATTATGCAATGGGAGACATTCTACTGCGCTTGTATGGTATATGGTACACTACTGGCCATTAAAATTGCTACACCACGAAGATGACGTGCTACAGACGCGAAATTTAAATGACAGGAAGAATATGCTGTGAAATGCAAATGATTAGCTTTTCACAGCATTCACACAAGGGTGGCGCCTGTGGCGACACCTACAACGTGCTCATATCAGGAAAGTTTCCAACCAACTTCTCATACACAAACAACAGTTGACCGGCGTTGCCTGGTGAAACGTTGTTGTGATGCATCGTGTAAGGAGAAGAAATGCGTACCATCACGTTTCCGACTTTGATAAAGGTCGGATTGTAGCCTATCGCGATTGCTCTTTATCGTATCGCGATGCTGTTCCTCGCGTTGGTTGAGATCCAATGACTGTTAGCAGAATATGGAATCGGTGGGTTCAAGATGGTAATACGGAACGCCGTGCTGTATCCCAACGGCCTCGTATCACTAGCAGTCGAGATGACAGGCATCTTATCCGCACGGCTGTAACGGATCGTGCACCCACGACTCGGTCCCTGAGTCAACAGATGTGGACGTTTGCAAGACAACAACCATCTGCATGAACAGTTCGAAGACATTTGCAGCAGCATGGACTATCAGCTCGGCGACCATGGCTGCTGTTACCCTTGACGCTGCATTTGAGGCAGGAGCATCTGCGATGATGTAGTCAACGGCGAACCTGGGTACACGAATGGCAAAACGTCATTTTTTCGGATGAATCCAGGTTCTGTTTACAGAATCATGATGGTCGCATCCGTGTTTGGCGACATCAAGCTGAACGCACATTGGAAGCGTGTATTCGTCATCGCTATACTGGCGTATCACCCCGCGTGATGGATACAGAAAATGTTCGACTGCTACCCTGTCCAGCACATTCTTCACATCTCTCATCAATTGAAAACGTCTGGTCAATGTTGGCCGAGCAACTGGCTCGTCACACTATGCCAGTCACTACTCTTGATGACTGTGGTATCATGTTGAAGCTCATGGGCAGCTGTACCTGTACACGCCATCCAAGCTCTGTTTGACTCAATTCCCAGGCGTATCAAGGCCGTTATTATGGCCAGAGGCGTTTGTTCCGGGTACTGATTTCTCAGGATCTATGCACCCAAATTGCGTGAAAATGCAATCACATGTCAGTTCTAGTATAATATATTTGTCCAATGAATACCCGTTTATCATCTGCACTTCTTGGTGTAGCAGTTTTAATGGGCAGTAGTGTATCATTACGAAGAGCCTGTGACGAGTATCTCGAAAACAGCGAAGCTGGTCGAACGTCCACGTGCTACTGTTGTGATAAGCAACGGAAAGACGTAGAAAGCCAGTGAAACAGTCACTGGAAGCTAAATGATAGGACGTCCACGACTCTTCACAGAATGTAGGATTCGTAGGCTTGGCTGCTCGGTAATGTTCAATAAGCGATAATCTGTGGCATCTCTGCTGAAAAAGCACAATGCTGGTGCACACTCAAGTTTTTCGGAGCCCACCTTTCGTCGTCATACATTGTTGAACACGGAGCTCCGGGCAGACCTCTCTCACGTGTTCACATGTTGATTCAAGGACATAGCCAGTTACGTTCGCGGTGAGCACGGGACCATCGGGATTCGACCGCAGATCAAAGGAAACGTGTCGTATCTTCGGGTGAATCACATCTTTGCTAATCTAGGTCGAAGCTCGTACCCACAAACGCCGCCATCGCGGTGAATGCCGGTTAGAGACGTGCAGTGCACCACGCACGCAGTGGAAGCAGTATTATGCGATGGGAGACATTCTACTGCTTTTGTATGCGACATATGGTAATAATCGAAGACACGCTGACAGCTGCGGACCACCTGCATTCCTTCATGCTTGTTGTCTTCCCCTGCGGCGACGTAATCTTTCAGCAGTAAAACCGTCCGTCTCTCGAAGCCAGAACTGTGCTACAGTAAAGTGAACAGCATTATCCTGAACTCACGTTGATGTCTCGGCGACCAAATTCCCATGATGTAAAACATGTGGAATCCATCTTCATCGCTATCGGGTGCCATCACGGTGTATTCAAATCAGCGGCCCGCTATTTACACGAATTACATGACCTGTGCATAGACATCTAATGCCACATATTCCACAAACCTACCAACAAACCGTCAGATCCCTAATACGCAAAATCAGTGATGTATTTCATTTCGAAAATAGACAAACGGGCTATCAATCAGTTGGTCATAATGTTTTGGCTCGTCCGTGTAAGTGTACAATATCAGGGACGTAGTAAAGCCGTGATGTTTAGCATAGGGTGACAGCAGAAATTATAAACAGTATTTTCAAAGGGATTGGACCAGGTAATAGGTCTTGATTGCTGTTTGTGTCGAAAGCGGAGGCACTTGAGGATTTATAAGTTGTGTTACGGCAAGCTGACGCGGTGTTTTATGCGGACACAAAGCGAAAGGCAGAGATCAGTCTATGGAATTCAAAGGTGGCAATGCAAGCGAAAAAAAAACAGTTTACAGCTACCGTATAGGTATTTTAGGTACAGGAGTCTTCGCCATTTTAAATGAGGCAGCTCACGTACACAGCAAACAACAGGGAGAATTCTCACTGACAAGAAGGGAGGAATGGAGGCAAGGTTAGAGTGAGTATGCCGATAGTGTAGAGGATAATGACTATATCTACCGCTCCTAATTCATTTATTTATCTTAGTGTGAGTGACTAACCGGTTTGTGTCCTACTTGACACGGGTAACACTTTATCACAATTACTGAAGTAATTAATGTTAAGTACTCCAGTATGCCCCCACTGTGTACCTGACTCAGGAGTTGCAGGGTAGCCAATTGTGGTACGCTTTATATAAAAAGATTTCTACTTCACAAAATGTTGATTCGGCGACCAGTGTGGAGAATGTGGTGAAATCAACAGTCGTGGTTTCAGAATTAATTTTATTCTCTTATTTATTCGTGTTGTGCATTTCACCTAGTACATGGTATCTCCAGATGAACAGTACTGCGTTCCTAAGGCGGTTCTAGGTACCAAGATCAGGGCATAGGTTAGAAATAGACTGTCCTGGACACATATCTTCTTCTTTCGGTGCCTATCCGGTTCGTATGTTGGCGATCATGACGTCTATTCTTTTCTTCTTGGTAGCAACACGGAGTAGTTCTGTCGAAGAAATACTGAACAAGCATCTAAGCTTATAAAATCAAGATATTAGTCTTCTTGCAGGACCTCTTTTGCGGTTTATTTTCCCTTCATTTTTTGTTACAAATCATATTCATTTGCATTACGCATATATCCTAGATATTGCTTCTTTCAGTGTTTCACTGTCTTGCTTAATTTAGGTTTTTTGCTCAACTTCTACGTTTGTCTCCCTCTGGGTCTTAGGTACTCTCTGGATCCACCTATAAAGCCACAATTGAAAAGCATCCAGCTTCTTCTCCGTGTGGTATTATTTGAAGTCCATGTGTTTACCCCATAGAAGAGGACAGAATATACATATCACTGCAAAATTTTTATTTTTGTTCTTAGAATTAGGTTATGGCTTTTGAAGACAGCACACGTTTTCTGAAACACACTTCTTGCGGTCCAGGTGGGACCTTGATTTCTTGCGATTTATCCCAATTTCCATTTATTATGGCACCAAGGTAAGTATATTGTTTTACCCTCTCTATAGTTCTTTTGCTTATCTCTAAGTATACTCGTGTAACAGTTTTCTCACTTACGGCCGTGAGTTTCGTTTTTGTGGTATTTATTTCAAGCCCATACTGACTATTGACTCTTACAATTCTGACGGTTAATAATTGTAACGCTTGAATAGTATCAACACATACAGTAGTATAATCAGCATGTCGAATGCTGCTCAGTCGCACTCCATTAACCAACTACATTTCTGCTTCTTCCAGCCTAAATATGAATTCAGAGTATATATTAAATAGTATAGGTAACAAGACAAATCCCTGTCTTACTCCCCCATAATTTAGACGGCTTCATTGTGTTCTCCATCAATACCCCACACTTGTGTCTGATTACAGTACAGGTTCTTGATGATTCGCACATCTCTTTCCTCCACTTCAATATTTCTCCAAGTCTCCATCAATTGTTGTGTTTTACTCTATCAAAAATCTTCTGGTAATCCACCTAGGTAAGCAAGTACATATTTATTTACATCTCTACATCTCTGAAACAAAAATTGTACAGCGAACAAGGCTTCTCTCGTACCCAAGGCATTAACAGACCCAAACTGATTAGGGGCTATCTGTTTCTCACATAGTCAATATAATCTTCTGTGTATCACCCTGAAAAACAATTTCAACATATGGCTCATTAAGCTCATCATACGATAATCTCCACATTGTTTTGCATTTGGCTCTTTGAACGGAGTAATAAACTCTGATTTCAGCTACTCCAATGGAATGTTCCTAGATACATAAATTTGATTTAAAATTTGGTTTAACCATTTTACATTATTTTCATCCATTAGTTTGAAGGACTCTGCTTCAACTTTATTTGGTCCCACAGCCTACCAGTCCATCTGATTGATAGCTGTTTCAACCTCTACCTCTAGTATATCTGTACCACTTACTTCATTTGTACTTCAGTTAAGAGCACATCCAGCGTCATGTAATGCATTTTCTATGTATTTTGTCCATATAATGTTTCTTGTCTCTTAATTCCTCCACCAAGTTCCCTGCTTCACCCACTAATTTTCCAGTGATGCCCTTCAAGTATTTCCTAGTTTTTTCTCTGGCTTTCTTGTCTACGTTGAAATTATTATTATTACTTCGATATAGCTCGATTTCCTCACATTGTATCACCCTTTCAACTTGCTTTGCCTCCCTTACTTCTCTTTTTATGTTCATATTTATCTTCCTGTATTCCACTGGGCTTTCCTTGTTTAATCTCTCTTCCTCCATTAGATTCATGATCTCATCCGTCATCCTAGACTGTTTCTTCTTTCTCTCCATTTTCATGTACTTTTCTTTTATTGCTGTACAATATTTTGCCGCTAGTTTAATTCTAAACTGACATTCTTACTTATGGTGTCTTCTGTGTTAGTCGCCAACTTGAGTCCCGTTTGTACATTCTGTTCTGCTACAGGGTCTTTCATTTTACTCAAAATTGTAGGTCTTCTTAATGTTTCTCTTCACTCTCTTCATTCTAATTTTAAAAACTCCTATACCGAATGTGATCAGAGTTAACGATTGCTCCTGGGTGTGGTTTCACAGCAGTTCAACTGTTCCTAAAACGTTTGTTTACTAGCATAAAATCACTCTGGTTTCTCACACATTTCCCAGGTATGTCCATAGAAGATATCCGTGTATACAGTCTTCAAGGTGGAATGTTAAACCAGCTATTCGTAATCACTAGATCATTTGACACGGCAGAACTTTCAAGACCATCTCCTCTAGAATTCTTTCCTTCTAGTCCAAATGTTTCTAGCGTGGATGATGTTCTACCTACCACTGCTTTCAAATTAAAATATTCCATTACAACAGTCTACTCATATTTATTAAGTTTCCATTTATGTTATAAAATTCTTCCATCTCTTCATCTTCCTTTTCTATTGCAGGGGCATACACTTGTATTCTATGTATATCACTCAGCTGCAGTAACATTATATGGCTGATACGAGTATTAAACTTTTGAAACATCTTTTTGTTTCGCTGTCAATATTCCACCAACTCCATACTCAAACTTCTCGTCTCCTCTTCCTGAGTGTAGAACTCTATGTCCATTTATGTAGATATGTATTTTGTTCTTGCATACTCCAAATGTCTCTATCCCCACACTATCCTTTTCTTGAACGGTATTATGTATTATGTCTTGTATGTCGAATATAGCAGAAAAATCGAAGCGAGTATATGTTAGAAGCGCAATAGTCGATAACCTTCCGTGTCTGTGTAGAGTAGATCAATGGATACTATTCTAACACAATACGTGAGCACATACTTGCTTCGATTTATTTTTCTACACTGAAGACCCAAACAAACTGGTACAGCTGCCTAATACCGTGTGGAGCCCCACCAAGCACGCAGAAATGCTGCAACACGACGTGGCATGGACTCGACTAGTGTGTGAAATAGTGCTAGAGGGAACGTATACCATAAATCCCTAGGAGTACGAGGGGTGGAGATCTCTTCTGAACAGCAGGCTGCTAGGCATAACAGATATACACAATTATGATTATGTATGGGGAGTTTGGTGGCCAGCGGAAGAGTTTAAACTGAGAACAGTGTTGCAGGAGCCACTCTGTGGCCATTCTGAACATGTAGGGTGTATCATTGTCCTACTGGAATTGCTCAAGTCCGTCGGAAAGCAAATGGACACGAATGGATGCACGTGATCAGACAGGATGCTTACGTACGTGTCACCTGTCAGAGTAGTATCTACAAGTATCAGGGGTCCCATATCACAACAACTGCACACGACTCACACCATTACAGAGTCCACCAGCCTGAACAGTCCCCTGCTGACATGCAGGGTCCATGGATGCATGAGGTCATCTCCCTACCCATACACGTCCATCCGCTCGATACAATTTGAAACGAGACTTGTCCGAATAGAGAATATGTTTGCAGTCATCAACTGTTCAGTGTCGCTAGTGACGGGCCCCGGCGAGGCGTAAAGCTTTGAGTCGTGGAGTCATCAAGGGTACAGGTGTGGCCTTTCAGTTCAAGAAGCCCATATCGATGATATTTCGTTGAATAGTTTGCTCTCTGACACTCCTTGATAGCTAAGCATTGAAATCTGAAGCATTCTGCAGAAGGGTTGCGATTTGTCAAGTAGAGCTATTCTCTTGAGTCTTCGTTGGTTCCGTTGTTGCAGGATCTTTTTGCGACCTTAGCGATGTCGCAGGTTTGATATTTTACCGGATTCCTAATATTCACAATACTCTCGAGAACTGGTTGTATGGGAAAATCCCCACTTTATCGCTACATCGGAGATGGTGTCTCCCACCGCTCGCGAGCCAACTATAACACCACGTTCAAACACTTCAGTCTTTTGAGCTGCCATTGTAACAGTTTTTATGGATGGGTCTAAACAGTGTGATTTCGTTGGTTACTCCGTCGTTTTCCCGGATCGTGTCCTCAAGGTCAGACTGCCTCCTGAATTTACCATCTTCGACGCACAGTTATATGCGATCTTGCGGGCACTGGAACAGGTGTGACCTTCTCCCAGTGTTATTACTTCTCGTCTGCTCAGATTCTCTGAGCGCCCTTTAGTCTCTCCAAAGTTCGTACCCAGCAGATAATGTAACCCAGACTATTCAGGACACCCTCCTCCAACTACAGCAACTGCGGAAGGAGGTGTCTTTCTGCTGGGTACCATGGCACGTTGGAATTCGGGGGAATGAAAGGGCGGATCGAGCAGAAAAAGACGCTTGTCGAGACTGAAAGTTCTTTCGGTGTGCTCTCCCCTTCCGTGCCCCTACCTCACTGTTGAGGTATGAAGTACTGTGTCGAAGGGAAGACGAGTGGCTAGAAGTGACCGACAACAAGCTCCTTGTCATCAAGATCATAACTTGGCCGTGCCGCAGTTCTTCGACGGGACCAGGTCCTCCTTACTCGTCTTCCTATTAGCCACAACCATCTGAGCCGGCCGCGGTGGTCTCGCGGTTCTAGGCGCGCAGTCCGGAACCGTGCGACTGTTACGGTCGCAGGTTCGAATCCTGCCTCGGGCATGGATGTGTGTGATGTCCTTAGGTTAGTTAGGTTTAAGTAGTTCTAAGTTCTAGGGGACTGATGACCACAGCAGTTGAGTCCCATAGTGCTCAGACCCATTTGAACCATTTTTGAACAACCCTCTGACGCATGGATATCGGCTAGAGGACCATCCGATGTGCGGTGATTGTGGCGTGCAGATCATGGTGGACCACATTTTATTGGACTGCATTTTATTTGCTGACCAGCGGACTGCAGCAGCTTTTCCTGTGGATTTGCAGTGTATTTTATGTAATGATCAAACGAATGTGTTTCGCGTTTTGAAGTTTTGTGAATTGTCCCACGATTTAAACAAGATTTTTGGGAGATGTTTTTGGTTGGTTCAAATGGCTCTGAGCAGAATGGGACTTAACATCTGAGGTCATCAGTCCCCTAGAACTTAGAACTACTTAAACCTAACTAACCTAAGAACATCACACACATCCATGACCGAGGCAGGAATCGAACCTGCGACCGTATCAGTCGCGCGGTTCCGAAGATGTTTTTAATGTGTCAAAATGGTGGCTGGGTCACCCAAGCATTTTGGATGTGGTCAGCCAGTCACATTTATCTGTGTTGCTCTTATAGCTCTTCCGTGTTTTGTTTTCCCACTGTTTTACTTTCTTCATTGGCTATCTTCCCTCCTCATTGGCTTAAGTGCATGTCAGTGTCCTTGTGTGATAGGGAGATTGTATGATGATTTCGTGTGCATGCGTGTACGACAATTTTAGTTCTTATCCACATTCTTTTGTTTTAATATATGTCAGGGCGCTGATAACCTGGCTGTTAGGCGCCCATTAGATTCAAAAACACACACATACACCGCAGTAACTCATCAAACGACTGTGTCAGGCACTTGTCTTATATATGCGTTGCCGACCACAGCGCCATATTCTGCCTATTTACATACCTCAGTACTTGAGTAGGCATGCCTACACTAGTTTCGTTGCCACTTCAGTGGATATGTGGCATGGGTAGTCTATTTTTGCCGCTGCCCTAACCGTTGCTCCCAGATACCACAGGAAAACACAGTACTGGTCTATCTGAAAGATAGCGAAAGGCATGTCGTGAATAAAGAAAGCAATACAATCACTTCTCCAATGAAGATTTGTTTTCACCACATTTGCTGTATATGTCAGGGGAATTCACCATTTAGATGATGATCTAGGATTGCACTTGGATGTTTAGCTGGCACGTCAGTTATTAGCTGTTTCCGTGATTCTTGGCTCTGTCTGTAACCAACATATGGGGCTCATTATTAATTAGAGGGATCGTATGTCTTCGTTCTATTTCAGTAGTCAACAAACTTATAAAATTTGTGAGCATTTTCGCGGGCACTGATACAGACTGACAGCGTCAGAGAAATAGGAGAGTGACTGATAATTTTAGTCAATTAGCTACCTAGCGGTCAGTGCCATTGCCCGATGCCCTTTTCCGTTTCTCCTGAAGGTCTAAAGATAATTTCTGTACTATTTTGGATCTCAAGGGGGCTTATCATTAGATCCCCTTGTGTGGAGAATAAAGGCCTATCACAGCCTTTGCGACCGATTTGAATCTGTATCAGTCGAACCATGTTCCACTTGGACTCAATGGCATGGCAGAATTGTCTCTTCTGTTAGAAAACTTTTTTTTTCAAATATCAAATTTCAGTTTGTTTATCAGCACGTGGATGGCTCAGTTATGTTCAACGAGAATTTTCCTGGACATGTTCGGTATTCTGTGAAGTGTCGTGCTGGTTAAGGGAGACGTGACTCACTAGTAAGCCTTCTGAGGGAAAACGTGCTTGTTCGCAGAGGTCGTTTAGCGACGTATAGTTTATCACCAGAACGTTGCTGTTGATCAGCTCCACACGGACGCCGTTCAGAAATGTCCGCCACCTACGACTTCCAAGGCAGTCGAAGATTCATTTGCACGGGAAATTACTTTTCTGAAGTTTGTAGCTAATTTCGCACACCCGGATATCCGCGTGTGTAAAAGCCCTTCTTCTGCGACGGGAGGTGCGCCGGCATTGCATCGAAGCCGTCCACCGATTAACGACGAGGATTGGTACGACGGCCAGCCTAGATGTGGTTTCTAGGCATGTTCCCACATCCCACCAAGAAGGTACTTAAGCCCTTCCTCAGTTACACGATTCGCAATCTTGTAGAAAACTTTCGCTCACTTACACACATAGTCCATTCAGATGAGTAACAGGGTGGCAACAGGAAGGTCATCCGGCCACTACTTAAATTAACCATGCCAACCGTTGAAATCATGCCGACTTTGAGCCGATTCGGGACAAAGAAACAAGATATAGAGGAAGAAGCCTACATCTAACTTCGCCGAAATTACAGGTCAGTTGAATCAACCAAGAAAGCAAGGAAGGAAATTTGAAATCGGCTCCACACAACAAGCCACCTTTGACGGTCTTATGACAGCATAAGCAACGGCACGCGCATTGCTGACTCAAGAATTTTCGAAGGAATTTGTATTTCAAACTGACGCACCTATATCGGGTGTAGCAGTAGTTGTTTTACAAGGACACCAGTGAGATTGACGTCTGATGGGGCACGCCTCTCACAGTTTATCATTACTAGAAGCTGAAAAAGTTCGTTTACGAACTGTAAGTGTTGGCAATGCTCCTCATACTTGAAAAAGTCTGTATGTAGCTGGAGCATAGTTTTTACATTCAGGAAATGGATAACTAAGGGCCTAGTTCGATGCTCGGAAGATCAAAGCGGAGGGGTTGCGTTGCCAGATGTGCAATCCGGATCCCAGGAATTCCAGTTTAAGGTCTGTCACACACATTGAGGAGATAATATCATTGCTAACGGCCTTAGTCGTATTTTTGGGGAGGAGGAGAATAACTAGAACGAACCATTAAAAGACAACTTTTTCAAGCAAGCGATACCGGGAAATAGAATTCGTTCTTTGTAATCCCCAGTCTCGCTGTGTTGTTTAAGGACGTTGCCCAACACCAGGTTTCTGTCGTAGACTAATTGAATTTTAAGAAGATAAAGGTGGGAGAAAGGGTGGAGTTCTATGATTGAAATGGCACTGCTCTGTGTGTTTGACCAGAAGAAGTAAGCCGGCCAAAATAGCTTTTCGTCTGAATTGATACCGCTCATATATAAGTATTCCCTGGATCTCAGTTGTTGGTCATTACCGGGCATTTAGAACCCTAATTTTGTCGCATTCTTGCAAAATCTGTTCAATAAGTAATCCAAGGTGTCACTCACGACATGGATTATTAGCTTCTGAAGTTGTGTGGTTTGTGTACACACCTTTACCCACTTTTGCTAGTTGTTGATTTATCGATGATGTTCCATGCAAGCTACAATTAATTGATTGCATCCTTGTTTGGCACCTTCGGGCATCGTCAATATCTAGTCTCAGTTTACGCTACTACTTCCACGCCGAAATTACTTCGGAGCTTCTGTTTTGAAACGGGAATTGCACATACCACGGAAACGCCCTGTTGAACTGACCCTTCATTCGAGGAGAACTTAAGCGCATTTTGCACCATACCCTTATAGCCTAACACACTCAAAATCATTCCATATGCGACCGGTTATTTCATATGCTGAGTTTTACCTTCGACACTACTGTACATGAAACCTATATCGAACTCCCTCCAGCCTTATGTTTGCCTGCAATCCGAAATCACCGCTAGAAATCGGTGTTCTGTTGTCCGATAAAATTGATGCAGCTCAAATTCTCAACGGTTGGAAGCAGGCTAGGGATAACCTGAAGAGCACTCATGACAGAGAAGCACAGAGACTGGGTCTGAGTGCGAAACGTCCAGGCAGTGAGTAAGAGGAAACTTAAAATAATGGGAAAGCTGCTGCCCAGGTTTTAGAGGTCGGTATAAATTTTCCGATGTGGGCCTTCAGCGGCCTCACTGATCAGAAACCAACACACTTGGGAAATTTCCGTGTCCACACATTATAAATTAAACCTTGTATTAGTGGTAAGGGACAATCTAAGATGTATGAGAGCTATTTATCTTAAAGCACCGATCGGTCGCTATGAAAACCGCATGGAAGATCAAAAGTACTACATTTGCAACATTTAGCTACAACTTTCAGCGACTTCTCTACGTTGTCGCCTGCTTTCATAGTGGTGTACCAACTTTTTCAGTACCTTTTCACAGACGCAGCTACCTGTGCTTTCCGTCAATTCTCTACACTTGTCTACAGCTCACTGTCTGTGCCCAAACGATGTGCTCATAGGCAGCGGTTCATGTGAACAGCGAAATGAAAATCAGAGGGAACCATGTCCCAGCTACATGGTGGGTGATCAACCACCTCCTAACGAAAACACTTCTGGAGCGCATTTATTGCAGCTGGAGTGTTTTCCTGCTACACTGTCACACTTAGCCGTCAGGCATGACAGGTACATTTTGTGAGTTTCATGAATTCAGGCGGAAACCCTTTGTCAATGACATCATCATCATCATCATCATCATCATCTCTATTCTGCCCTAGGGCTGATCTTCATATATAACTCTCCATGCTACCCTCTTCGTTTTCTCATAACTGTTTTCTGTCTTTATACTATGCGCCATCTGATATCTTCTGCATCCTGGTCTTCTTCTTCTATACACTGTTCCTTCCATAGCATCCGTCAGGAAACAATCTCTTCTCATTCGCTGTCCAAGCCACTTTTGTTCCCTCTTCCTCATTACACATAAAATTTCTCTATTCCCCCATGCTTCTGAGCACTTATTCATTTCTCACTTTGTGTGCCCATTATATCCCTACCATGCTTCTCCAAATCCAGATCTCACATGCATCTATTCTTCTTTCCTCCTTTTTCCTCAGTGTCCATGTTTCAGATTCGTATGGTGCCACGCTCCATATATAGCACTTCACTAGTCCCTTCCGCACATCCCTGTCCTTGCCCTCACATTGAAGCCTCCTCTTCTTATTAACGCCTCCTTGGTAATTGCTATAAGCGTTCTCATATTCTTATTACATCTCATGTCGTCCTTAATTTTACTTTCCAGGTACTTGAAAGCATTAATTCGTTCTATACCTACCTGGCCTATCTTTATAGTTGCTCTTACTTTTCTTCGTTCCGTCACCATACATGTTGTCTTTTTCTTATTAACTGTCATTCTGAATTACTCACTACCCTTGTCTAATTTCTCAACATACAAGTCATAGTTCTTGCTCTCTCTGCCAATAACACCATTTTCTTTTACTATACATGTGGCAAATGCCTTATCGACCATACGCCTGCTATGAGCCTCTTCCACTTCTGGCTGTCATATGCGCTGTTTGTCCAGTTGCTGTTGCTGTTCATCCTAGTTGTGTCCTCCAGAATGTTATCCCGCCATATCATTCTGGCTCTCCCTCTTCCTCTCGTTCCACCTATTGTTCTATTGAATGCCATTCTAACTAGTCTATTCTCTGTCACTCTTGCTATATGGCCTGCCCAATTCAACCTTCTTCTCTTGAGCACTTCGGCGATGTTACGGTGTTTGTACAGCTCTCTTAATTCTTCATTTCTTCTTATTCTCCATTCCATGATATTTTCGTCGTATACAGGTCCAAAAATTTTCCTTAGTACTTTTCTTTCAAACATTTTCTTCATCTTTCTTTCTAAATATTAATGTTCCACATCCATATAGCATCCCAGGTATAAAGCTCGATTGATATAAGCGGATTTTGAAGTTACTTCTAAGTTATCTTTTTCTTAGAATTGATGATACTAAAAAGTGCCTTGTTTGCTTTTGATAAACGGGCATCTATTTCTATATCTGCTCTGTTGTTATTACGAAAAAGACTTCTTTGGTACTTGAAGTGGTCAACGGTCTTGAAATTGAATCCATCTACAGTCAGAGGTGCACCTTTTCTGGTTTTATTACTTATGGGCACGTATTCTGTCTTTTCTTCATTGAAATGTAATCCTGCTTTCTCAGCGATATTCTAGTAATTTTACATCATTCTGATTAATTCTCTTTTGGAACTACTTATTACTGCTACATCATCTGCATAGGCAAGTCTTGTAATGTTCACATCCTGTAGCTGGATCCCTTGTGGGCTGGTTTTAGAAAATCCTCTATCGATCTTCTCTAGGACAAGGTTAAATAAAACAGGAGAAATGGCATCCCCTTGTCTCAGTCCGGTGTACACCTTAAAATCTTCACTTTCTCATACCGGTGTCTTTATGCGACATAAAGTTTCGTCTATACACATTTTAACTAATCTGATTAATTTTGAAGGTATTTTAAATTCCTTCATTATATTTAGGAGTGTCCGTCGGTGTATACTATCATAGGCCCTTTTAAAATCTACAAATAATATGTGGACATCTACATTGAATTCCCACGTCTTCTCAGTTACCTGTCTTAGGGTGAATAAGTGATCTAATGTGGATCTGTTTCTGCGGAACCCGCATTGGTAGTCCCCTATCAGTTGTTGTCAGCCTGTTTAATAGGCAGCTCGATAAGATTTTGTAGGTAATGATAACACCATAACATCCAAAAAACGAATAATTGTATTCTCTTACCACCAACTTGTACTCCTCTTTTTCATTTCAAGTAATAGGACATGATGAGTTGATGTTAGGCAAGAATGTCTTTAAAATGAGAAAGACGGTCAGCACCTCATTGAGTCTTAACAAGGACGTGTAATAGGGCTACGAGAAGCTGGAAGTTTCTTCTGTAGTATTGCAGAAAGACTTGACGTAAATGCATCTACTGTACATGATTTCTGGCTGCGGTGTTTACGAGGATGTACAGTCACGCGGCCCTACCGCTAGGAAAGACCACCGTGTTTGGTGTATGGTTCTGGCACATCGTACTGCCACTGCAGCTGCAATCTGAGCAGCAGTTGGCACCACGGTAACACAACGAACTCTCACAAATCAGTTACTTCAATGATAGCTCCGAGCCATACGCCCTGTACCGTGCATTTCACTAACCCGAAACCACCAACATTTGCGACTTCAGAGGCATCAAGCGAGAGCTCTTTAGAAAGCAGGGAGGAGGCGTTGTGTTTTCCGATAAAATCTGGTTCTGCCTCAGTGCCAGAGACTGCAACAAAGATATCTGCGTGCTGGATACACTGGAGTTATGGTCTGGATGCGATTCCAAATGATGGCAGGAGCGCTCTTCAAGGTTATCCCACGCACCCTCACTGCAAATTTGTGCGTCTGTTTGGTGGTACCATCTCGTGTGCTGCCATTAATGAACAGCATTCCAGAGATGCTTGCCCACATGCCACTGTTTAACCCAACATGCTCAAAAGAATGTCGACATGTTGCATTCGTCTGCTCTATAACCAGATCTGCTTCCAATAGAGCTCAAAGGGACATAATAGCATCAAAACTCCAGTGACATTGACAAACAGCACTAACCGTCTCTGTATCGATCTACTAAGTGCAACAGGTATGGAGTTCAATGCCCCAAACTTACAGCAGACACCTGAAGAGCACAATGCATGCTTGTTTGCAAGCTTGCTTTCAATATTCTGGCAGTTACACCGGTTATTAATGTACTACGAATTCAGAATGGATTATCTCGCTCTGACATTAATCTGTGATCTTCCAACGTTAATGAGCTATATATGTTACCTAGAAAAATGTATTCCCGAAATTTCATTACTCTTCATTAATTATGTTTTGTGTTGCGACTTTTTTCCGTCGGTGCATCTATCACTCTTATTCTTAGTAGAACTTTTACTGCATGGGAAATCACACTTGCGTCTCTATAATCCTCAAAGTTCGTGGCACTGCTTTTGTTTTCTTTTGTTATCATTAACACAGAGAGAAAGTCTTCTGGCCATTCACCATTTTCATATACCTTGCTGCAGAGCTATGTTAAGTCTTTCATACCACTACTATCAAGGCTCTTGAACAACTCTGCTGCTGATCCATCCGTTCCACTTGCTTTATGGTTTTTCGTCTCTCTTAAAGCCGTGTCTGGTTGTCTTTCCAAAACGCAGCTTCTTTTGTCCTCTTCCTTAACTCTTGTCTCCTCTTCTAATTTAATATCGTTTTGTTTTTGATGAGCCTCATTCAGGAACTCTAAATATTCTTGACATCTTCCCAATTCTTCCTCTGTTTTATGGACTGTAGTAACATGATTTTCTCTGTACCTGTACTTTTTTTCCTTTTCTATATTTCAAAGACTTATGTCAGCAGCTAACAACACATAATTTCGTGTTTCATTTGCTTTTCTAGTTCACATATTTCTTTACAGCTCTCTCTCATCCATCTCTTCCTGACCTGTCCTGTTTATCTCCTTAATTAATTTTTCAGCTTTCTCTACATTCTTTTTTCCTTCCTCAGTTCCTACAATCTTCCTATTCCTTCTTTCTTCTGTCTTACTGAAGACTGAGCATGTTACCAATTCTTTCACCTTTCTTTCGAACTTCTTCACCCATACAATTTATTCTGCAGATGCATTCAGATTTTGTCTAATTCTCTCCCAATTCTCATTATGCACTCTCTTCATTCGTCCACCTACCTCATTTTAAAGTAAATGTGTTTTCCTAGAGAGCTTTCCTACCTGTCTCCTCTAACCTGTCTAGGTCAAATATCTCTCTTGGTTTTGCTCCACTTACTCTCTTGAACTTTATTTGCAGGTCCACAACCAGCAGGCTGAGGTCCGAATCTATGTCTGCTGCAGCGTATGCTCCAGCGGTCATTAGGCAATTTTTGTACCTGTTCTGAATTGTGATATAATGAATCTAGTATGTGTTGTCATTCAACCTAGATACCGACGTATATCTTCTTCTTCTGTATTTTTCAACAAACGTGTTTCCAGTCACAAAGGAATTTTCGTTGCAGAAGTTAACCAGCCTTTCAACCCTTTCGTTCACATTTCACAATCCAAAGTTCCCATGCATTTTCACTTCTTTTTCTTCTCCTGACACTGGATTCAGATCCCCCATTATGACGATATGCAGGCGTTTCTTTTTTCTTTATTCGTAACTGCTTCAGTCTTTTCATAGTTTTCTTCCACTTCTTCATTAGTATGTTGACTTGTCGGCATTCATATTTGTATTAAAACGACACCCTTCTTGTCATCTCCTAATCTCATCATCAGTATTTCATCTACGTACTCCACTTCCAACACATTTTTCCATCAGCCGCTTTTGAATCCTAATTACCACACCATAGCTGCCACTCTTCTCCCTGCCTGAGTAAAACAGTTTGTACTCTCCACTATCCACCTCTTCCTTACACTCCCACCTCACTACACATATGCCTGATGGGTCCAGTCTATTATTCATCAACGCCTGTTTCGCATTTCCCAGCTTGTCAGCCCGTGATAGTGTGAGCACATTCCATGTGACTGACAACATACACTTAACCATTGGTGAGAGACTCTATTGCTATGAGCATCTTCACTTTCTACAGACACTGCGCAAAACATCTGCACAAAGTGTCATCGGATTTTAGCTGTCATTTTAATTTCATAAATAATCAGAGCTCGAAAATATAGTAAAAGGAAGCTCTTGTAATTTATATTCATTTTACGACTGGGTAAGAAACTGATATTGGTTGCTTTAGTATATGAACTCGTACAATTGTACTGTGCGTACAAATGGGCTTAGATGGTTTTATAGTATATTAAATTTCGTATTTTTAAAGAAGTCATGGTAGTTACGTAATCTCTCCATTGCTTCCATACATGCTAGTTTTGTATTTTTATAAATCTTCTGTCATGATTTTTTCGTAATCCTAAGTTAGAGGCAACATTATGACAAACGGAAGAAGGACATATATCTGTTAGGTTATTACAACAATATGTCGTAACTGAGAGTGCACTGTTGAGTGGCAAAACGTATATTATTTTTCCGCCCTGCACAGGGCGTTTCTTCCCAAATAGATGTTTCAGGGGCAGAAGACGTGCCGTGACAGACACGGCACCTTTCCGCTGGTGTCCTCTGGGCCAGACTGAATTTCGCGGCGGCTGCGTCGAGCGTCTTCTGAACGACAGAGGGCGTGCAGTGAGTAGGGGCCATGGAGCAGCGAGGAACTCCCAGACAGTGCGAATCCTGCGCTCCACCTCAAACAAATGACGCAGGACAGCTGGCCAGCCTAGTGACAGCTGATGCACGGGGCAACCATCTTGCCTTGGGTGACAGACTTAAAAGTCTTTTCAGGCGTGTGGAGATCCTTCTACACGGCCAAAACAAAAAGAGTACAGACGAAACTACCAGATACTAATGAGCAACATTGACAAAAATTTTCTTAATCATAATCTGAATGCAACTTGTAAGAGGTCCATAATTAGAGAACTTGTTGCTAGCGCACTCGAGCTGATGTAACTTCGATGTATTGCTCACGCGCTGCCTGCGATATGTAAGCTAGAAGAGAATCTGAGACCAAAGAGCAGTATTGACTGCAGTAAGAACTGTGTGTTAGTAGGAGTAAGTTGTTGCTAGCGAGCAGTCGTGTTTGGTGTATCGTGTTGGCTGGGCCGGTCGTGTGCAGCGATGGCGGAGCCTGAGCGTTGTAGGATAAGGTAAAAGCAGCCTCGCGCATATGTAGTATTGTTACATCAAGACCCATGTAAATGTTTTTAAAAAATCTGTTAATAATAATCTTTCTCATAATAAGTAACTTTTGACATTCATCTCAATTTACAGAAATCACTAATTTCTCCAATCCTTGACCATCCCGATTATTGAAAAGAAAAATCAGTTCTTTCCTTTTATATAAGACAAATCTATCGGCCAGCATTGCACTTAGCTGCGCCATGAAAATTTCTTACAGGAGCAGATATATACGCCTTATCCGGCGATCTAATTAAGGTAAGATTTTTCAGTTTATTCAGAATGATGTAACTGGGCCATGACGCAGCATTGCTGACGTCCAAATTTTACCAGGTTAAATTGACTATCAGTTATTGAAAGATTATAAGTGACCCGCATTTTTTTATCGAGAGATTAGTCACGTTTTTATTGTTGATAGGTTCCGCAATTTATGTTGTGGGGAGGTTACACTGAATGTGAACGACATAATTATATTTTTTACTGTTGAGAGGTTTCGGAATTTTTTTGTTTTGAGGCTACATTAAATGAGAATATTATTCATATTATTTTATTTTGTGGGGAGGTTACAAACTTCTGAGTTTGAATAAGTGTAAAATTGCCGTTTCCATTTTCCTTATTTTAGTAATGCCAATGGCAACTTCACTGTGGCTACTACAAGTTGGCCGTTGAGCCTACCGATTAAATTTTGATACTGGCGACCATGCTGTGCTGTTTGTAAATGAGCCGTTGTATCCAACAACTTTTGAGGTACTTCTTTTTAAAAAATGTGTCATTTGAAGACAAAGCTTGTCTTGTCTGAAAAAAACATCGTTTAGTATTACGGTAAATAGTTTTTTCTAATAAAAGTGGTTAATAGTCCTTTTGAAGAAAAAAATTGTTCAAATGTGTGTTAAATCTTATGGGACTTAACTTCTAAGGTCGTCAGTCCCTACGCTTACACACTACGTAACCTAAATTATTCTAAGGACAAACGCACACACCCGTGCCCGAGGGAGGACTCTAACCTCCGCCAGGACGAGCTGCACAGTCCATGACTGCAGCGCCCAAGACCGCTCGTCTAATCCCTTTTGAAGAAACAGCCCTACTACTCACCTTTTTCTTCATTACGCCGTTGTTTCACAATGTCTGATGTTTATCTAACGAGCCGTTTTCGTGATGCTTACATTGAACTGCTGTCTCCATTTCCTTGCTGTCTCTAGCTGAATTACAGCACCGCCGAATTACCTCAAAGATTTTATGTCGTCACCTTGAACCTTAGTACCTTTCCCACATTTCTACTTGGTTTCCTACCAATGAGGTACCGAGTCGTAGTCCATGTCCCATTCAGTCTCGTCCCACCTTGATAATACTGATAAAATTATTAATTAAGTGCAAACACTACTGAAGGAAGGGAAGGACGATTTAGGGCCAATATTCAACTGCGCGCTCGCACTCACACGCACACCTACACACACACCTACACACACACCTACACACACACACACACACACACACACACACACACACACACATACATAACTTTTTTTATTTTGTTCCATTTATACTTAATTACTCTCTATCCTTAATGCTTTCTCTGATGTAAGCACTGTATTGTAAAAAAATTATATTCGCTCTGTGTTTGCCGCTCGGAGTAGCCGCGAGGTTTGAGGCGTCATGTCACGGAGTGCGCGGCCCCTCCCGCCGCAGATTCGACTCCTCCCTCGGGCATGGGTGTGTGTGTTGTTCTTTACATAAGTTAATTTAAGTAGTGTGTAAGTCAAGGGTCCGATGACCTAAGCAGTTTGATCCCTTAGAAATTCACATACATTTGATCATTTTGAACACTCTGTGTTTGCACCTCACAGACGTTTCCAACGCTGTTCACCTGTAATTCATCCTTTGACAACGACAGTCAGTTAAAATGTTACGATAGCCTTGTAACGGAAAACTGTTAATGAGGTAAATTAATGCAGCAGTATGTCCACTATTTTATGCGTTTCATTTATCTACATCTCCATCTACATGATTATTTTGTAGCTCACTCCTAAATGGTTGGCAGAGGATCTGTCGATCACCGTCGAACTATTTCTCTGCTGTTCCACCCTGGAAAAGCGGGTAATAGGTACAAACAATTCAGTCTGACCGTTCGAGTTTTCATTTGCCTTATTTTATTGATTATTGTTCCTCCCTATGTAAGTGGCCTAAATAATATATTTTCGCGTTCGGAGGAGACAGCTTGTGGTTGTAATTTAGTAAAAAGATCTCCTCGCAACGAATGTAGGGTGACATGTACTTAACACTCTTTGCTCTGTTTCAAAATAAGGCAAAAAGATGTGTCCCCCTGCCATTTTTTCCATGTAATCTTTCAGTCCTGTTTGGTAACGAACAAATACGACATAGACGAAGTAGAATAGGATGAAAAAGCGCAGTGCAGGCAATCTCTTTAACAGATTGCTTGCGTCTTCTAAGTATTCTGCCTATAAGACGCAGTCTTTCGTTCACCTACCCATGCCGGACGGAGTGGCCGAGCGGTTCTAGGCGTTATAGTCTGGAACCGCGTGACCGCTACGGTCACAGGTTCGAATCCTGCCACGGGCATGGATGTATGTGATGTCCTTAGGTTAGTCAGGTTTAAGTAGTTCTAAGTCCTAGGGGACTGATGACCTCAGCAGTTAAGTCCCATATGGCTCAGAGCCATTTGAACCATTTTTTTCGCCTACCCAACAGCATTTTCTGTGTGATCGTTCCAATTTAAGCTATCCGTAATTATAATCCCTCTGGATTTCGTTGACTTTACAGCTTTTAAGTTTGTGTATTTACTGTGTAGCCGAAAATTAACATGCTCCTGTTATTACTCTAGTGGATGAGCCTACACTTCTCACTATTTAGAGTAAATTGCCACTTCTTGCTCCAAACAGGTACCTTGTTTAAATAATTCTACAGTTGGTTTTGATCTTCTGATTTCTTTCCCAGCTGATGATCGAAAGCATCATCTGTAACCAATCTAAGACGGCTGCTCAAGCTGTTTCCTAAATCGCGGCAAAATGTACAATGACACTAAGAATGCGCTACTGGGCAATTTGAGGTTTGGAACCTGGAGTCGGAGAGGCCAACTTAAGGAGATATGGAAGTAGACCCGTCTATCGCTTTGTCTAGCGTTACTGTTTTCTAGTGTATTTACAACTAACATACACGTTTACACGGACTGTGCTGTTTATTTACATGTACACTGTTTATTTCCTGCCACGAAAATAGGAGGACGAGCTTGATTACTCGGAAGTCATGACGCAGATTGCAGGTTTTGTTTACTGTACTTGTTCATACGGTGGTTCTGTTGTATCGTATTTAAATTGTCCCATGACAGAACGTAATATGAATCAACGACGCACCCACTGATTGCTTGGTGCTATTTAGAGACGTAAAGGACAATACTACGGAGCAGTACTAGTACAGTTCCGTAGAACTCACTGACATTCATCTTGTGTACGCGGAACAACGTTGCAATGCTCTTGCCGCTGGAAGTCTGTGCACGGAAATATTTCCTTAGATATATAATCCTTCACAAGGAGTGTTTATTTCTCTCGATCAACGAATGCGGGGGATTCGTTTATTGGAATGAAGAAACGAGGGACCTGCCAACATCAGGATCATACGCATGCCCGATTTTGCAGAGGAAGTGTTGCAGGGGATCCCACGTGACGTACTCGTCATATTGCGTGTGAAATGGACGCTACACAAACTAGCGAGTGGCGAGCACTCCACAAATAACAATTACATCCACATCACCCAGAATGAGTCCATGCAATGCGTGTGACTGACTTTGCACCAAGGGTCACATTGTGTCAGTGGTTTTTCCAACACTAGATTTATCTACCAGATTTCCTCCAAATCATGGTATTTACTGACGAGGCCTCATTTGACCGTGATGATATTTCGAACAGTAGGAATAGCCATATGTGGTATGACGGAAACCTGCACGCTGTAGTAGAGCCACACCATCAAGTACGTCCTGCTGCGGAAATCTGGGCCGGAGTTGTAGGCGACAGTCTCATTGGGCCACATCTTCTACCGGTCCGTCTGAATGGCCACCCATACTTGAGGTTCGTGCAAAGAGTTCTGGCTGAGTTGTTGGAGAGCTCTTCCTTGGCTGTTCGTGAGAAGAAGTGGATACAAAATGACGGGACAGTCCTATTCCTAGGTCTGCGAGGTCACCTGTCCTGAACCCTCTTGACTATTTCCTAAGGGGATATCTAAAGTCACTTATGTATGAGATCCCAGTGGATATGGAGACTAAATTATTTACCAGAATTGTAGGTGCCTGTGATATGATTTGAAACACATCAGGGATGTTGGTCAGGGTGCGTCACAATCTTCTTCACTGACGTCACGTTCGCATTGACGCCAATGGACTTCACGTTTACCACATTTCATAAGACACAATAAAAATGGTTCCTTTAGTGTGTGAGTGATAGCATTTGCAGTAACCTGTAACAAATGTAAATAAAAATGGACCTAGTAGTTTGATTTTATTCGTGTTATCTCCTTAATCTGGCTTTTACGACCCCAGGTTATCTACCAGAGATTGGTCAGTGGAGCATCCTGTATCTTCTGTAAAATTTTTGCACGCTCTTACTTCAACATGATAGAACAGCATAGAGTCTATAACATTTTCCTGTAGCAGGAATGGTATCATTTTTGTTTCACCCGATGACTTTCCGTCGATTACTACGAATTATATCATTTCTTGATGGAAATCAAGAACTAATTCGCACAACCGCAGCGTTGCTCGATAGGCATGCAATTTGATTAGAAGCCACTTGTGAAGTATCGAAAGCCTTTTGGAAATCCAGAAGAATGGAATAATCAGAGATCACCTACTGCTTTCACTCATTACTTCATGAGAATAAAGAGATAGTTGTGTTGCACAAGAACGATACTTAATGAATCAGTGATGAGTATGTGTCAACAGATCGTTTTCTTCAAATAATTCATAATGTTCGAACATAGTATATCTTCTAAAACATATAGATATGTATTAATCCTTGTTCCATAGATCATGAATACGTCATTTCGTAATGATGTGGAATGTGTAAATTTATCATATGGCTTCTTTACACAAAATAACTAACCTTTTCTTTTACAGTTACTACTTCATTTCTAATAATTCATCTATTGAGTAGAGGGCGCTGTAATTCAGAAATTCTTTTAATTTGCTTGTGAATGTTGACTGGATATTTATCAGACATTTAATATTGCTTCGCGAAGTACCAAAATTTTTTTGTGGCAGCATAAGTCACCTGTTTCTTTGTGAAAGTGAGATTTAATCCGGAATAGTGAAGATTGTCCTTTCTTTTAGTGTTGTAGTTATGCATTTCACTGTTATTTTCGAATTGGAATGGATTATTAATGACAAATTTCATAAGTGAATATATATATTGCGAAGTAAGTGGGGATATCCTGAGTTTTTAAAATAAATGTCTGCAACGTGGTCTTGGGTGTGCTCCAGCTATTATTCTGATTACACACTTTTTGGCAATGAATAATTTCTGTCTTAATGACGAGTTGCCCCAAAACGTGATGTCATATGAAAGCAGTGAATGAAAATAGGCATAGTACACTAATTTACTGATATGTTTATCACCAAAATTTACAATAACCATAATAGCGTTAGTAGCTGAACCTGTTTCCGCAGATCATTGATGTGTTTCTTCCAATTCAGTTTCTCATGAATGCACACACCTAGAAATTTGGAATATTCTGCCTTAGCAACAAACTTCCGTTCATAGTCCATATTTATCAATGGTATTATGCCATTTACTATACAGAATTGTATTAACTGTGGTTTCTCAAAATTTAGTGAGAGTCCATTTGCAGAGAAACACTAAATAATTTTCTAAAAGACATTATTTGCAATTTTTTCAGTTGATTCTTGCTTCTTGGGTGTGATCACTATACTTATATTATCAGCAAAAAAATTGCTTTGCATCTTCATGATATATAGTGGCAAGTCGTTAATATATATTATGAACAAGAAGGGACAGAAGACTGTCCCCTGTGGGACACCATTGTTGATACCTCCCCAGTAAGATGTTTCTGCTGGTGTTTGTAGACTGTCTGTACTGTTAGTTTCAACCTTTCACATTCTTCCAGTTAAGTAGGAATTAAACCATTTGTGCACTGTCCCACTCATACCACAATACTTAAGCTTATCTAGAAGAATTCCATGATTCACACACTCAAAAACGTTTGAGAGACCACAGAATATACCAATGGGTGATGTTCAGTTATTCAATGCATTTCATATTTGATCACTGAAAGCATATATAGAATTTTCTGTGCAAAAGCCTTTCTGAAAACCAAATTGACACCTTGTTAGTACTTCATTTTTAAAATATGTGATGCAACTCTTGAATACATTACTTTTTCAAGAATTCTGAATAGGACTGTCAGAAGTGTGGCTGGGTGGTAGTTGTTAGCATCAGATCTATCCCTATTTTTGTGCAATGGTTTAAGAATAGCGTATTTCAGTCAATGTGGAAAAGTGCCCTGTTTCTCTTAACTACTACATACGTGGCTGTGAATCCTACTTATTTGTTGGGAACAGGCTTTCAGTACTCTGTTGGAAATGCAATCAATTCCATGTAAGATTTAACTATTGAGTGAATTTATTATTTTCCTAATTTCAGTAGGAGAGTTGGGTTGAATTTCCGTTATATCAGACTGCATAGGTACCGCCTCTTCCACTTACTGCCTTGCGTTTTCTAGTGAATATGTAGATCCTATTTCCTTTACAACACTTAAAAATTATTATGAAAAATGTTTTCTACTTCTGATTCCTTGTTAACTAACCTTTCATTGTGTCTGATAGAAATATAGTCTTCGTTTGCTCTTGGTTGAATTGTTACCATTTTGAACAATATTCCATATTGTTTTAATTTTATTATCAGATGAGCTAATATCAGGTCTAAAGCATATACTTCTGGACTTTTTAATAACTTTTCTTAATATATACTGTAGTTTTTATGTATCACTGTTTTGGGATCATTACTCAACCTAGCTGTGAGACACATGTCCATTTTCTGTTTACAAGATATTTTTATCCCTTTAGGAAGCCATAGCTTTTCACATGGTTTCTTGGAATTTTATTTCACTATTTTCTTAGGGCAACTGTTTTCAAATATACTCACAAAGGTATCATGAAGTAGGTTACATTTTTAATTAGCTTCATGTTCCCTGTGCACCTAATCCCAGTCTAACTGTTGCAAGCTTTCCCTACAATGGTGAATTGTTAAATCATTAATAGAATGCACTAGCTTGGAGGACTGTTTTACTTTACCGTATGGAGCTCTATCATATACTGTAACTAGCTGTGCGTCATGATCACACAGGCCATTCTTAACAAATAAATTTTTATTTGATTAGATTTATCTTGGTCTATGAAAACGTTATCTATCAGTGTGCTTCGTTCCTGTGCCACCTAAGTAGGAAAATCAGTAACTGATGTCAAATTTAAAGAACCAAGTAGTACTTCAGGGTCAAGCTTTCTAGCAGACTCTTTCAAAAAATTTGCATTGAAATCCCCAGAAACAATAATTTGCTTTCCTCTATGTGACAGATAGCACTACAAAGAATCCAAGTTTTCCTAAATAGTTGAAAATTTCCTAATGGGGACCTATAAATGTCTAAAAATATAAAAGTGCCACTCTTTAGTTTAAGCTCACATGCACATGCTTGTGTATGTTCCTGTACACAAAAGTTTTTAGTTTCCAAATTTTTCACATGATCACAGATTTTAACGTTTATGGCAAATCTTCCTCTCTCCATAGTGTCTCTACTTACATGCGCTGAAAGCTTATATCCAGCTACATTTACCATTTCCATACCTGTGAATATATGAAGTTCATACAGGTTTAGTAAATCTATTCTACACTCAGTTTCTTAATCTAAGAAAACAAGAAGCTCATATACTTTGGTTTTTAATCCCCTGATATTATGATGCAATATATTAACATTATTTTTCATTTTGCCTTTATATGAATCTTGTGACATACTAACATTATTTTTCACTGCCTGTTATAAGAATCTTATGATTTTTTCACATTTCTAGTACCAGCCTGGCTGAACTTCTCATTAAGCCTAATTTCAGTCAATTTAGGATGACTGGACACTGATCTTAGCCTAAAAAAGTACTCCAATGAGTTTCAGAGCGCCCCACCCCCGGTATTAAAGATTTTGCTATCATTCCAACCAGTTTATCCTTCCCTTTCCTAATGAGGTGCAGGCCATGTCTTGTGAAGTTCCACCTACCAATAACATCAACAGGAACCCAAAATATGCCTAACAAAGTAGCCACCCAAAGCAGCTGATCTAGCTCAAAATTGACCCTCCTGATAGAGCTGTTCAATTGGGGCTGAGCATACTGCATGAAAGTAGGAACCAAGTCAATATTTGTATGGTTTGTTGCAGACACTATTTTTACCAGGTGACACTCAATATTGTAGCACGGATGCCTATCAATACTGTTTCCTGCTCCAACCACTATCACAACACGATCCTGCTTTGTAAAACCCTTGCACAATGATCTTACCTCGGCTAATACATGCACTGGGCTTCAAAATACTTGTGACCTGGACCTGTCACCTAATTTTTCCTGCAACATTTAGCCCACATCTCTTCCATACCTGCTAACTAACAACAGAACTTTCCTCCTACTTTTTACTTCTTTTGCAACGGTTGGTTTCCCAGTGAAAGTCTGTTGAGTGCTGACTACACTTACATCTACTTGAGCCACTTCGCCGGCCGCGGTGGTCTAGCGGTTCTAGGCGCGCAGTCCGGAACCGCGGGACTGCTACGGTCGCAGGTTCGAATCCTGCCTCGGACATGGATGTGTGTGATGTCCTTAGGTTAGTTATGTTTAAGTAGTTCTAAGTTCTAGGGGACTGATGACCACAGCAGTTAAGTCCCATAGTGATCAGAGCCATTTGAACCAACTTGATCCACTTCCTTAGTTGACTGAGGTGGCAAGGCAAATCTATTGTTTGTGCCAATGATGAAACTGTCAGATACTGTTCTCTTCCTGTGTCCCCCGTCCCTTGCTACTACATCCCACCTTTTTGCACCTTTCTCCCCCCTTAACCTCATCATTTCCTTCTTGGCACTATCCAGTTCAGCCAGAGGGGCTCTAATTTTCCCTTCCTGTTCTGCTTTTTTCCTGTCACTTGAATGAATCTGCAATATCATGGAAGGGACACATTTACTTCCCCGATTCCAATGCCACTACGTTGACTTCAATGTAACGATCTACCACAACAGCTGCACAGAAACCAAAACTGACTGTCCGACAGCAGCTGAAACACTTCTCACTCATATTTGCTTACAATATTTCTACAAAATTTATCTTGGCAATAACAATAATATTCTATTAACTACAGATCACTAGAGTCACTAAAGTTATGCAGAACACTAATATACGTGTATACTATTAATATAGCAACGTAATGCAGTTAAATTCACGTAAAAATCGAAACTTGTATACCCCAAAAAAGTTAGGAGAAAGAACCATGTATGAGAGATATGTACTTCACGCGTTTTGAAAGGAAATAAATACAGAACTTAAAATCTTTAACTCTCCAAATAGATAAGGCACTACTAAATATTTGTGTGTATGTGTGATGAAAACAAACTAAATTCTTCGTGTAATGCATAAAGAAATGTCTTACATTTATATGTAAACTTACGTCTGAAGTACGCGGAAACCGTCCCCTAGTTAGGTTTTTTTTTTCGATAAATACTTTGAAACGAGTGAGGTTCAATTGGCTCTGAGCACTATGCGACTTAGCTTCTGAGGTCATCAGTCTCCTAGAATTTAGAAATAATTGAACCTAACTTACCTAGGGACATCTCACACATCCATGTCCGAGGCAGGATCGAACCTGCAACCATAGCGGTCACGCGGTTCCAGACTGAAGCGCCTAGAACCGCACAGCCACACCGGCCGGCATAAAACGAGTGAAACCTTCAATACATAATATAAAGTAAACTCTAATTTACTTCGTTTCAGTGTAATAGTAACTTAGTTGACAGTTATTAAGGAATTAACTACTTATTCTCAAGAGCTTAATATTCAAGCGTATGCCATCTGCGGCAGTGCTGCCAGCCACAAAATCCACATTAGTGATTTGGGTATGTAATTTGTCGACTGAACTGCTGTATAATATTGCTAAATATGATGGTTTTATACCACTGTAGTCAGACAGGAACTTAATTGGCATAGAATGTGTACTGAAAGACTTGCCATTACTAAGTGATTTAGATTGCTGTACTATACCAGGGCATCTACTTCTAACAATTGAACACTCCCAAATGTAAGTAAAAGACCTTTACGAAATTTGGCAGGTATATGTAGGGGGAAAAATAATTCGAAACATGTTAGCTTCTGTATTTGCCCAGTTTCACTTTCAAGGTGTGAAATAGATCCCAAAAAGTAATCTGATATATTAGGTTTATAGCGAATATCTTAAAAATCATGATACATAAATTTTGTTCTGTTGTTGAAGTTGATACGTAATTAATGTTCTTGGAAACAGAACCACTAACTTTGTAATAATTCAAAATTTTGTAAATTCATCCCCCATTATTAATTAGTTTTGCAAAATAAAACTTTTGAAATAACAAAAAATTTAAGAAACTTTCAAGCCATTTACATCAACGTGATATGAAGCTGGTTTCTGAATTACTGATTTTGGACAATACATTACACATACTGTACTCTCAGAGTATATTCATTTATTGTTATTCTATTGTTTTGTTGTAAATATATTTATTTTAAGGTTTAAGTTTGTTATTTTAGGTTTTTTTAATACTTTTTTCAGTTTTCCATTTCACATACATATACTGAAAATAATAAATAAGACATTATTATGCTACAAAATCATTACAGCATTGATAATGCGGATGTAAATTCTTCATTTATAAAGTTTCTAACACCATGTATATAAAAGTATATTCATTTAACAAAATGCATGTATGTAAAGTGGTAAAATAAAAAAACATGCAAATTTAATTTCTAAAACAATTTATAACATAAAAATGAAAGTAAAATAAATAATTGGAATAAAAATGAATAATTAAATATTTTAATCATGGACAGCAAAAACTCTTTGAAATCAAATTATGTGTAGCTTATTAACCAAAAATGTTGTTTCCATAATCAGGTTTATTACAAATGGATGTATGTGACATGACAAGTTTGCTTTTGCAAAATTAATTAATGGCAGTGGGTTTAATTTGCAAAAATTTAATTGTTTGCAAAAGTTGGTCATGCAGTTTTAAGGATGTTAATTACGCATAAACTTTTATATGAAAAACATTTTTTATATCTTATGGTTTTCAAGGCATTCCTCCTAAATTTAATATGCCGAATTACCCTTAGTGTGTATTTTACCCCTTGAAAGTAAAATTGATCAAACACAATAAAATAAGTATTGCGTTATTTGTTCCTCTATGCACTTGCCAAGGTCCAGCAATAATGTTCATTTAGACTTGGGTATGTTCCCTTGTAAGTTATTTATGTTAGCAGCTGTTCTTGATTCGAGTTCTGGAATTTTACTTCGTCTTCTATGGTGACAGAATTGCGGAAAACCGTGTTTAGCAACTCCGCTTTAATGGCACTGCTGTGAGTTGATTTACCATTGATATAGTGCTGTGAAGGTAGCGATTATGAATTAAGTAGTCGCTATAAATAAATAAAATATTTGTCTGCCAGAAGCGGATACTATCGTTTATAGTAATTACATGAATGATGTGCAACACCACACATAAAATTGGTGAACTGTGTAAATAGTACTTCAGTCTATGGAGGGTGCAGAAGGGAGTGGACGGCTGATAGGTAGGGAGGAACCAGGAGGCGAATAGTTTCAATAAAAACGTGTACTGCCAAAAGTCGAGCGCCATTCTTTCTGTCAAAAGCCAGAAACATTTTGATCCGCCTCGTAAACGTTGAAGCTGAGGTCGGATCCATACCTCTTAGCGTCGGAAACAATAATAATGCGTCGAAAATAACGATTTGTCCGGTTCTGATACAAGTCGGTAGTTTTTTTACGCGATCAGTGCTCAACCAGAACGGCGCTGTTTGCGGTGTCGAAGGCCGCTGCTGCATTATGCATAGGCGGGGGATGCGATGTTTGGCGGTGCGGCGGCGCGCATGAATGCTTAATTGCGGCTCATTAGCGCCGACTGCCGGCCGACCGCAGAGCACGCGAGTGCCGCACGCACACTGCACGCACACTGCACGCACACCTCTGCCGCCGCTGACCGCAGGCGGCCAGCCAGCGGTGGATGCGTCCCGGGCCCAGAAAAATTAACGGCGCGGCTCGGGCTCGTACATGTCCTGCCGCTATGCTGTCACCGAGGGGGCGGTTCCACGACGGGGCGAGGCAGCAACCGTAACAGGTTTTAGTATCCATCAGATGTCGCCACATAAATTTCAGGTACGCCGGTGGGGCCAACCTCATGTCGAGGAGCGCAGCTGAGGTCTTTCAGGAAAACTAAATGGCTGGTCATAACACGAAGAAGGGCCGGAGATCTCACAGTCAAACTGATATGGGAGATAACGCATCGTAGGAAGATTACTTGACTGAAAATATAGCCCCACGTGAAGTGAGGAAGGTGATGAAATCGGTATTGAGAGTTGCCACCATTGCTGACTATAGCCGCTGCTACCCGCATTGGCACTGAATCGAAGAGACTCAGGATTGTTGTTGAGGTACAGCACTCCGGCCGGCCGGTGTGGCCGAGCGGTTCTAGGAGCGACAGTCTGGAACACCACGACCGCTACAGTCGCAGGTTCGAACGCTGCATTGGCCATTGGTGTGTGTGATGTCCTTAGGTTAGTTAGGTTTAAGTAGTTCTACGTTCTAGGGGACTGATGACCTCAGAAGTTAGGTATCAGTGCTCATAGCTACACTCCTGCAAATGGAAAAAAGAACACATTGACACCGGTGTGTCAGACCCACCATACTTGCTCCGGACACTGCGAGAAAGCTGTACAAGCAATGATCATATGCACGGCACAGCGGACACACCAGGAACCGCGGTGTTGGCCGTCGAATGGCGCTAGCTGCGCAGCATTTGTGCACCGCCACCGTCAGTGTCAGCCAGTTTGCCGTAGCATACGGAGCTCCATCGTAGTCTTTAACACTGGTAGCATGCCGCGACAGCGTGGACGTGAACCGTATGTGCAGTTGACGGACTTTGAGCGAGGGCGTATAGTGGGCATGCGGGAGGCCGGGTAGACGTACCGTCGAATTGCTCAACACGTGGGGCGTGAGGTCTCCACAATACATCGATGTTGTCGCCAGTGGTCGGCGGAAGGTCCATGTGCCCGTCGACCTGGGACCGGACCGCAGCGACGCACGGATGCACGCCAAGACCGTAGGATCCTACGCAGTGCCGTAGGGGACCGCACCGCCACTTCCCAGCAAATTAGGGACACTGTTGCTCCTGGGGTATCGGCGAGGACCATTCGCAACCGTCTCCATGAAGCAGGGCTACGGTCCCGCACACCGTTAGGCCGTCTTCCGCTCACGCCCCAACATCGTGCAGCCCGCCTCCAGTGGTGTCGCGACAGGCGTGAATGGAGGGACGAATGGAGACGTCTCGTCTTCAGCGATGAGAGTCGCTTCTGCCTTGGTGCCAATGATGGTCATATGTGTGTTTGGCGCCGTGCAGGTGAGCGCCACAATCAGGACTGCATATGACCGAGGCACACAGGGCCAACACCCGGCATCATGGTGTGGGGAGCGATCTCCTACACTGGCCGTACACCTCTGGTGATCGTCGAGGGGACACTGATTAGTGCACGGTACATCCAAACCGTCATCGAACCCATCGTTCTACCATTCCTAGACCGGCAAGGGAACTTGCTGTTCCAACAGGACAATGCACGTCCGCATGTATCCCGTGCCACCCAACGTGCTCTAGAAGGTGTAAGTCAACTACCCTGGCCAGCAAGATCTCCGGATCTGTCCCCCATTGAGCATGTTTGGGACTGGATGAAGCGTCGTCTCACGCGGTCTGCAGGTCCAGCACGAACGCTGGTCCAACTGAGGCGCCAGGTGGAAATGTCATGGCAAGCAGTTCCACAGGACTACATCCAGCATCTCTACGATCGTCTCCATGGGAGAATAGCAGCCTGCATTGCTGCGAAAGGTGGATATACACTGTACTAGTGCCGACATTGTGCATGCTGTGTTGCCTGTGTCTATGTGCCTGTGGTTCTGTCAGTGTGATCATGTGATGTATCTGACCCCAGGAATGTGTCAATAAAGTTTCGCCTTCCTGGGACAATGAATTTACGGTGTACTTATTTCAATTTCTAGGAGTGTATTTGAACCATTTGAACAGCAGTCCGTGCTGTTTCCACATACTGACAAAGTTGAGCAGTAGGTGGGGTCTTCAGTGCCAGTCGTTTCGAAATCATCGAGTAGACGTTTTCGATAGATGAGAGATCGGGAGAAGAGAGAGGCAAAGGTACCAGTGCAATCGTTTGGGCTACGAAGAAGTCTTGAACATTGCGTGCCATTTGCTGTCGAGCATTATTCTGTTGCAATGTTGCCGTTAGCAGGCTCCCGATGGTATGGGAGGACAACAGGCTCCACCCCTTCAGAGATGTAATGCTGGCTGGTTACTGTACCAGTAACGCGTACAAGGGGGAGAGGGGGTGGGGAAGGAGAGGGGGAGGGGAGTGGAATCCAAACCACTATACCGAGTACAAGACCAGTAGGGCGATGTGTAAGGTAACAGTTGGGCAAGTATCTACCACAGTGCCTCCAGACTCCAATCTGCAATCTGACCGTGGTGGTGGGGCAAGCAGAATTGGGATTCGTCGGTGAAAACAACGCCGTGCCGTTCACTTTTCGATGCCCGTTGTTCATCGCAACACTGTCGTCGCAAGCACCTGTGACGTTGACTCAGTGGTAAAGTAGGACAGTCCACTTTGCTGCAAATGACGTCGAATAGTGCTCGCAGATACTGATTGTTTTGCAAGAGACTGGATTTGTTGTGAAAGGGATCGTGATGCTGTTGAGCGATCCATCACTGCCATGAGCACAGCATGCCGGTCACCATGCCTAGTGGTGCAACCGCTCCCATCGGTCCGTCGTTCCCTCCTTCATAAAACGATGACAGATCTGCATCACAGTTGCTTGGTTCCGCCCGACATGATCACCCATTTTTTCTGAGGAATTATCGCCAAGCCGGCCGCGGTGGTCTAGCGGTTCTAGGCGCACAGTCAGGAACCGCGCGACTGCTACGGTCGCAGGTTCGAATCCTGCCTCGGGCATGGATGTGTGTGGTGTCCTTAGGTTAGTTAGGTTTAATTAGTTCTAAGTTCTAGGCGACTGATGACCTCAGATGATAAGTCGCATAGTGCTCAGAGACATTTTTGGAATTATCGCCAATCCTAACAGGTGACTATTCTCCCTCGTCAAAATCCGAAACGTGCTCGAAAGAAGCGCGCGTGTCTTCTAGGAGGCATACTGAATCTGCATCAGCAAAACAATCGCAGGTAACGACAAATGCTGTACGTCCACACGGCCGTCTGTTGCTACTTTATACGGCACTTACAGGTGACCCTAGTGGCGCAGGTGGTGTGCGTCTGCCCTGAAATGCTAGCCTACTCATGTGCATTTCTCGTCGTCGCAAACGGATGCTTCAGATTTCACCCAATTTGGATGTTTCCTTCAAGGTGTTACATTTTTATCATTTCGATCCCTACGGCAAATCGTACCTACAGGCAAGTCAAGGGGGTGGTACTTCTACGACATATTTCCAAGAGACCGAAAACTTTATGTCTAAGAATGAACACTGTTTGAGTAAGCATATCACTTGCCAATCTTAACTGGTCCTTCTCTCACATGATATACTGCGAATTGTGAACGAAGGGCAACAAGAAGATTCTGTATTTCCAGATTTGCGAAAAGCATTTGATACGTATTTTATTGCAGTCTGTTAACGAAGGTACGAGGGTACATAATAGATTGCCAGATACTTTAGTGGCCCGAAGACTTCTTAAGTAATAGAAGCCAATATGTCCTCGACGGCGAGTGTTCATAAGACACAAGGGTATCGTCAGGAGTGCCCCAGGCAAGTGTGGTAGGACTGCTGTTGTTTTCTGTATGCATTAATGATCTGCAGGACAGGATGGGCAGCAGTCGGCGGTTGTTTGCTGACGATGCTGTGGTGTGCGGGAAGGTGTCAAGGATAAGTGATTGTAGGGTGGTACAATATGACTTAGGCAAAATTTCTAGTAGTTCGTGTGAAGAATGCAAAAAAATGTAACTTAGGATGGATGAGTAGTAAAAACAAACCCGTAATGTACAGATACTGCATTAGTAGTGCCCTGATAGATACAGTCACGTCGTTTAAATACCCGGGCGCAGCGTTACGAAACAATGTGAAATGGAACGAGCATTTGAGGATTGTGTTAGGGAAGGCGAACCTGGTCTAATTAAAGGAGTACATCGAAGCATCTCAGAGAGGGGCTGCAACGTTTGTTACCAGTAGGTTCGAACAACACGCAAGTATTACGGAGATGCTTCACGAACTAAAATAGGAATCTCTGGAGGGAAGGCCACGTTCTTTCTCAAGGAACACAGGTGAGGAAATTTAATGAACTGACTTCGGAAGCTGAATGCAGAACGATCCTACTTCCACCAAAATACACTCCTGGAAATTTAAATAAGAACACCGTGAATTCATTGTCCCTGGAAGGGGAAACTTTATTGACACATTCGTGGAGTCAGATACATCACATGATCACACTGACAGAACCACAGGCACATAGACACAGGCAACACAGCATGCACAATGTCGGCACTAGTACAGTGTATATCCACCTTTCGCAGCAAAGCATGCTGCTATTCTACCACGGAGACGATCGTAGAGATGCTGGATGTAGTCCTGTGGAACGGCTTGCCATGACATTTCCACCTGGCTCCTCAGTTGGACCAGCGTTCGTGCTGGACGTGCAGACCGCGTGAGACGACGCTTCATCCAGTCCCAAACATGCTCAATGGGGGACAGATCCGGAGATGTTGCTGGCCAGGGTAGTTGACTTACACCTTCTAGAGCACGTTGAGTGGCACGGGATACATGCGGACGTGCATTGTCCTGTTGGAACAGCAAGTTCCCTTGCCGGTCTAGGAATGGTAGAACGATGGGTTCGATGACGGTTTGGATGTACCGTGCACTATTCAGTGTCCCCTCGACGATCACCAGAGGTGTACGGCCAGTGTAGGAGATCGCTCCCCACACCATGATGCCGGGTGTTGGCCCTGTGTGCCTCGGTCGTATGCAGTCCTGATTGTGGCGCTCACCTGCACGGCGCCAAACACGCATACGACCATCATTGGCACCAAGGCAGAAGCGACTCTCATCGCTGAAGACGACACGTCTCCAATCGTCCCTCCATTCACTCCTGTCGCGACACCACTGGAGGCGGGCTGCACGATGTTGGGGCGTGAGCGGAAGACGGCCTAACAGTGTGCGTGACCGTAGCCCAGCTTCATGGAGACGGTTGCGAATGGTCCTCGCCGATACCCCAGGAGCAACAGTGTCCCTAATTTGCTGGGAAGTGGCGGTGCGGTCCCCTACGGCACTGCGTAGGATCCTACGATCTTGGCGTGCATCCGTGCGTCGCTGCGGTCCGGTCCCAGGTCGACGGGCACGTGCACCTTCCGCCGACCACTGGCGACAACCTCGATGTACTGTGGAGACCTTACGCCCCACGTGTTGAGCAATTCGGCGGTACGTCCACCCGGCCTCCCGCATGCCCACTATACGCCCTCGCTCAAAGTCCGTCAACTGCACATACGGTTCATGTCCACGCTGTCGCGGCATGCTACCAGTGTTAAAGACTGCGATGGAGCTCCGTATGCCACGGCAAACTGGCTGACACTGACGGCGGCGGTGCACAAACGCTGCGCAGTTAGCGCCATTCGACGGCCAACACCGCGGTTCCTGGTGTGTCCGCTGTGCCGTGCGTGTGATCATTGCTTGTAAAGCCCTCTCGCAGTGTCCGGAGCAAGTATGGTGGGTCTGACACACCGGTGTCAATGTGTTCTTTTTTCCATTTCCAGCAGTGTACATTTCCCATACGGTCCACGAAGATAAGTTACGATAAATTGGGGATCATAAGAAGACTGGTAGATAATTGTTTTTCCCTCTCTCTGTGTCCAAATAGAACAGGAAAGCAGAGGACTAGTTGTGGTACAGGATATCCTCCACCACGCCCCCTATGGTATGAAAATGTAGACCTAGGACATAGCATAAAAGAACGTAATACTGGTGTAGACAAATTGATAAATATTGGCAACGCACAATATTTGTGTCATTAAGATACAGAAAAGGTTTGTGTTTCTAACGGTGAAACACAAAATCGACACCGATGGCTCTGCAATTATTTGATTCATTTTCATTTAGTCTTCTTCTCCGTTCTACTTTTCTCTGTCGTTTATTGTGTCTATTACAGAATCCGCTTTTTCAGCGTGCAGTAAAGTTCTATTTACTATTTAACTTCGCGGGCAGAATCCCTACCAGACGGCAGAGTCGTCAAAGTCACCAGGGGCACGGAAGCTATGTGAGACACCTGTGTAAAATTTGTTCTCTTAGCGTCGTATTTTCATTTTTTCTGTATCTTATTCCTCCAGCTCCGTAGCAGTGTGGTCAGCGTGGCTGACAGACACGTGGAGAACTTAGGTTAAAGTCCCGTTACTGTCAGAGATTTTTCATTTGTGAGAGGTCTGGAACAGGGTGCTGTAAGCTTCGTGATGCTAATTGGGAAGCTACTCGATTGACAAGTAGGTGCTCCAAAGTTTGGAAGTCCGCTAAAGGTATAGAACACGGTGTGGCGATTCACACCGTATCCCTAGCGCGGCTTATCACAGAGGGTGACACGGCAGACAGTTAGCTGTGTATCGTATACTCTGAGGCAGAATTTTTGGGCCGGCCCAGGAACTCCCTAAACGAGCGGTAGAAACCACGCAGATTCGTTCCGAGTCAGCATCGGCGCCCAGTCTTGCAATCTAGGGCGCTGCTCATCACGCTGTATCAACACTGCTTCTATGTAATTTGATTTACACACGTACATCTAAAAGGCACTTTACGGTGGAAACCACTATTTGACTGTGTATTATCATACACTATTTATCTTTAGTACTACCCAGGTTTCGGTATTTGTGCCATTATCAAGTACAATGCTAAAGGCATAAAATCCGAACTCTGGACAGTAAAAAAGATAACTATGATGGGCCATAGTCAAATTGTAGTCCTTAGTCAAATTGTTGTTCACTCTTTTAAAACGTGTTGCATGACTGCGGCTCAGCTCCACCGAAAACTTTGTACTTTAATGTGTCTGAGAGCATGCAGTGATTTCACTGACAGCAGACGTCGGGATTGGTTCCTGGAGTAATGATGTTTGGGTATGTGACGTCGTAGGTATGCAGACAGTTAAAGTGTAGATTACTAATATTTATTTTGCTTCACTTAGTTTTAAATGTGCGAGAGGCGTTCAGTAACTAATGCTACACAATATTTCTCCCCAAATTTAAAAAATGTGGGATTTTTGTGGTTCATCGTGGAATACTCCCGCTCAATCACATACAGTCTCATTAAGTTTCAATAGGTAACGGGGCTATAGGTAACCTTCAAAATGGCGTCTGTAGATTGGTTGGTTGATTTGGGAGAGGGGACCAGACAACGAGGTTATCGGTCCCATCAGATTAGGGGGGGAAATCGGCCATGGTCTTTCATAGGAACCAACCCATCATTTGTCTGAAGCGATTAAGGAAATCGTGGAATATCTAAATCAGGATGGTTGGACGCGGATTTCAACCGTCGTCCTCCAGAATACGAGTCCAGTGTGCTAACCACTGCGCCACCTCGCTCGGTTGCGTTTGTAACGGAAGTGCAGAGGGCTGTCATTGAGTTTCTTTCGGCGGAAAACCAGAGGATCGCAGATACTCAAAGGCTCTTGCCGAATTCCTACGGAGACCAGGCAGTGAACAAAAGCACGGTGACTGGTTGGGCGGGCCGCCTGGCCGCACACAGCTTTGACTGCTGCAATGTTCAAATGTCCGGACACTCTCACTGAAGATGATCAACTATCACAATCAAACCCAGTCGCTGCTCAACTGGACGTCGCCGCTTGTAGAGTTGATACATTAGCCCAACACATGGGGTATTCAAAGGTGTGTGCAAAGAAACTATTCGGAAGTGTATTGTGATACCATCAGGAAATCGAATAAAATACGCCACTGTGTTCGTCGCCACAAAAATGTAAACATACATCTCTTTCTCCATGACAACGCAAGGCTTCACACAATTCGACGCACCTGAGACGTGCTCATCAAACTTCATTTGACTGTTCTTCCTCATCCACCCCGCAGGCCGGATCTCGCACCCTCCGACTTTCATCTGTTTGGCCCTGAAGGATGTTGTTTTTGTTGTTTCGGGGAGAAGACCAGACAGCGAGTTCATCGGTCTCATCTGATTGGGGAAGGACCTGGAAGGAAGTCGGCCGTGTCCTTTCAAAGGAACAATCCCGGCATTTGCCTAGGGCGATTTAGGGAAATCAAAGAAAACTTAAATCAGGATGGCCGGACGCGGGATTGAACCGTCGTCCTTCCGAAGGCGAGTCCAATGTGCTAGCCACTGCACCACCTCGCTCGGTCCTGAAGGATGCACTCCGCCGGAAGTGGTACGTGCACGGTGAGGAGGTTATTGATGCAACTGGACGTTCATTCCGACGTCGAGTAGCAGTGTGTAACCAAGCAGGCATACAGGCCTTCCCAGTAATGTGAAGTAAGGCCGTCGCATTCAAGAGAGGCTCTGATGATAAACTGGGTTTTGTAGCCAATAGAATGGAGAATAATATGGTGTATTGGAATGTCGAATAAACGCAACCTGCTTTCAGAAAAACCACCGTTTTGCTTAATTATTGAACTCCAATAGTAGTTTGTGTTAACACACAAACCTGTTAAGTAACCCGGGGTCTAGGCTAAGTTAGGATAAGACAATACGGCTGTCAGTTATCGAAGCTATAGGATGGAACACGAAACTTTGTTAACGGTAAGTTATTGAGCTGTAGCGCATCAAGAATTCTAGGTTGGATTAGAAGGTAATGTTTTGTTTGTGATCTGTCAGAGGCAACGTATGTAATAATGTAATTGCAATAATTTATATTTGTTGTCACAGATTGTATCTGAATTTCAGTGACAGGTTTATGTATGGTATTTTACCCACCAGGTTAGCCGAGAGCACCAATGCGCTCCTTTCTGGACTTGGGTAGGCGCGCCGGCCCCAGATCGAATAAGCCCGGCGGACTGCCGACAGCGGCCGGTGTGTCGGCCAGCCTGAATGTGGTTTCTAGGCGGTTTTCCACACCCCACTAGGTGAATACCGGGCTGGTCCTCACGTTCCGCCTCGCAGACATCTGGCCACGTTCGCACTATTCCATTGCTTACACTAGACGCAGACAGCTGGGGTACACTAATTCCATCCTAGGCGTATGGGATGGCAGCAGGAAGGGCATCTGAGCATCCCTTAAAACTAACCTTGTCAAATACGTTCCTAACCGTGCCGAACCTGCGACACTGTGGGACATGGCACTAGCAAAAGAAACAAAGTAAGTTTATGTACGGTATTTTTTTGAGATCAGGGGTCAGCACTGATAGCGTTAGTGATACTTTCATTATTTCCTTAGAGAGTAGTTCCACTTCAACAGTTGCTTCTTCACTTTCCTGTTTTTGGAATGGTGTGTAGGAATAACAACATTCCCTCCTTATAGGCTGTAATACTCCCGTTTTTTATCTGAAATACTTAAGACGTTTAGGGATGACGTAAGGCATGTTCCCTGATTCCTCTTACAGTGCGCTGTCTCGGAAGTTTAATTGTAATCCTTTACATGGTGCAGTTCACCTAACTTCAGTAGGATGCCTTGGTAGTCTGAAAGTTAACATCATAATACTCTCGCGCTTGCGACATGAACCAGTAACGATATGCACTACCCTTATTCAGAAAATCTACGTCCTCTGTAACAGCTGTAATACACTCCTGGAAATGGAAAAAAGAACACATTGACACCGGTGTGTCAGACCCACCATACTTGCTCCGGACACTGCGAGAGGGCTGTACAAGCAATTATCACACGCACGGCACAGCGGACACACCAGGAACCGCGGTGTTGGCCGTCGAATGGCGCTAGCTGCGCAGCATTTGTGCACCGCCGCCGTCAGTGTCAGCCAGTTTGCGGTGCCATACGGAGCTCCATCGCAGTCTTTAACACTGGTAGCATGCCGCGACAGCGTGGACGTGAACCGTATGTGCAGGTGACGGACTTCGAGCGAGGGCATGCGGGAGGCCGGATGGACGTACCGCCGAATTGCTCAACACGTGGAGCGTGAGGTCTCTACAGTACATCGATGTTGTCGCCAGTGGTCGGCGGAAGGTGCACGTGCCCGTCGACCTAGGACCGGACCGCAGCGACGCACGGATGCACGCCAACACCGTAGGATCGTACGCAGTTGCCGTAGCGGACTGCACCGCCACTTCCCAGCAAATTAGGGACACTTTTGCTTCTGGGGTATCGGCGAGGACCATTCGCAACCGTCTCCATGAAGCTGGGCTACGGTCACGCACACTGTTAGGCCGTCTTCCGCTCACGCCCCAACATCGTGCAGCCCGCCTCCAGTGGTGTCGTGACAGGCGTGAATGGAGGGACGAATGGAGACGTGTTGTCTTCAGCGATGAGAGTCGCTTCTGCCTTGGTGCCAATGATGGTCGTATGCGTGTTTGGCGCCGTGCAGGTAAGCGCCACAATCAGGACTGCATACGACCGAGGCACACAGGGCCAACACCCGGCATCATGGTGTGGGGAGCGATCTCCTACACTGACCGTTCACCTCTGGTGATCGTCGAGGGGACACTGAATAGTGCACGGTACATCCAAACCGTCATCGAACCCATCGTTCTACCATTCCTAGACCGGCAAGGGAACTTGCTGTTCCAACAGGACAATGCACGTCCGCATGTATCCCGTGCCACCCAACGTGCTCTAGAAGGTGTAAGTCAACTACCCTGGCCAGCAAGACCTCCGGATCTGTCCCCCATTGAGCATGTTTGGGACTGGATGAAGCGTCGTCTCACGCGGTCTGCACGTCCAGCACGAACGCTGGTCCAACTGAGGCGCCAGGTGGAAATGGCATTGCAAGCCGTTCCACAGGACTACATCCAGCATCTCTACGATCGTCTCCATGGTAGAATAGCAGCCTGCATTGCTGCGAAAGGTGGATATACGCTGTACTAGTGCCGATATTATGCATGCTCTGTTGCCTGTGTCTATGTTCCTGTGGTTCTGTCAGTGTGATCATGTGATGTATCTGACCCCAGGAATGTGTCAATAAAGTTTCCCCTTCCTGGGACAATGAATTCACGGTGTTCTTATTTCAATTTTCAGGAGTGTAGATAAGTGTCTAAGAGTGCTAAGTGGTATTCAAGAAAAGTTAAAATCTGTTCACACTCTCCAATAACTATACTGCTTATTACAAATATCCACTATTGTAATTTCGACCTTAGGTAATTTTTAGTTGGTTATTGGTGCTGGAAACACAGCAGCAGTTACATCATTAAAATGTTGTGAGGCTCCATCACTTGTGTCAGCATCCAAAGAAGATAATCCAAATACTGCTTTCAAGTAGCTCTCCACAATAGGCTATGTTACTCACAGCTCTTCATCTACGCTTAAATACTTGCTGAATTCAAGTCCTCATATTCCTCTGCAGTTTCTATTTCTGTCCATTAACAAGCAGACAATTCCTCTATGATGTGTCATATGACTTGGTCTTTTGTTTTGGTCGAATTATCTTATAAATTCCTTTTTCTCAGTATGATTCAGTACCTTCCCATTAGATATTCGATCTGAAGGACCATAGAAAATTTCTGAATACATAACCAAAAAACGTCATACTCTGAACACGTCGTGGTAGCATGAACGAAAGTAATAAATTGAAAGAGGTTCGTGCGTGGTTCCTGAGACAAAATTTAATACAAACTGATTACTCTGTCATGGACTCTACCAACGGAACTTCCAGTCGCAGTACATTAACTTGTCGATAAGAGCGTGGTGATGTCGGTGCTGATGACGAATCGTTTTAGAGAGAAACCATTTCGAATGCACCCAGCGTCGTCCTAATCGGTTCGCGCGTCGCGTCGCCACCGCCTAAGCTAGAGTCCACTTTGCGATAGCGGCGCCGCGAGCGGCTGATTCGCCATCCCGGCGCGACGCGGCGCTGCGGTCGCGACACCGGCCTGCTCCTGTCGCCGCCGTCGATATGCCCGCCGCTCATCCCGATGCCCCGCGCCTACCGACACTTCCTGCGGCAACCTGCGGCGCTCTGCGGCCTGCTGCGCACCCACTGGAAAGGCAATTCCAGCCCGCGTGCGACCGGCGCAGTAACGAGGCCAAAAATATCGCCCGTGTTGGCATGCGGCGCCACCGCAGCAAAATGCCGATCTGACGTTTAATCAGGCGACATCGCCCGCGCCACCACATTCTACGCATCGCTGTCGCTTGTCGGGATATTGCCTCGTAACTACTCTGATTTGCAGATCGAGGTAGAAGCGGGCTGGGTGCTAAGTTTTCAGCAGATGAGGCGCTTGCAGCACTAGTCGAACGTACACTAATAACAGACTGCACCCTAAACTTCCCGAATGAGCATAATAAAACATTTTTCAGCTAAATCTTTAACCATGGAACGCATGACTGGTTGACCTCGTGATGATACATGATATATAAGACCCTTGCCCCAGAACAAACGTAAATGTTAGTCACTAGGACAATATTATCAATTTATAAGTGAATTTGTGAAACAACACCAGTAAGAAAGTATTTATTATGATCATGTGATTTGTATGTTAGTAAAAGAAACTCAACATCACAGCATATTTATAATTTTACTGAAATTAAACAACAGTTTCTCAATTTTACTGGGCTCACACCTGAAGTGCTGCTTATTACAGTACACTACTCACAGTTAATTGCAATATGTCCTTTGTATCTATTTTTGTGCATGTCCTACATGTAAACGATATTCTGTCTCTGACGGATGCAGGTGAATGAAACACCTTGGTTTTCATAATCTTCCACTTCCCATAATCTTCAGATGTTGGAAAAAACACCACAACCTACCACAGCTTCTAGAACATTATTTTGGAAGAATAGGTTGTCGACTCTCATCTCCGACTGGTCTCGTACCAATTATTGCCATAATTCCTCGAAAAAATTTCTTTTATCAGTTCTGTCATTCCGGTAGCCAGGACGTTACTGTGAAACTATATTTGTTCTTTTCCTTCAGTGTTTTTACCGCGTGTCTGTGAGGTCCGCTACATGGGTCCATTGTCTTCATTTCGCTCTATCAAGGGCTGCATCTGGGTGGATTTTCACGCATTTAAGGTCTTTATGAATAGTATAGGCCCAACATTGCTTAGGTCGTCCTTTGAGCCTACTTCCGACGACTTCAAGTGTGTAACCCGCCTTGGCAATAGAGTCATCACCAGCCCATAAAACATGCCCAAACCACCGAAGACGACTCTCACACATCTTGTCTTGAATCGGTGCAATACCAAACTGTTTCCTAATGCTGTCATTAGGAACGTGATATAGCTCAGTGTGGCACGCGGTTCACCTTAACATCTTCGTTTCCATTGCACTTAGGTGTCGTTCGGTCTCAACTGTAATTGGCTAGCACTCACAACCATACAAGGCGACTGGTCGGATGACAGTGTGATAGGTTTTTTATTTTAAATTATCTTTCATCCTGTGGTCGAAAGTAACTTCGGTTGTTTTTCACCACTTCACCCAGGCTGTCTTAGTTCTGCTGTTGACCTCTTCAGTGAGTCGGTCATCAACAGTGGTCGTGGAACCAAGGTACTTAAACTTATTCATACGAGTCAGATCTTCACCATTAATGGTGATGGTTTCCTTTTCATGTATCACTGATGTCATGTACTCGGTTTTCTTCAAATTAAGGTGCAAATCGTGTAGCACCAACTGGTCACTCCATTCTTGAGCTAGGCTCTGAAGATCATGCTTTTTTCCTGCTGCCAGCACCACGTTGTCAGTAAAAAGTGGGGTTCATGGTAATGGCCGGTGCATGTCAGCTGTCACCGTGTAAATTTCGAGAATGAACAGAAGTGGTGATAATGCAGGACGTTGATGGACGCCAACTGTGATGGGGAAGTCATTTGGTAGTCGTTGGCTGTGTATAAAGTAATGGCACCCAACTAATAAGCTGCTCTGGCACATCACGCTGTCGACGTGCTAGCCAGATGAGACTTTGTGGCACCTGATCAAAGGCCTATCCGATATCCACGAATGCTAGATGCAGCGGCTTGGTTTTCTCATGATGTTCCTCGACTAAGAGTCTTGCAGCATGAATCGCATCAATTGTGCCGCACTTCTTCACAAATCCAGATTGTTTTCTGGAAATCTGTGTAATCTCACGGATCCTTTGGTCCAGAACACGCTCAAAGATTTTCATTGCGTGGCAGTGAAGTCGACTTGGACGTTAGTTAGTGCACTCAGTGGGATTTCCCTTCTTCTTAAAGATAGACACGGTGACACTCTGCTGACAATCAGTTGGTGTTTGTCCTTCGTCAGTGTTCTTGTTGATGAGTTCCGTTAACCATTCGGCAGCCTTCCAATGATCGGAGCACCATCGAATGGTGTGAAACTACACTATGGTGACGAATCATGGGACTCTTCCTAATATAGTATCAGACCTCATTTTCCCTGGCGTAGTTCAGAAACTAGACTTAGCATGGACTCAATAAGTCGTTGGAAGCCCCTAGAGAAATATTGAGCCCTACTGCCTCTATAGCTGTCCGTAATTGCGAAAGTTTTGTTGGTGTAGGATTTCGTAAACGAATTCATCTCTCGATGATGTCCCATAAATGTTCGTGGAATTCATGGATGGCAAAATCATTCTCTCGAATGGTCCATAATGTTCTTCAAACCAGTCGCGAACAACTGTGGCCATCTGCCATGGCCGGCCGGGGAGGCCGAGCTGTTCGAGGCGCTACAGTCTAAACCGCGCGACCGCTATGGTAGCACGTTCGAATCCTGCCTCGGGCATAGATGTGTGCGATGTCCTTAGGTTAGTTAGGTTTAAGTATTTCTAAGTTCTAGGGGACTGATGACCTCAGAAGTTAAGTACCATAGTGCTCAGAGCCATTTGAACCTCTGCCATGACGCATTGTCATCCACAAAATTTCTATCTTCGTTTGAGAAAACGAAGCCAGTGTGTGGCTGCTAATGATCTCTAGGTAGCCTAACGTAACCATCTCTAGTCATTGATCTGTTCATTTGGACCAGCGGACCCAGTACATTCCATGTAAAGACAGCTCACATCATTATACAGCGCCACCAGCTTGCACAACTTGAGTCCGTGTCTTTGTGGGGTCTGCACCACACTAGAATAATACCTTCTGCCCTTACCAACCGAAATGTGGCACATCTGACCAGACCATAGTTTTCCAGTCGTCTATGGTTGAGCCGATGTGGTTATGAGCTCAGGAGAGACGCTACAGGCGATGTCATGCTTTTAGTAAAGGCGCTCTTGTCAGTCGTCAGCTGCCTTAGCCCATTAATGCCTAGATTTCGGCGCATTGTCCGAACGGATATGTTTGTAGTACGTCCAACGTGATGTCGGCAGTTATTTCACGCCGTGGTGCTTGTTTATAAGCACTGGCAACTCTACACGAACGCCGCTGGTCTCGGTCGTTAAGTGAAGGTCGTCGGCCAATGCGTTGGCCATGGTGAGAGCTAAAACCTGAAATCTGGTAGTCTCGGCACACTCTTGACACTGTGGATCTCGAAATATTGAATTCCCTAACGGTTTCCGCAATACTATGTGTCACGCGTCTAGCTCCAACTATCATAAAACGTTCAAAGTCTATTAATTCCCGCCGTGCAGTTATGATCGCGTCGGAAAGCATTTCACATGAATCACCTGAGCAGAGATGACAGCTCCGCCTATGCACTGCGCTTTTATACGTTGTGCACGCGATACTACCGCCATCTGCATATGTGCATATGGCTGTCTCATGAATTTTGTCACCTCAGTGTAAACACTGAACATTTGTGGCTGTTGCATATACGACATTTGTATATAAGGCATGGGACCATCTATTTGACTGTCTCTTGCCTTCATGTGTTATACTCGCTCACGGGCCACTTTTGTTGACGCTCTACTTCCAGCAGCACTCAGAAGAACAAAGCTGTGGCCTCGTGGTGTGGTTCGCTCTGCAAGAGGTCCGTCTTATCGCTGCATTGTATTACTGTAGTGCTAGAACTTGTCCGACTCATGCTGTCTAAGCAGCCGCAATGCTGTAACTGATACGCCTGCATGATGGCGTCCGCTGACTGCCTTCCATTGCTGCGGCTACTCAGTGGAGGAATTACAGTGAAATATAATGCATGTAACGAAGTGAAGGAATCTCACAGCATCTGACTATAAATTCAGCGGTAAACATCTTGAACATCCTTCATCTTTCATTCTATAAGTACTTACTAGCCCTAATTACTGCGATTACTAAGTCTTTATGGAAGAAACAGAAATACCTTTGAGATTAAGATCCTGTCAATGACTTGGTCATTAGAGACCAAGTACAATACTGCATTCGGGATGGAGTGGAAAGTAAATCGATGGAACTCTTTCTAAGCAACCGACCCAGTATTCTCCTTAATTTAGAGATAAGCCAGAATATTTAATTATGGGTGGCTGGATGGGGATTTGAATCGACGTAGTCCAGAGAACATCTCCACATCTTACTAACACGCCAAATAATTCTGTATGAAGAAGCGATATGAAATGGAATGGTCGCATACGATCAGGATTAAGGAAGGCGAATGGATAGCTTAGATTTGTTAGATGGGTTCTTAGAAAGTGCAGTGAATCTGTATACGTGACACTAATTGAGTGATTTCTATTGTCTCAACTTTTATAGCCCTTGTTGAGTAAGCAAGATATTAGACTTTGGGTGAATTCAGAGATGGGTTGCTATTGTTGTAGCAGGACGGTATGGCCCATAAGAAAATGTAAAATAAATGCTCAAGTAACGTAAGCGGAAGCCCCTAGATGAGTGATGATGTCTTTCTCAAGTAACTGTGTTGGGTAAATTTAGAGACCATATATTCGAGGAAAACCCTGTGACCAGTACGCTGACTCAATAGTAATCCTCGTGTAGCAATAAGGCGGTTCTAGTAGCAGCTCTGTAGGTCTCCAGAAGTTTGATGGTCTTTTCAGTTTTACAAAGTTACATCTACATCTAAATTTGTGTATTTTCAACTTCACCTAGCGCTAAATACCATGCTTAGCTCAGCCGCTTGTCTGCTTCTTTCTCTTTTATAGTGAGTCTTCTTAAAACTGTCTACCAAAACGTCTCAAAAAAGATTACCAAACAAACTAATTCCTAGCTTAAACTCGTGCATGAAGCAATACTCTGACTAAACTGAATTGTACAGACTTAATATGATTTTCTCAACACTGTCAACTTATTTAGTTAATTCCAGACTGTATACCAATTAGGTCCCATCAGAGTATGCTGATGCAATAGCTCCATACTTAACCATCATCTACAACCATTCGCTCGACGAAAGATTCGTACCCCAAAGACGGGAAACTTGCACAGGCCACACCAATATTTATGAAAGGTAGTAGGATTAATGCGCTAAATTACGGGCCCATATCATTACCGTCGATATACAGTAGGATTTTGGAACATATATTGTGTTCGAACATTATGAATTATCTCGAAGAAAACGGTCTATTTGTAAGTAGGATGTTTAGGTTTTTTTTAATTGGTAACGCCACCGCCACGTAGCGCTCTGTATGAAAATCACTGGCTGTGCCGTGTGCAGTCTGTGGCTGGTTTGCATTGTTGTAATACTCGCCATTGTAGTGTTGGGCAGCGGCAGCTGGATGCTAACAGCGCGTAGCGTTGCGCAGTTGGAGGTGAGCCGCCAGCAGTGGTGGACGTGGGGAGAGAGATGGCGGAGTTTTAAAATTTGTAGGAATTGGTGTCACGAACTGATTTATATATTATGACTATTAAGGTAAATACATTGTCTGTTCTGTATTAAAATCTTTCATTTGCTAACTATGCCTGTCAGTAGTTAGTGCCTTCAGTAGTTTGAATATTTTATTTAGCTGGCAGTAGTGGTGCTCACTGTATTGCAGTAGCTCGAGTAACGAAGATTTTTGTGAGGTAAGTGATTTGTGAAAGGTATAGGCTAATGTTAGTCAGGGCCATTCTTTTGTAGGTATTTTTGATAGTCATACTGCATTTGCGCCAAAAATTATTGTGTGTCAGTTTAAGCACAGTCGTGTATAAATTTTTCTAAGGGGACGTTTCATATAGACCAGTCTTATATAATTCTTCAAAGAGGACGTTTCATATGTCGACCCTTAGCCGAGGATACTTCACTGGAATCTTCTGACTTTTTCTTGTAGTTTGTGTAATTAATGTAGATTTTTTTTATTGCTAGCGCGTAATCATAGAGGGAATTTCCTTTGTAGTTGTAGTCTTTCATTGTTGTACAGTACAACAGTTGTGGCACGCATGTAGAGTTGCACCAAGTATTTCGCAGCTGCGCTTGCAATTAACTAGATATTATTTTCAGTGCTATGTTAATGTGTTCTCTTATTTTTGCTCTTCAAATTTTGCTTTTTTGTGTTGTCGTGTGAAATATTGTGACAATAATGGCGTGTGAAAAACGTAATACTAGGCTCCAAAGTAAACTGAGAAATGAGAGTGAAGACGAAAGCAGTGTGTTAGCGCCACCATGTAATGAATTAACTAATGTTCAAAGGAGTAATTTGGTAATTGTCCATAGGGAAATGGAGCGGGTTGCAAATAATGGTGTAGGCAGTGAAACAATTAGTGAACAGGGAAGCATTATCGATCGATTGGTCGGCAACAGCTCGCGTCAGGAATCCGATATGACAGGACACAATCTTGCAAATACTGTACATTCAGGTTTTGCGTCCTCACCGTTTTCTCCAATAAGCCGAGACACATTATCTGCTTGTCAAACTGTGAATGTTGCCGGTGCAAATGCACTGCCGAAAAGCATAGATGATCAGATTCCAGACACTAATACATTAAACACTAATACATGAAACAAAACCAGAGACAAACACAGCAACAGTTAGACACAATGGAACAAAATCTTCAGAAGTTAGACACAATGGAACAAAATCAGAGACAAACACAGCAAAAGTTGGACACAATGGAACAAAATCAGAGACAAACACAGCAAAAGCTTCAAAAGTTAGACACAGTGGAACATATGCTTGAACAAACACGTGAAGATTTAACTACTGAATTACATAAAATCGAATCGAAATGTCAAAAAGTCTGTAATGACGTAAAAACACAAATTTGTGAGCATTTCCAACCTATTTATTCGCGGCATGAAAATGCATTACAGAATCACGAAGCAGCCATAAAAGAACTGCAAACAGTTGTTCATGAAAATCATGAGACCTTGCAAGCTAAAATTGACTCAGTTGCATCCACCGATTCGGTTACGCAACTTGCAAGAACTCAGGAAAACTTAAAGGTCACAGTAGATTCGATTTCAACACAAATGGATACTCTGAAACTTGGTTCAGAAAAACACACTGAGGAAATGTGTTCACTATCGGAGAAAGTAGCCGAACTTTCAGATCAGTTCACTAACTTATCTACGAAGGTAGATGATGATCTGAATGACACAAAACCTGTAGCCTTGTGAAGGCTACAGAGAATGAAGAGAATGAACAAAATAGGAAATTCAAACAGAATCAAAATCAAATCAACACGCAGTACAAAAGAGAAATGCGGGAAGTACAAGATCAGTTGGCTCAAGTAATACAAGAATTACATATTTCAGAGGACACTCGCGCCCCAGTATGGGAAGAGGGACATAGCAATACAGAAAAACCACAAAATAATAACACAGGTCATTTCGGAAATCATGAACGTAATTGGCAAAATACACCGAATTTTGAGATGGAACCGCCGAAACGACGTAACAATGACCGATATGCGACCCGCCGACACGATGATTTTGACTATAAGCTGTTCATTACTACACGTAAATTCAAAACATTTAAGAATTCTGGCAACGACATTCATCCACAAGCGTGGCTCCATCAATTCTCTCATTGTTTTCCTCCCAACTGGTCACTAGAGCACAGATTAGAATTTATGTGTGACTATTTAGAGAATGAACCAGCTGTAAGAATGCGATCGGTCATTCACGATTGCCACAGTGAAGGAGAATTTTACCATGCCTTCCTCTCAGCATATTGGTCCCAAGCCACACAAGACCGAGTAAAACATAGCATCATAATGATGAAACATTTCGAACAATCTGAATTTTCCAGTCTTGTCAAATATTTTGAAGACATGTTACATAAGAATCAGTATCTTTCAAACCCATACAGCCCCTCAGAACTCATCCGCATTTGCTTAATCAAATTACCTGAACATTTACGACATATTATTTTGGCAGGACGTTGCAAAGACGACATTGAAGCTTTTCAGGGACTCTTACAAGAATTAGAAATTGACAATGACAATCGCGGAACGCGAAAACAGGAACACAACAATTACAGATCACACCTGTCACAATTCCGCGATGACAGAAATAATACACGACAAGGCTATTCGTACAACGTAAATCGTGACCAAAACGGACACCACCCATATGACAACCGTTGGCAGAGTAGTAATTATTACAGGGAAAGATCACCTCTCCGCAGTAATGACTATCACAGAGACAATCAGAGAAACAGACAATATGGAAACCAAAATAATTATTATCAAGGGAGACGGAATAACTTAAGACGCAATGGTCCAGCGCACAGTTACGATTCAGGGAGAAATTCTCCTCCACGTGACTGACAAGAAAGAAACTATGGAATCTACCGCCATGACGACACACGATATGATCGTAACGACAGACCTGAATTGCAACAGAACTGGCGGGAATCAAACAGAGCAGGGCCCTCTCGACAAGGTGAATTTGTAGAAGTTAGGTCTCCTAATCCCATTAAGGACTCGCGCCAACAAAGACACAATAGGCAATGACTCATACCGCTGGCAGCCACAAAACGTACGCATGAAACTGACGACGCAGCTGCCGTAGCTAGTAATTACGTAAAAATGGAAGACATTAGGGACATCTTACTCCAGGAACAGGACGTAAAACATAACAACATTGCATATCCTGTGATTCACATTACAGTAAATGACGTAAAATTTACGGCAGTACTTGACTCAGGCAGTCCCATTTCAGTAATTAGTGAAACAGCTTTTAGTAAATGCAGCAAATCGAAAGATTGCCCCACACTTCCGTTACGCAAGATTAAATTACAAGGTGCAGTCATTGGAAAAAGTGTAGATGTACGCCAACAAATCGACTTAGAATTCTTTTGTCAAAGCCACAGCTTCTCTATGAATTTTCTTATTGTTCCATTATTGTCGACGGAAATTATACTGGGAGTAGACTTTTTGAATGAAAACAAAGCAATCTTAAACTTTCACGATGCTGAAATAAGTTTAGAGAAAGAAGGTAAGTCAATAGCTTTGAAATTTGAAGATTGGCTCTCAAACCATGACGAGGAAATTAATCGCCTTTACCTTCTGTTAGATAACAGTTCGGAATTTTCTACGGAACTAGACACTAACAGTCGCTCTGCAAATACTGACAGGGATGATATCGACGGCACAATTGAAACTGATGAGTTAATTCAGAATAAAATTCAAACAATCGAGAATTGTAATGACACTGATAGGCAGGACCTTTTTGAGATTTTACAAGCACATTCCACAGTTTTTACTCACAACACAGGAACAATCAAGGGATTTCAATACCAATTTCGTGTTCGTGAGCATACTAGATTTTGTGTTAGACCATACGTAATTCCAGCACATTATAGGGACCGTGTTGGAACAGAAATACAATCTATGCTTGACGAGGGCATTATTGAGGCTGCAGTAAGCTCATACAACAATCCATTACATATTGTTGATAAGAAAAATGGGTCGATCAGGCTTGTCTTGGATTCGAGACAAATCAATACTATCATTATTCCTGAAACAGACAGGCCGCAAACGTTGGAAGAACTTCTTCAAAATTTTAATGGTGTAAAAGTGTTGTCTTCCATTGATCTCAGATCCAGCTTTTATCAGATCGAACTTCATCCAGAATGTAGAAAATACACAGCTTTCCTTTGTTTCGGCGTTTGTTATCAGTTTCAGAAACTTCCTTTTGGCTTGAACATTTCTTCGGGAGCATTCATTCGCGGGCTAAATTCCATATTACCTGAGTTCTTAAAACGTCACATCACCTTATATGTGGACGATATTCTGATAGCAGAAGCCTCATGGGAACAACATAATCGCATCCTCAACAGCGTGTTACATATTTTTGCAGAATCTGGAATTACAGTTAACTTGGAAAAGTCTGAATTCGGTAGGACAAAAGTGAAGTTTTTGGGACATATTATTTCTTCTGAAGGCATCCAGCCGGATCCTGAAAAGTTAGAAGCAATCAGAGCCATTCCAATTCCATCCACAAAAAAACAAGTCCGCAGTTTTCTAGGTCTCGTAATTTTTACCGTCGTTTTCTGAATATGCAAATTCTAGTTACACCAAAACTTTGTTCTATCACTGGAAAAAATACTATTTGGAACTGGGACGAACAAGCACAGTTGGAATTCAATTCTTTGAAACAATCGTTACTTAACGCGCCAATACCAGCTCATCCAGATCTCTCACAAGATTTTTGCCTTAGCACGGATTCTTCTAAAGTCGGTGTTGGTGCCCATTTATTTCAAGAAGCCACAGAAAATGACATTACTGTTCAGAAAACCATTGCTTTTGCTAGCCGAGTGCTAACAAAATCTGAAAAAAATTATTCCGTTACTGAATTAGAAGCTTTAGCTATCGTTTGGGCATTTAACAAATTCCGTTTCTTTCTTTATGGTAAGCATGTAAAAGTATACAGTGAGCATCGTGCATTACAATTTCTTATGTCTTCAAAATTAAATCATGACAGGTTAAAATGTTGGGCATTGTTTCTGCAAGAATTCCACTTCACAATAGTCTACATTCCCGGCAAGGAGAACATTGTTGCGGACGCACTGTCACGCGCACCGGCTGGGCTTGAGAAAAGTAACACTGAAAGCAACCTCGAGAGAAATTTCAGTATTCTTTGCATCCAGAAAGTCGCCTTTGAAAACTTCATCACCACATCTTGAAAGGACATTGCTCATGAACAAGATAAAGATCCGATTTGGAAAGACATCAAAAGTAAATGGCATGAAAAGACACACACACAGATTCGGCATTATTATCTGGTTAGAAACAACATACTGTTCAAACGATGCACTGTTGATGACAAGCTATGGGTACTTTGCATTCCAGACGATTTTGTTAATAAGCTCATGTGGTACATTCATTTCAGCTATGCACATTTTGGTCCACGAAAATGTTATCATATTCTTCGAACGACTTGTTATTTTAACAATATGGAAAAGAGAATTCGAAGAGTCTTGTCTATTTGTAAACTTTGTCAAAAGGCGAAACCATCTACTGTCACTCATCGTGCTCCATTGTTTCCTATCATTCCTTCTAAATTAAAAGAATTTGCTGCTGTTGATCTCTTGGGACCGCTTGTCAGAACATCTAATGGATTTTCGTACGTTCTAGTCGCTGTTGAACTTACTTCAAAATTTGTTTCTTTCACTCCGTTACGTAAAGCCACTGGACGGTCTGTATCCAACGCCTTTGTTACAAATTTCTTACGTGAAGTTGGACACGTTAGTAAAGTAATTTCAGATAACGGACCGCAATTCAGATCTGCTGTTTGGTCACGCATGCTTCGTAACCATAAAATCAAATCTGTTTTTATTTCATTGTACTCACCACATTGTAACCCGTCTGAACGGATTATGAAAGAAATCAATAAGCTTTGCAGACTTTATTGTCACAGAAAACATCAGCATTGGGACAGATATTTACACTTATTTCAAAACGTGCTGAATGAAATGCCTCATGACTCCACTGCTTTACCACCTGTTCTTGTACTGAAGAATAAAGAACCACCAAACAGAATCAGAGAGCTTGTACCTTTTCCGAATACACGTAAACTTCGACACAAAGACATAATTGATTTGGCTATTAAAAATATAAATTCTGCTGCAGACAAAAGGAAAAAATTACACGGTAAAGCAAATGCAAAGAAATTATATATTGGTCAGAAAGTTCTCATTAAAGTTCATCCATTGTCACATAAGAAGAAACACTTGAGTCACAAATTCTTTCTAGTTTACAATGGACCTTACAGAATCCGACGTATACCACATGATAATTGCGTTGAAGTTGAAACTCTGCGTACTAGGAAGAGTAAAGGCTTACACCACATTTCACATGTAAAACCGTTTATTGAAAGATAATCTGCTTTTTAACTTTGTATTTGCCATATAACTTTTCACTTCACATTACTAGTATGCTTTGTCAGACTTATAATCTCTTAACATGCAGCAATATTTAAGTTAAATATCCAATCAAGAACCAAGAGAACTTATCTAAACAGAAATTACGAATGCATTGTTACAATGAACAGATGACACAGTGTCATTGTGTGTGTGTGTACATTCTTGCTTGTTAGTAGCACGATTATGTAACGACCATAAGGCTGACATACTTAGAACATTTACCAGTACTACTAATGAAAATTTAATGCAACATTTTGGTTTACTTGCAAATACATTCTGGATTTAAAGTACTTTCTGTGAGATACCAGATGACACAGTGGTTAGTATATGTGACAGCTACACGATTATATCACGACGCTACTAATGAGTGACAATTTACAATGTTGCTTTTGCGGTGTATCTGTTTTATATCTGCAGTTTTTCTGAATAATTCTGGAAAGTAAAACATGTTTTACTAGTAACTTTTGTGGTATAGCTACAATGAGACAGCCTTTTCTGTAGCACAACAATACGTTACAGTACAGTACTTACTTCATCACGGCAATAAGCGTAGTAACTACGATATCTATACGCAAAGCATTTCACTTTTGTTTATCATGAGGTAAGTATATTGACTTCTGCAGCACTTAGTTTTCGGAGGACGATAACTACGACACTTCCACAGAGATTATCTTACAGCAAGACGCACAGTTTAGCGCTACAGTACGCGTATTTGAGTGACTAATTTTGTACTTAAAACATTTATTTTTAAAGATATTTGAAATACAATGATACAAAGGTTTTCCGTGATACATTTCATTCCATTGCTGTAATCTGTAACATCTGAGGATATAATTACATTAATCCTCAGGGGGGTACACGCTTACTTTGTGTACCATGTGTTTGGCAAGCACAAGGAGCCCTAGCTAATATGGTATGTGTTTATACAACTTTACACATCGGTACCATATTTCTCTAACACATAAATTACACAGCTATCTGATCATTTAACTGAGAGAGACAAACATTTACTTTACTACATCAGTGACAGATGTTTACGTAATTACACCATTGGATAACTTCACACTTACGAAGTTGTATTTTCTGAACTGTTCATATTTTTTCGGAACCATTGTGATACAATGAGAGCTTTGAATGACATATTTGGTATGGGATCACGATTTTTAAAGTACGTTTGAGGCAGATGACACTTTTGACATGAGCAGAGAATTTTTTTTTAGGTTTTGAAATTATTGGAGGAAGCTACGGAGATTTTGAGAATTTGACTGTGGTGTTATGATTTTATTACGACGACGATGTGAATTATGCTGCTGAAGTATGCTTAAGCTGATGCTATATGAGTTATTTGGTTATGCTACGTATCTGTTATGATGACATATTGAAGAAGTGTCGACGAATATACATATGTGTAATAAGGTAAGGAATAATGAGTAGTGGTTAGGGACTCTGGTTTGTGAAAAATGATGTTGGAAACCAAGAATCGTACTTTAAGAGTTATGAAATGTGTGTATACGTGTGAATGTATCGCAAGGCCGCCAAAAATTTTTGGACACTGTTATATTAATAGAATTTTGTTTCTACAGATGTGTAACGCAAATTCTTGACGTGTGAATTTTTTTACATGAGACTGCCACTGTAGTGGAAGCTGGTGTCGTAAATATTTCGTTAAGACAGTTAAGTGACCACCTGCACGTAATGCGTCGTGGGCACCCAGCTGCGTGACAACCACCTGACAAAAGAAAGCCATTAGTGTGTGCCTTTCAGAGGCACAGGTAAAAAAAAAAGGCCATTATCCTCTCTATTGAAATTCCTTTGTAGAAAGCATCGCAAAAACGACACGCTCATTACTTGGAAAGATATTTTCTTACATATGCATACCTGACAATAACAAGCGTCTTTCTACGAGAGTTGAGAGAATTTGTACTAACTTATGAAATGTCCCATGACTATTGAATGATATTTTTATGCTTTGCCTTTCATAGTTGCTTGTTTCATTTGATATCTGTTTTCCAGCTGTGTTGCAACATTGGTTTTATAAAATAAAATTAAATGCATTTGCTAATGTGAACACTTTCTGTCGACAGATCTATTAAATAATTATTTTATGATCCACATTCTGCGAAAAAGGAGCTCTTGGAATGGAAAGAGCAATAAGAAGCGACTAATAACAGTAACTGTATATATAATTTTCTTTTCAAGTACTTGGTAATTTATTTCATTGAATAAGTAGTGGTGCACCATTTTAATTATATAGACATTAAGATGTGAATATACATTTCCCTTATCTGCATTGTTGTCTTTAGCGTAATATTTTTTCTGCTTGAGCTTTGTCATGTTTAGGTATAATTTATAGCATTTGCTGCTGCTGCTATGTGCCAGGGATAGTGCTACTGAATGTCACTTTGTATTACTAGGTTAAGCCAATTTTATTACTGATTTATTTTTCTTGTTTGCTGCGCATTGCCTTATATTAGTTGTAATATTGCTACCTTTTTGGCAATTTCCATTTTTTTATCATTGCTATTTGTATTAATTGTTTTGTGTTGCTGCATTGCCTCGTCCCTTACTTTAGCATCTGAGCTCAGTAGGTTTAAGTTAGCTTAAGAGGGGGTAGACTAAATAAGAAACTAATTATGAGGAATTGGAAGAAATGCGTTGAGAAGTTACAAGAAAATGATTTGGCCAAAAAAGTAGTGTACAGTGGAGGAAAACTATTTTTGAAAGAGGATGTGAACAAAATACAGAAATCATGCTTGAATATGATATTTTTGGTGGAAACAAATGTTGAGATAAGACGAAAGATCTACAAAATGACGTTCTGGGTTGGACTGCAGTACCAAATGTTACACTGAAAACAAACCCTGTCCTTTCCCTTTCTATGATTCCGCTATGTGTTTGTGTACTCTTGTATATTTGTGTTCTTCCTGTCTTTATGTGTTTAGCTAATAATTTTTACATTGTAGAATTTTTCTGATGTTTAGACATTATTTATTCTCTTTTATTTTAATGCTCATGTGTGAAGTTGATGTTTCAAAAGTTATTCTGATCTTTTATGTACGTACTTATGCCGTAATTTTTGTAACACTGATGTATTTGCTATTTCTATTCTCTTGTAAAGCCTGTACTACTACAAATGTTATCTGTATTGTTATGTTATTTAAAGATGTATTTTGTACCTTTGTTATTGCATTCTTATGTTATAAAATTGTAATTGACACCAGTTAATCAAATTAAGTAACTTGTAAATTACATTTCACTGCACACATTTCTGTTGGTCATAGTATATGGACAACATGTGAGAAGTAGGGACTGATAGTGTTTGCACGTGTGTTAATAATTCAGTAAGGGACTGGATAACAGCATTGCTGGTTCTAAGGACATTTCAAAAACAATTTTTGTGAGTGCACAAGTGGTGGTTATGGACTTGCTATATTATCCGCAACACTCTTCAATGGTGACTGAGCGCCTGCACAGTCAAACAGATGGCTGCTGTCCATCTCTACAAGGACTACAGTGGGTCTACACCTTTGATGACCCACCAATACCATTATTTCTACAAGGACTGCAATGGGTCTGCACCTCTGGTGGCCCACCAATAGTAATCTGTACCAGGACTACAATGGGTCTACTCTGTGACGACCTACCTACCAATATTCTTTAAAACTTCGACTGACTCTGCTGTGGGTTTGCTCTGTTGTGGCCCATTACCTGTCTGCATGTCAAGAGTCAGCACCGTCTTTCGTTGGAAGGACAACACTACTTCTTCAAAACTGCATGGAAATCCACTACTTCCGTGTGCATTTTCTTTTACTACTCAGACTTTGAGAAAAACACTGCAATTTTACTTTGATGAATGATCATGATTGTCTTTATGGACTGTGAGAAAATTTTAGCTTTTGACCAACATTGTATCGATAAGTGTGTGCATTTCATTTCTTTGTTATTGTAATTATGAAAAAAATTTTCAAATCTGTATTGGCCACTGCCCAAAACAACTTGTAAATTTTTTTGTGGGGAGAATGGGGGCTATGTAAGTAGGATGTTTAGGTTTTTTTAAAATTGGTAACGCCGCCGCCACGTAGCGCTCTGTATGAAAATCACTGGCTGTGCCGTGTGCAGTCTGTGGCTGGTTGGCATTGTTGTAATACTCGCCATTGTAGTGTTGGGCAGCGGCAGCTGGATGCTAACAGCGCGTAGCGTTGCGCAGTTGGAGGTGAGCCGCCAGCAGTGGTGGACGTGGGGAGAGAGATGGCGGAGTTTTAAAATTTGTAGGAATTGGTGTCACGAACTGATTTATATATTATGACTATTAAGGTAAATACATTGTCTGTTCTGTATTAAAATCTTTCATTTGCTAACTATGCCTGTCAGTAGTTAGTGCCTTCAGTAGTTTGAATATTTTATTTAGCTGGCAGTAGCGGTGCTCACTGTATTGCAGTAGCTCGAGTAACGAAGATTTTTGTGAGGTAAGTGATTTGTGAAAGGTATAGGTTAATGTTAGTCAGGGCCATTCTTTTGTAGGGATTTTTGATAGTCAGATTACGTTGCGCCAAAAATTATTGTGTGTCAGTTTAAGCACAGTCGTGTATAAATTTTTCTAAGGGGACGTTTCACATAGACCAGTCTTATATAATTGTTCAAAGGGGACGTTTCATATTGACACACTGTCAACATGGATTTAGAGAACACCGTTCTTGTAAAACGCAACTAGCACTTTATTCGCATGAAACGTTGAGTGCTATTGGCAAGGGATTTCAGACTGACTCAGTAATTCGGGATTTCCAGAAGGGTTTTGACACTGTACCACACAAGCGACTTGTAGTGAAATTAAGTGCTTATGAAATATCGTCTCACTTATGCGACTCGATTCATGATTTCCTGTCACAGAGCCGGCCGCTGTGGCCGAGTGGTTCTAGGCACTTCATTCCGGAACCGCGTGGCTGCTACAGTCGCAGGTTCTAATCCTGCCTCGGGCATGGGTGTGTTTGACGACAATAGGTTAGTCAGTTTTAAGTAGTTCAAAGTCTAGGGGACTGATAACCTCAGATGTTAAGTCCCATAGTCCTTAGAGCCATTTGAACCATTTGAACCTGTCAGAGAGATCACAGCTCGTAGTAACTGACGGAATGTTATCGATTAAGACTGAAGTGATTTCTGGCGTTCCTCAAGATAGTGTTATAGGCCCTTTGCTCTTCCTTATCTATGTAAACGATTTGGGAGACCATATAAGCAGCCTTCTTATGTTGCTTGAGGATGAGGCTGTCCTTTAACGACTAATAATGTCGTCTGAAGATCAAAACAAATTGCAAAACGATTTAGGAAAGAAATCTGTATGGTGCGAAAAGTGGCAATTGAACTTAAATAACTAAAAGTGTGAGGTAATCCACATGAGTGCTAAAAGGTATCAGTTAAACTTCGATTACATGATAAATCAGTCAAATCTAAAGGCCGTAAATTCAACTACATACTTATGAATTACAAATACGAACAACTTAAATAGGACGGAACACAAAGAAAATGTTGTGAGGAAGGCTAAACAAAAACTGCATTCTATTGTAAGGACAGTTAGAAAGTGTAACGGGTCTACTAAGGAGAATGCCTACACAATGCTTGTCCGTCCTCTTTTAGAATACTGCTGCGTGTTGTGGGATCTTTATTAGATAGGACTGACGGAATATATCGAAAAAGTTCAGTGAAGGGCCGTACGTTTTGTACTATCGTGAAATAGGGGAGAAAGTGTCACTCAAATTATACAGTATTGGGATGGATCTAACTAAAACAAAGGAGTTTCTCGTTTAGGTGGAATCCAATCACCAACTGTCACCTCCGGATGCGAAAATACTTTATTGACACCGACCTACATAGTGAGTAACGATCACCATGATAAGATAAGGGAAATCAGAGCTCGTACGGAAAGATGTAGGTGTTCGTTCCTTCCACGCGCTATACGAGATTGGAACAATAGAGAATTGTGAAAGTAGTTTGATGAACTCTCTGCGAGGCACTTAAATGTGATTTGCAGAGTATCCATGTAGCTGTAGATGCAGGACTGTTTCCATGAAAATGCAGTGCTACCTTGAATTTAACCCGACTTCTGAAAGCCAGCCGGTGTGACCGAGCGTTTCTATGCGCTTCAGTGTGGAGCCGCGCGACCGTTACGGTTGCAGGTTCGAATCCTGCCTTTGGCATGGATGTGTGTGATGTCCTTAGGTTAGTCAGGCTTAAGTAGTTCTAAGTTCTAGGGGATTCCTGACCTCAGATGTTAAGTCCCACAGTGCTCAAGCCATTTGAACCATTTGGAGAGGGCGGTGAGCAACGCCGGTTGACTCACACGCCATTTCTGGAAGCTCTCAATTGTTCAGAAAGTCACGTTAGGTGGACTGCAACCTCGGATGCCGCGTAGTCGTGCTGTGAAAGTAGGCTGTTTAAGTGCTTATATTGGTAACGCCGCCGCCACGTACCGCTCTGTATGAAAATCACTGGCTGTGCTGTGTGCAGTCTGTGGCTGGTTTGCATTGTTGTCTGCCATTGTAGTGTTGGGCATCGGCAGCTGGATGTGAACAGCGCGTAGCGTTGCGCAGTTGGAGGTGAGCCGCCAGCACTGTTGGATGTGGGGAGAGAGATGTAGGAGTTATAAATTTTGAAGTTTTTGCCACAACTTGACCAGAAGAAGGGATCGGTGGGTAGGACATGTTCTGAGGCATCAAGGGATCACCAATTTCGTATTGGAAGGCAGCGTGGAGTATAAAAATCGTAGAGGGAGACCAAGAGATGACTACACTAAGCAGATTCAGAAGGATGTAGGTTGCAGTAGGTACTGGGAGACGAAGAAGCTTGCCCACGATAGAGAAGCATGGAGAGCTGCATCAAACCAGTCTCAAGACTGAAGACCACAACAACAAGACGGGATGCCATGAATTGCTATATACATTATGACTTTTGACACTATTGAGGTAAATACATTGTTTGTTCTCTATCAGAATCTTTCATTTGCTAACTATGTCTATCAGTAGTTAGTGCCTTCAGTAGTTTGAATCTTTTATTTAGCTGGCAGTAGTCCCGCTCGCTGTATTGCAGTAGTTCGAGTAACGAAGATTTTTGTGAATTAAGTGATTTGTGAAAGGTATAGGTTAATGTTAGTCAGGGCCATTCTCTTGTAGGGATTACTGAAAGTCAGATTGTGTAGCGCTAAAAATATTGTGCGTCAGTTTAAGCACAGTCCTGTATAATTGTTCAAATGGGACGTTTCAACTGTACGTTGAGCCTGGCCCTCCTTTAGGTAGGCCGTGACACCCATGTGACGCTGGAGTTTAGGGCAGCTTCCACCCTGGACCGGAGGGGTGTTGGTAGCCTCTCGGTGTACCCGTCAGGTCTGGCTGCTGTGCATGATGCTGGACTCCATCAGCCTTGTCTTCAGTTCTCAATCCTACCGAAGGACAGCAAGTGCAAGATCAACACAAGAAAAATCTGACACACATTCCATAACCAGAGAATAAAGTGCGATCGTCATGAACGCTATGGACCTTAATGATTGAGTACCAAAAGCTAACGCGCGTGAAGTATTCATGTAGCCGAGGAGAGGCTCTGCTCTACGACTTAACTCATAGTGAACGATTTAATTCTGCTCTTCCAGCGTCTTTCAGCAAAACTTGCATAACGAATTTCTTACAGGGTATTTACTGATTAGTCAGATTCTCGCTACTCATTATTGCTTCCTACCTAGAGTCTCTTGTGTAAAGTTGTGGAAGTAACGAAGGCCGTTCTGTATGCGCTCTCCTAACCATTTCCGCTGAGTTGCTATCAGTCTCTCAGTCTCTCAGTCAGAGCGGTCAGAGGACCTATTTGCCTAACCCAGTAACGGTGTTGAAATGTTTGCGTTTCTTGGCTGGCAGCAGTTCAGCGTTGTTGAGTAACGCAAGCTGCATTCGACCCAATTTACTCTTGCGTCCACTTTTTCTGTGTATGTTTATATCTAAGAAATTGAGTTTCGTATCTGCTGACCTGTCAATTGTGGATACCATTTTACAGTGAACCGTGTTTATGTTACTGTGTAGTAGTTTTATCTGTGTGTCCGTTTCATCTATCAATCAAATGACGACGTCCACATGTCGATACCCGTGTATAAACTTGTATTGTTTTGTACGTATAATTTCACTAAATATTTTGTTTTGAAAATGGCAGAGTTTTAGAAACCAAAATTTAATTTTCAGGGACCGAAAAAAAAGTCAATAAGGACTCCAAAATATAGCAAGAAGCCTCTATACATCTACATCCATACTCTACAAACCACTGTTAAGTGCATGGCGAAGATCTTAACCCGCTGTGCAAGTCGTTAGGGCTTTCTCCATTCACGTACGGAGTGCGGGAAAAATGATTGCTTGAATGTCTTGAATGTTATCTTCGCGATCCATTTGCGAACAATACGCACGTGCAATATATTCCTAGATTCGTCACTTAAAGTTCTAGTAGCTTTCTAAGTAGATTTTCTAACGGCAGGTTGCGTCTAATTTCAAGCGTTCGCCTGTACTTTCAGCATCTTCGTTATACTCTCCCATGGATCAAACAGATCTGTGACAATTCATGCTACCTTTCTTAGTAACCATCCAATAATCTCTATGTGGTACGGATCCCATGCACTTCAGCAATGTTCTAGGATGGGCCCTAAAAGTGTCTGGTATGCAGTCACCTTCTCCAGCGCTCTGAAGAATGAATTTATCTTGGACTACGTTTATGTGGAAATTCCATTCCATAGCCCTAGAAAATGCTAAAATGCCACACATTGATAGTACAGTCATAGGATACTACGTTATTTCCTTTTGTGAAGCGAACAGTTTTATTTTTATGATTATTTAAAGCAACTTACCAATCCTTGCAATCAGTGCCCCAGTTTCAAACCGGTTCAGTACCTGAGTAAATATCCGTGGAGGCTACTTGAGACAGTAGTTCACTATAACTAGTACAACATCTGCGAAGCGTTAGAGGTTATTAACTCTATTGTCTGAGAGGTCATTAATATATAACACGAAAAGCTAGGATCAAAACACACTTCCCTGGGCACATGCGCAATTATTTTCACATCTGCCGATGACTCTCCATCCAAGATAACATGCTCAGTCCTCCTAGTAAAGAATCCTCTATCCACTAATAAATTTAGCTTGATTTCCGATAAGATCGTACTTCTCATAATAAGCGTAGTTGTAGTGCTAAGTGAAATATGTTTTTCGGAAATCGAGAATTACTGCATCTGTTCGACTGGCTTGATACGCAGCTTTCAATATATGCGACAAAAGTTCGTGTCGGATTTCACATGATGGCAGTTTTCAGACTCGATGCTAGTTGGCATGGAGGACGTCATTTTGTTCTAAATACCCCATTATGTGAGATATCAGAATATATTCTTAGAAACTACAACAAGTAGATGTCAAGGATATTGGACGGTAGTTTTCTAGATAACATTATCTCCCTTCTTGTGGAACAGTGTGATCTGTACTTTCTTCCGACTATTAAGCACGGTTTTTTTGTCAAGGGATCTACCACAGATTATAGTTCAAAGAGGAGCTGAGTCTGCCGCAAATTCAGTGTGGAAGACGATGGTGACATCATCGGGCTCTGGAGCTTTGTTGAATTTTATGTCAGCTTCCTGTCAACGCCACCGACATGACTGTATCACTCATCTTTTCAGTGGTATGTCAATTCAATTGGGGCAATATTGCTCGGTTTTCCTTTGAAAAGGAAAATTTGAAAACGGAATTAAGCATTTCTGCTTTTTGTGCTACCGCAAATTTCACTTCGTGTCTTGTCCAACAGCCTTTGCACACGATGAGAATTTCTTCGGGTTTTGTGAAACACATTTCGAGAATATTCCGCTACGGTATTTGTTGAAGACTTCATACGTTGCTCTCTTTCCAGCCGAACACTTCTCATTCAGTCTACCTACAGCCCTATGTCTTGCTTTACACCCATTATGCAATAGTCTCTGTTCCTTCAGGACTTTCTTTACTGTGATAGCGTATTATGGAATGTCCCTCTCACCATGAGCTGTTCTACTGGGTACATATCTATCTCGTCAAGGGTCAACTATTCTTTTCAACCTCAGCCATAGTTCCTCTCCTGTCCTGAACTAAGTGTGGCAAGTTCCTCACTGAAATATGACACTACTGCCTCTTCGCTTAGTACTCTCAACTCACCAATATTTATTCATATTCAGTGGCTTTAAACCGTACTCACTTCAATCTTTTGCGCTTTGTATCCAAATCGTTAGCATAACTGGAAGACGAAGGGAATGTAGTGACTACGCAACGACTAAAGACAGCAGCTGAGCGAGACCAACCGATGCCGGAATAAGCGGCTACGGCGCCCGACATCGCTGCAGCAATAGGGAGCTCGTCGCTGTCGGATGTTGTACTCTGATATTTAAATTGAAATAATTACTAATTAACATGCGTTACTTGAACATGTTCGAAGGACTGTCATTTTGCTGGTGACGTTGTGCTAATGACCTCAGTGTAATTAAATCTCAATAAATAAAGGAAGAGACTCGAGCAATGATCATAAAAATTTCTCGGCACATTCGATGACAAAACGAGTATAGAGTTTTAAAGTCCATTGTCTCAGATCATGAGAGTTAGCATGAGTTATAGCTGCGTAGGCTTCTGCGGTCAGAGTCAGCTGACACAAAAATTTTCAAACTATCGTACCACGTCATAACCTAAATAAACTTCACTAAAAAAGCCAAAGTTTGGCCACGGTCACAGTGACCTTCTCGTGGGTCTACTGAAGTGCCTTAGCTTTGAAGACTAGCTTATATATTCTCATTACCTGTCTCCTGCCTTAGCTTTGAGGAGTAGCTTATATTTTCTCATTACCTGTCTTCTGCCTCAAGGGGCCAATTATAGCCATGACCTTCTACATTTATTACGTAACGTCACGTTCATTGAGCGGCACTTAACAAAATAAAAGCGACTCCTCAAAGCTGAGACCAGAAGACCCAGAATAAGCCCATAGTAACCGTGCCTGAATCATTGATTTCTCCCTTACAGTTTCTTACGATATGATGTGGCGAGATACTCAAAAAACTTTTATGTCAACCTAGTATGTTTGGTTTTTGAGGAACGCCGACTTTATGATGAAACAAGCACAGTGCTAGAGGCATGTATATCTCTTATTAATAATTTATGTGTGTTTGTGAAATTCTAAGGGACCGGACTGCTGAGATCATCAGTCCCTAAACTTACACACTACTTAAACTAACTTATTCTAAGAACAACACACACACCCATGCCCGAGGGACGGGCCACTCAATCCGTGAAATGTTGCGTCAGACCGTGCGACCAATCCTCGCGGCATTTAATTATTTATAAATAAGATTGCGCATATCAGTTTACGTCCTAATGTCTTCGACATTACGATCTTCATCTCCGCTCATCCATGATGCTCCTATAGCTTGTCTATTCTGGTTTCTTCCCTCACGCCAGAAAGACAGTCATGCGTTGGCAACTTGTGGAACTTCACTGCTCTCTCAGTAAATTCTACAGCCAAACAGGCTCAGCATCACCTCCATCGCTCGAACCTCACCACTGTACTCAGAGGGGTCAGTCCAGAAATAATGGATGCGGTGGTGTAATTACAATTAAAAATCACATCCTGATCTGAAAATACTTGGAACCTTTCGCATCGAGAGCACTTATGATCATAGCTGTCTCACTATTCCATTTACAGAGGTACCCTCTACAACAAATCCTCTTCTCGTCATTGAAACACTGGTGTAACATCGTCAAGAAAATGAATATATCAGAACCCATACAGAGTCCCACCACTGCAGAAGATGCCTAACTTAGAGTAACCAATAAACTTCTGACTGTAAAAGGCTGCCTACCCACCTCATTGTGGAGCAAACAATTTTCTACTCTTCTGGCCTAAGTGTACTTTTCTAAATACTTTCGTTATATATCACGTCTGTCCCTGGTAAACATTAATTGTAAAGCTGAGCTCCACCCTACTAAAACTGAAAAAACTATAGGAGTTTCTTCTATCAGTGCCCTCAGCCATCCAAATGCCTCCGTAAAACCCACTATTACCACAGAAGAAACTATCAGTTTCATGTGAACGGTTGAAAAGCTTCATGCAAACTACTGCTGGTTCCTTTGAAAGATGTGGCCGATTTCCTTCGTCGTCCTTTCCCATCCCAAATCTTTTTTCCTTCCAATCTACTACCATTCCAATCAACAGATCAGCCTATTGTATCTGCCCATCTGTCATTTAACTGCAGGAGCTAAATACTCTCACAACGAGGTTTTATTCGTGTCCATCCCGTTGACATTCTCGTTCAAGGTCCTATTTCAATTTTTCGGTTCTCACATTTCGAACCTGTTATCACCAGTTCCAGAACTCGACGAAATTTTCCAATTTTCCACTCCACTTCTACCTTTGTCCATCCTTCAGTCATAATGGAGTTTGTCTTTAGCCTCATGTTATTATCGACGCATGTTCCTGTACATTTCATTCCACAGAAACATCCTCTATTGGTGACAATCTCTGTCCTTTATACCTCTGTCCGGTAAGCGCCTCACGCATATGATTTCCTACATCCCAACTATAACACTTTATGACTTCCTCATCGATAATAATAATATTTTCTCCGTTTACATTACGACAGCTCGTCTTGACACAGTCACTTCCATGTAGATCTCCAGAGGGGGGTTGCATTTACCGACATCTGGAAAGTGTTATGGTCGCTAACACCACAGAACACCAGTCTTAAAGGCAAATCCAGCTCATATTCCACTGTGGTTTCATCGTTGTCTTTTAAGGTGCACTGCTGATGAAATCATTATTCCACCTGAAAATGATATTTCCCCTGTCACCAAATTTCTTGTCCACAGGCTTGATTGGAGGTGATTTTTGTGTTCAGTGAAGTCTATCGACAACGTGTGTATTATATAAATGAACTGTGTAGCATTATCCTTTTAGACTACAAAATCATTGGAAGATTACCTACAGTTACAAAGGAATAAATGAAAAATCACTCCCAAGCAAACACGCCATTCCTGTTTCTTGAAGAGAACAAATCTTAGAAAATTCCACGACATAAATTTTGTCGAGTTTCATAACGCGCGGAAGACCAAAATGCAAAAGATCAATCAAATTTCTGAGTGATACGTGACCAATGCACCATGCCTTCCATTTAAATTTTAGCGGCGCAAGCTACGTTCAGAGACAACTACGGCGTAACTCTCCATTCAGAGAATGTAATCCGTGAGCATGAAATCTATCAAGTTGTCACAAACTTAGAAAAGCAGAAATTCATCGCTCCTCAGTTCGCCCACGAGAGATGTGTATTTTAATGAACCACGGGAGGAAAAGAATAGCCTTTTTCCAGAATCAACAAACAAAACAGAATGGTACACTTGTGATATGACCAATGAGGCTGTGCTGTTGTCACTAGACTGGCCTTTTGTTCTGGAGGATGCAGCCACCAAGCCCCTTCCAGCGATCTTTATTTAGGATTACTGTGCATCCCTAAATTACTCAGGCAAGTTCTGATTCCTGGTTGCCGCATTACCATTAGAGTAGACACATTTCAGCCAACAGGTCCAGCGCAAACGAGTGCTCCATCACCAAACTGCCCTTCCTCGCGTCCTTGGGGTGTACTCATCGTCAGTTCCGGAGCTGGTGCGTCTTCCGTGACGCAGGTGCGGGTAGCGCCGCCTCTCCAAATTAACTGGAGGCCACGGAAACCGCATCGGTGACCGCAGGCCCCGTGATAAATCGGTTCGCCGTGCGTCGAGCGGACGGATTCATTTGTCTACGCCCATAAATAAGTCGCGGCTTAGCCCGACGGGCAGGCCTTCTCTATAAAGCGGAGTTTTTGAAGCTTAACGAATTTCCTCGTGACGCCGGCCATTATTGCAGGCGCAGGGCGGATCCAGCGCGAAGACTAATTACGAGCAACGTGGCAGGACGGTTAGAGCAGGCCGCTGGGCGGTCAGTGGAGACGGAAGCATCCGTTAGTCCGGCCTGATGTGAACCAGGCGTGTCTAAGCGCGAGGATGAGAACAAAGGTGTCTGAAGCTTGTGACAAAGTGAAACATGATACAGTCTTTCAAGGCCCGCGATTACATAATTAGTGATACCCGTTAGCTGGAAACTAGGCTGGGATTTGAAACCTACGTTTTTTTTGGTTTTTTTGTTTTTAGTGGTTTCTCGTTTCTTACCGTAGGGGGCTACCTCACAGACAACGTACCCTACTGGCCGTTAAAATTGCAGCACGAATCATGATAGACGATAAACGTATTTTACTTATTCTACGAACTGTGTTCAATAAGTACTACAATACATTATTTTCTCCAGCAACGTCGATTGAAAAAATGCGAAATTTGTGGTGGGACATCGGTGAATACTCTTGCATCAGCCCTGACGTTATATGAGGTTCCAGTAGGTGGCAGTGCTACAACTTGCCTTCAAAATGTCGTTTGAAATGAAGGTGCGTTTCAAGCAGAGAGCTCTCATTCTTTCTGCAGAAACCAGAGAAATGCAAATATACGGCGTGAAAAGTATTTAAACCGACAACCTCTGGGAGGTTCCAGGGGATATCAAAACAAATACTTTCCCCTAATGTCATTTTTTCGTATGAGGATTATTTAAACCGGTGGAGGCCGTATTACGCTGTTCAGTTGTAGGCAACTGCTGTCCACCAGTGTAGTAGTGCACTGTCTCTGTTTACTAATGGAGCGATACACCTGGAGTGAGTACGCTCATATGGTTGGTGCGTACTACGTAGCGCGCCACAACCGAAGAGCTGCACAGCCGGTTCATCAACAACAATATCCTAATCGCCGTATCTCGCATCATACGACCTTTGTTGCTGTGTACCAACGTCTGCGTGGGACCAGGTCATTTAGCAGATTACCTGGACAGAGATGCCGTCGCACGGTAAGAACGCTGCAATTTGACGAAGCTGTCTTGCAGCATGTGGAGCGGGATCCTTCTATCAGCACTCGCGCAATTTCACTTAACATGAGGACGAATCAGACGAATGTAAGAACAGTCCTTCGTGAGCAATTGTTACGTCCATTTCACTTACAGCGTGTCCACAACCTGGAACCAGTTGATTATCCACCCAGAGCACAGTTTTTGCAGTAGGACCTGGAACAGTGTGAAATGCATCCTACATTTCCATCCTCTGTGTTGTTTAACGATGGAGCAACGTTCGGACGTGATGGAGTCTTCAACATGTACAATTGGCATGTTTGGAGTGAGGATAACCCACATGCCACAGTTACTAGCGCTAATCAAGTGCGGCTCTTCGTTACTGTGTGGGTCGGTGTTGTTGGGGTCTGTTTAATTGGGCCGTATCAGCTCCCTAGGCCGTTAAATGGCAGGCACTATCACAATTTTCTCACCAGAGCATTGCCAGAATTGCTGGAAGACGTCCCGCTCCCTACAAGACAACACAAGTGGTTACAACATGACGGGGCGCCGGCGCATTCCAGCCGTCGTGTGCGTCGATTCGTGGACCGACGGTTCCCAGAAACATGGATTGGCAGAGGTGGTCTTGTATCATGACCTGCTCAATCTCCAGATATGTCCCCTCTGGACGTTTTTGTGTGGGAAGAGATGCGCAACCTTGTTTGCGCAACTCCTGTTGCATCAGAGGAGGATATGGTTGCCTGGATAGTATCAGCAGCAGGAACAACTAAGGATACTCCAGGGGTTTTTGCCCGTGTCAGACAGAACATACTCTGACGGTGTAACCTATCGCCGGGCCGTGTCGCCGAGCGGTTCTCGGCGCTTCAGTCTATAACCGCGCAACCGCTACGGTAGCTGGTTCGAATCCTGCCTCGGGCATGGACGTGAGTGATGTCCTTAGGTTAGTTAGATTTAAGTAGTTCTAAGTTCTAGGGGACTGATGACCTCAGATGTTAAGTCACATAGTGCACAGAGCCATTTGTTCCATTTGGTGTAACCTTCGTTTACGTTTCAATAGAGGCATTTCTGAAAATCTACTGTAATTGAAATTGGGTTGCGCTAATGTGTTGTCTCTTGGTCATAAAAAAATGGAAAAGTGGTTGTTGGTTTAATTAATTTGCAGCTAGAGAAATATTCCTCTACCGGTTTAAATACTCCTCGTAGGGAAAAATGCCATTAGGGAAAAATATTTGTTTTGATGTCTCATACAACCTCCCAGAGTTTGTCGGTTTAAGTACTTTTCACCCTGTATATAGCCGCTTGCAGAATGTCTACAGAGGCCTGGCAGTGAACAAAAGGACATTAAGTCATTGCGCAAGGTGTGTGTGTCATCGCAACAAGGTCGCACAATCCCGTCCGATCTCCCGTGTCCGGCCGGCTGCACACAGCAGTGCCTTCTGCGCTGCTGGAACGTGCGGACACACTCATTCGACGCGATCGGCGAATCACAATCAGACACTTCGCAACACTACTATACATCTCTTTGGTACTGTTGACAAAGTCGTACAGCAGTTGGTTTTCTCAAAGCTGTGTTCACGCTGAGTTCCTCGTCATCTAACAGGAGACAGTAAACAGCGACAAAGGTCACCTACGATGAACAGCTTGCTCGTTACGAGGCTGATCGTGATAATTTTGTGTCGAACATCGTCACAAGCGATGAAACATGAGTCCGTTACTTCTAATTGGAAACACATGGCAATGCATGTGTCGCCGGCACACCTACTCTGCACTGAAGAAAAGGTTCGAAGTCGCACCTACAGCCTGTAAAGTCGTGGTGACAGTTTTCTGGGACTCTGAAGGGGTTATTTGTTTGATGTCCTCTCTCATGGTGCAACCATCAACTGTGAAATTCATTGCGTTATCGTAGTAAAGTGAAGAAACGACGTCAACGTCTTCGTCACTACAAACCTGGAAAAGAATTTCTCCTCCATGACAACTCAAAGCCTCAGACAAGTCTGCGCTCCCGAGAGGACCTCACAACACTTCAGTTAACTGTTCTTTCTCATCCTCTCTACGGCCCAGATCTCGCACCTTTCGACTTCCATCTGTTTGGCCCAATGAGGATGCACTCTGCGGGAAGCAGTACGTGGATGACTGAGACATTCAGCAAGACGTTGCCTTCGACGTCGTCCAGTAGAGTGGTACCATGCGGGCATATAGGGCACCACAGTAAGGGGGGGGGGGGGGGGGGGTAAGGCTGTCGCACTGAACGAAGATTATACTAAAAAATAGGATTTTCTAGAAAAAAGAGTGTGGCACAATACGGTGTATTGGAACCTTCAATAAAGCCAACTTGCCTCCAGAAAATAGTGTGTGGCATTATCTCATATGTATAGGGTATAGTAGGAGGAAAACATGATTAACCATTGGTCCATCTTGTTGAATGTGATGCTTCAGGATTTGTAGCTATAGCAATTATCTGGAAAGCAATAACAGTACCAATTACGGTATTGTTTTATAAAAATACGAACACTTTCAGCCACCAAGGCTATTTTCGGGCGGTTATGAACCTATCATCGTGATGGAACACAGCGCATCTTTGTACCTCCATGGCGCAAGGCTCAAAATCTCTTGAAAACGGCCTTGGTTGCTGTAACCAGTCATGGCGCTGATGATTAACCAGTTTCAATGTCTGTGACAGTACAGAAAAAAAGATGTTTTATGGTGAGTAGTCAATAGGACGTACTGCTGGATAACAGACACTTCATAAAACTCAGGAAAATGAATAAATTTGATCCGGAGATATTTGACCTGAGAGTTAAACTAGCAGTCTGTGAATATTGAACGAATCTGCCAACCCAGAGCTAGTTATGAAGTATCGAGTTACGTAGCAATTACTAACTGCAGAGGCTTTTTGATGGCTCTTAAGCTACTCATATGTCAAATACATTTTATTGCTAAGACAAAAATGCCTGTAATGCTTCTTATTATGCCGTTAAGGAAGTAAACATGTAAGATCGTCAGTGGTCTATTCACAACTCTGAAAGGAATCATACCCCATCCGTCTGCGTCTGCACTGATTTTACATCTACATCTACATCTACATGACTACTCTGCAATTCACATTTAAGTGCTTGGCAGAGGGTTCATCGAACCACAATCATACTTTCTCTCTACTATTCCACTCCCGAAAAGCGAGCGGGAAAAACGAACACATAAACCTTTCTGTTCGAGCTCTAATCTCTCTTATTTTATTTTGATGATCATTCCTACCTATGTAGGTTGGGCTCAACAAAATATTTTCGCATTCGGAAGAGAAAGTTGGTGACTGAAATTTCGTAAGAAGGTCTCGCCGCGACGAAAAACGTCTATGCTGTAATGACTTCCATCCCAACTCGTGTATCATATCTGCCACACTCTCTCCCCTATAACGCGATAATACAAAACGAGCTGCCCTTTTTTGCACCCTTTCGATGTCCTCCGTCAATCCCACCTGGTAAGGATCCCACACCGCGCAGCAGTATTCTAACAGAGGACGAACGAGTGTAGTGTAAGCTGTCTCTTTAGTGGACTTGTTGCATCTGCTAAGTGTCCTGCCAATGAAACGCAACCTTTGGCTCGCCTTCCCGACAATATTATCTATGTGGTCTTTCCAACTAAAGTTGTTCGTAATTTTAACACCCAGGTACTTAGTTGAATTGACAGCCTTGAGAATTGTACTATTTATCGAGTAATCGAATTCCAACGGATTTCTTTTGGAACTCATGTGGATCATCTCACACTTTTCGTTATTTAGCGTCAACTGCCACCTAACACACCATACAGCAATCTTTTCTAAATTGCTTTGCAGCTGATACTGGTCTTCGGATGACCTTACTAGACGGTAAATTACAGCATCATCTGCGAACAGTCTAAGAGAACTGCTCAGATTGTCACCCAGGTCATTTATATAGATCAGGAACAGTAGAGGTCCCAGGACGCTTCCCTGGGGAACACCTGATATTTTATGTGCAAGTTTAAGAAAATTTTCTAAATGTTTGCGTAGTTTGTATCTGAGGTGGGGTACCGGTCCTGTATTCACTTAGTGGTATGTGGAAAACAACGTATGTTGGAGCCGAAAGGACCTTATCTCGTACAATGTGCATGTCAACCTCGAGTATCAACTTTTAACATGCACATTGTATTTGATAAGAGCCTTTCGGCACCAACATACATTTGTGTCATTGTCGATACCATGGTAAAGGGTTGATAAACCTTTATTTCTGAAAATGGTTGGCTGTTATTTTCCAGTCCTATCAAATTTCTACAAGCACCGCTTCAGAAGCGCAATAGTGTTTAAACTTTAAAAACATGACAGTAGAATCGTCAGTGCCTAGATGGTAGCCTAAAGTAAATATGTGTGTGTGTGTGTGTGTGTGTGTGTGTGTGTGTGTGTGTGTGTGTGTGCCTGTTTTGACAGTTCGGCGGAATCACTCAGAGGTGTGGAGCAGAGTTGCCATGGCCCACACGAAATACAGGCCCTACCGTACATTTCACTCGAGTCGCTCAAACTTGCACACAGTTCAGTACACAGATATGAAAAGAGAACTCGTATGTTTCCATTTTAGTTTTATTTTTGGCCGCAGATTATTAAGTCGATATAATCCAGATTTTCAACAAGAGGGAAACTTTTTTATTACTGAAGTTAGGTAACACTTTATGCGAATGAAATCATAGGAATATATCACACTGTCATCTACTCCAAATCTGGTCATCCTTAGGACTTTCTAAGGTTAGATTGTTTGTGTTAACGATCGGAAACATCCGTTCGCTCTCGAAGTACCAAGCAGCCGCCCGTATTGTTTCGTTACGAGAAACAAATAGTCAGAATTATAATTAACCCGGTATTAAGTTTCCCTCCTCCTTACTCATTCGTGACGTAACAAAAAATGTGATATACGAGTATGACTCTTTACTGTGGTGAGAAAATGTGTCAAAATTAGCCGACCGGTGTTGGGAGAAGAATAAAAGCTTAGGAAAACCCAGTCTTTCAGGATTCTAGCAACTGTACTATAAACAGGGATATTTATTTGGTATGATACAGAGTGACTTCCTGCGATTATAATTTTGGGTTTGTAGCTACTAATAGCCCTGTATTCAAAATGTTAAAACCTACGAAAATATAACTTACCTTCGTAGTTACTTATGATCCTAAACTGCGCACTGTAAGCATTCATCTGAACCCGACCTGAGCATCACTTCTACGGCGCAGTGATAAAACTCCACTGAGACGTGACACTAGTCGCTACAAAATATGCATGCAGTGTCACTGTCACAACCGTTATTTAGTGAAATGATCATCTTCTCCGCTGAATTCTCCTAAATAGCTTCATTCTGCCAATATCTTTCCCTGTTGCTCTGCTTAAGATTGGCGGCTCTTTTCGAATCTTCAAAGGCAAACTTCCTAACAGTTTGTTTTATGAGTGCTTCGACTAGCGACAATGTAAATTTATTCCTGTTTATAACGACGTAGCCTTTAATTTTGACCCTTATCAATACTCTTACGTTCAAATAATAGTGGCGAGGAGGTGAGGCAGTAGCGTAATGCCCCATGCCCATACGATTTTGCGAGCTTGCTGATTTCTAATATGGGGGGGGGGAAGGGGGGGGGGTTGACTGATGGAGAGATTTTAGTTTCATATTCTCCCACTTAATAGTTCTGGCTTTGCAGCCACAACATTCAGATTCAAGATGCTCTTCTTACAGCATCTGAGGAGGCAGCAGTGGCAAGATGACGTAATGTGATGTGAGGTACTGATGACAGGTGGTCTGTCCGCGATTGGCTGCTGCATTCCGAAGCTGCGCGCCAAAATGACAATGTTCTGTTATTAATATTATCAAAATTAAACAACGGATTTACTGGCATTTCAAATCAAAGCGTCTCTCGATTGCGTGCTATCATTCCATTGTTGCACAAATATTAATAACCAGCTGGCTAATAAACAACTGCTAAACGAAAAGGCACACGAAGCACTTCGGTCATCTTAGGATTTCTCCTAACTTGGATGGCGGGCGAAGACGTTCGGCTGCAAGATCATAGCTGGTTCGACAGTTTTGGAGGACAGACATGTTATTGGCCGCCTTATCAATTAAGACATTATTTCCAATGTTTAGTTTGTAAATGTGAGAGTTGTAATTACGGAAGTACACAGTTCATTAATTTTTTGCAGAAAAGAAATTATTTGTGACTCTAAAGTGGAAACTAAGTGTGCAGTTTGTCGTATTCTGCCAACAAAAAAAGAAAATGACATCGTGCACAAACAAACGGATTGGAAATTCAGTTGTTTCTGAAATAAAAGTCCCTCGCTAAGAGTTTCTTAAAGCCAACGACCAACGTGTGCTGTTTACTGCGCAGAAGACCACAAATATAGAAGACTGCAGGTTGGCGGACATATATTAGAACTTATGCATTCTACTCAGGTCGGTGGAAGCAAATAGGCAATACTGCAATCTTGGTACAAATGACATCAGTGACACATCATCATATTTTCTTTCACCCACTCTCTCTTTTTCAGCATGTCGTACAACTTTGTAAGACTATCACTTATGTAGACTTTGTGGCACTGAAACCAAATCAGGCATCTCCTTTTGCTTTGCCGTGATAGGAATCTTGCCAACAACAATTGAACGACATTAAGAACTTAAGAACAATTGTTGATAGTCTTCCCGGAGGTAGAATTAATATTCTACGAACGACTTGGTAAATGCGACATGGTTCATTTCATCATGATGATCGCCTGTCTTCTTTGCCTTAAAAAGCAGGAGATCTTGTGCAGTCCCTCCATGCAGAGGACCAAGGCAGCAACCCCTTGTCGCAAGGCACTGGCTTTGTGCTTTTAGTTTTGTCATCTGGCCAGCCTTGCTTCAGAAGCAACCAAACTTTCTACGTTTCGTAAAGCAAGATAGTTTCGTCGACATTCACGACACGAGTCTGCCTTAAAATTCGGCCTAGCCATGCAGCTATATCATTCCTCTCCATTAACGGCGTAGGGCCACTGAAATGTCCATAGCGAAATACCAGGGCGTGCTAAACTGTGATATCAATATGGGGCTGCCTAAATGCTTAAAACTGACAAATTACTTTCTGAGTGTCGGATGTTACTTTCGGTGATAATAATCATGAGTATGACGACATATTGTATTATCAGCAAATAAACCTATATAGGTAATTCGCTTATCTCCACTACGATTTTTCCGCAGTTTGAAGCTTCGCTGTCTTTTAAGGTCCCTTTTCTTTCATGAGCATCCTCGGCAATCTTCATAACAGCGTGTTTGTTTGTATTTAAATCTGCATGCGTTAAATCGATTAACGTGTTAACTTATATCAGCAGGTCACCATTAAGTATGTAAGTCGTGAAGGAAGCATGTAATGAACGAACCACTTCTCTCAACTCGCCTCGGAAGACAATCGAACATGCCCCCTTACAAAATCCTATGAACTCTTTCAATAGCACTTAACTAATAACAACAATTAAAATAAATAGTTTCTGTAACCGCAAAAATAAAATCGAACGGAATCACAGGGCGTAACGAACGTGCACACAGGCCATCAAGCTGGCCGGAAAGAGCAAGTGGGAGTTGTTGTGCTGCGGCTGCGGTCTTGCGAATTTGCCTGAATATGTACCATTTCTCCAACAACTGTTGCAAGCCACTAATTCCTTCGTTTCTGACATTCTAAAGTAAATAAAAATGTAAATGTCGTGTGACTAGGGCCTCCCGTCGGGTAGACCGTTCGCCGGGTGCAAGTCTTTCGATCTGACACCACTTCGGGAGCTGCACATGTATGGGGGTGAAAAGACGATGTTTAGAACAACACAACACCCAGTCCCTGAGCGGAAAATATCTCCAACTCATCCGGGAAGCGAACACAGGCCTTTAGGATTGACACTCTGTCTCGCTGTCCACACAGCTACTGGTGGCGGACGATCTAAGATAATGATAAACATACAATAATGTGGCTTGTGGTTATTTACAGCGTGAGCAGTGATAACTGATGTGATACAAATGGAATGCTGGATCTCATGAAGTTCTCGTCCGTTAAATACTGTTTCTGGTCGTGTGATTCACCAAAAATATTAAGTATTATATTTATCTGACAAATCCAACAGCCACATAGTTTAGTTAGTTAAGTGCTCCACTTATCGAAATGAAGTGGAACGAGTCAGTTTACACGATATGTACATATGATTAGCGTTAACATTAACGAACACCTTATTATTGTGTTCCTGGTCATGCAGTTACACTTCAAAGTAAGATTTTTCGCTCGCCAGTAGTTTTTAGAAGAAATTCTTCTGTCGAGAGAAGGAGATATCCAGGAGAAAAGATTTTAAATTAGATTTAAAAATTGCTTCGCTAGCATTGAGATATTTTGCATTACTGAGCAAATGATTAAGAATTTTTATTGCTGAATGCTGAACTCCTCCCCAAGCGACTGACAGCTTGAACAATGGGTAACAAAGATGGTATCTGTAATCACAGTGTATGAGGAGGAAATGTTCCGTGATTTGAAGTCGATTGCAATCAGTGAAAATAAATACAGCTCCCTCAGATATGAAAATATTACTCAAAAGTAAGAAACAGCTTTTCTCTTCGTAAGAAAAAAATTAATAGCTGGCTTTTCCATCTCTTCCAGCATTACTGAAGTAACAAGACGAATAATCTATTTTTCTAAGTGTTTACCTAATTTGCAAGAACTTTTGACTCGTCAGCTTACTTTGTAGTTTTGGGATACCCAAGGGGAGCGCAGAAACAATACATAGAGTGTATCTAATGACTTATTGACTCAATAGCAAAGTTTATTGTTAGTTAGCTGAGCGCAAACGAAGACAATGGATAATGTGCCTCTCGAGTAAGGAATCATTTGTCCCTACAGACTTCACACTGCGGTGTCGTACTGTAGTGTCGTTGAATGACTTCCAGCGATAGTTCCCAATATGGCTGACCTAGCCGCTGTACACATGATGACCGATGGCGAACTGTGGCGGGATGGCATGAACGTCTTGGCGTTAGGTGGAACCAACAATTGGTCTCATACATACGGATGGGATGTTAAATAATGAAAGCAAATCCGAAGTGTTGCTCACTGCTGAGAGTATGCTGAAATCCTAGCCGGCACGGGATTCCTCGTCTGTTGGGACGGAGGCCGTTCTCTCTGGAAGATTCATACACCGGGAGAAAGCCAGTGGGGGCTGGAAACATTAGGCGGGCGACGGAGCTCCTAGGAAAACAGCTAGGGCGGTCAATGTTGCTGGAAGCGTTCGTTATTCCGGTCTGTTGTGAACGAGGCTTGTCTAGGCGGAAGGAACTCGAAGACGAGAACAGAGGTGTCTGAAGCTTGCGACGAAGTGAAACGTGATAGTCTTTCAATGCCAGCGATTACGTGCTTGGTGATACCAATTTCCTGGATGCAAGTCTGGATGTTAAGGCCCGCGTCCTTTTTTTAGTGTATGTCTCATTTTCTACTATGGGAGGCAACCTCACGGAGAATGTGCACTGCTGGCCGCTATAACTGCAACATAGGTTAGGATAGATGACAGCTGAATTTTACTTTTTGTACGTCGGGCATTCAATAAGTTCCATGCAAAACATTTTTTTCTCTAGCAGTTTCGCTTGAAAAAATGTAATATTTCTTGTGGCACATTGTTGAATACACCCGCTCCCGCCTCTAAGGTTTCATGGAGTTCCAATTGATGGTGGCGCTACACGTTGTCCACAAAATTGCGTCTTTAATGGAGATGCGTTCCAAGGAGAGAGGTGTGATTCTTTTGGCAGGAACCAGAACATCGCAGATATTGATAGCCGCTTACAAAATGTCTGCAGAGACCTGCCAGTGAAGAAAAAGGACAGTGGGTCGTTGCGTAGTGTCTGTCATCATCGGAATAAAGTCGCGCGAACCTGTAGGATCTCCTGCCTCCGGCCACCAGCATACAGATCTGACTTCTGCGATACTGGAACTTGTGGACACACTCATTCGGCGTAATGGGCGGATCACAAACAAACGCCTCGCAGCCCAGCTGGACATCTCTGTTGGTACTGCTGACAAACTCGTCCACCAGGTGACGTTCTCAAATATGTTTTCTCGCTGAGTTCCTCGCCGCCTGAAATAAGACGATTGAAAGCAACAAAGGACCATCCACGTGGCGTTGCTTGTGCGTAGCAGGCTGGTAGTGTCGATTTTCTGTCGAACATCGTCACAGGCAACGAAACATGATTTCATCGCTTCGAACCGGAAAGAAAACGGCAATGCGTTTAGTGACTCCACACCACCCATACTCCGACGAAAAAGTTCAAAAGCGCACTCACTGCGGGTGAAGTCATGGCGACAGTTTTATGGGACCCCAAAGGGCTTATTCTGTTTGATGTACTCCCTCATAGCGAGACGATAAACTGTGAGGTGTACTGTGCTGCCCACAGGAAAATATGAAACAGCTTCAGCGTGTTCGTCAGTACAAAAATGCAAACGAACATCTTCTCCTTCTCCATGACAACGCAAATACTAACACAAGTCTGGGCGCCGGAGAGCAGCTGAAGAACCTTAATTTTCCTGTTCTTCCGCATCCAATCTACAAACCGGATCCCTCATCTTCCCACTTCCATCTGTTTCGCCAACGAAAGATGCACTCTGGGGGAAGCAGTACTTGGATGATGGTGACGTTATTGATGCAGCAGGGCGTTGCCTTTGACGTCGTCCAGCAGAGTCGTACTATGCGGGCATACGTGCCTTCAAGGTATGGTGGTGAAAGGCCGTCGCACTGAACAGAGATTACTTTCAAAAATAAGGTTTTGAAGCCATAGGAGTGGGGGACAATAAGTTGTATTGGAGTCTCGAATAAAACCAAACTGCCTTCAGAAAAAATGGGGTTGCATTACTTCTTTAGTGCCCATCATACGTGTAGGACGTGGCAGGAAGAAAACATGATTAACCATTTGCCCATTGTGCCGAAGGTGATGCTTCTGGGACTGAAACTATAGAAATTAACCAGAAAACTATAACAGCGCCAGCTACAATTTTATTTTATAATGACACAAACAGTGTCAGCTACCAAGACTTTTTTCAGGAGGTAATGTGCCTTTGCTGATCCAGAGCGCAAGGCTCAAAACCACTTGAAAATGGTCTTCGTGGCTGTAACTGCTCATGACGATAATAGTTAAAGAGTTTTAAAGTCTGTGACAGTGCAGAACGAAATTTTCACTGTAACTCATCGTTACAAAGTACTGCTAGGTAGCGACCATTTTATAAATCTCAAGGAATTAAATAAATCTGAACCGAAAATATTTGACCTGAGAATTAAACTAGCGGTCTGAGAACATGTAACACGTCTGCTAACATATAGTTGTTTACGAGGTATCGCGTTATGTGGTAATTACTAGCTACGGAGGTTTCGAGATGACATTGTCTGTCAGATAAGTTTTGCTGCCAGGACTAGACTGCCAGTATCAATACTGATTATGTCGTTAAGGAGCTATCAGTCTTCTATTCGCAACACTGGACTTAATCAGTGTACCCATACCTCTGCGTATGCAGTAGATAGGATGTGCAAGTTTTATAAAGTTTTCCAAATATTTGCATAGCATGTATCTGAGGTGGGCTATGGCTACCGGCCTGGTATTCTCTTAGTGGGATGTGTGAAACAACATTTGTTGGAGACGAAAGACTCTTATCCCGTAGAATCTGCATGTCAAACACAAATATCAACACTTAAGATTCCCCTTGTACTAGATAACAGCCTTTTGGCACCATCAAACATTGTTCCCGACATGTGATTCTACAAGTCCATTTTCCTTCCGAAGAAGAAAAAAATTATATTTGTTGAAACCATGTTAAAACGTTAATAACGTTTATTTCTACAACTGGTAGGTTGTTGTTTTCCAATTCAATCAACTTTCCACGTGCACCTTAATAAAGGGCAGTAAGGCTTAAAATTAAAAAAAAAAAAAATAGCGGATATATCGTCAGTGCCCTGATGCCAGCCTGAAGTAAACGTGTGTGTTTGTGTTTGTGTCTGTGTTTGTTTGTTTGTGTTTGTGTTTGTGTGTGTGTGTGTGTGTGTGTGTGTGTGTGTGTGTGTTTGTGTTTGTGTGTGTGTGTGTGTGCGAGATGTGTTTTGACAGTTCGGCAGTATCGCGAGCGGGTGTGGAGCAGAAATAAACGCCTCATCATACGTTTCATATTCAATTGGCTCAAACTTGCACTCTTTCCAGCACACGGGCAAGAAATAGGAACTGGTCGATATAATCCAAATTTTCAGCACGATAGAAACTTTTGACTACTGAAGTTGGGTCAAGACATTAAGCAAATGAAATCTTAGGAATGTATCACACTTTAATCTACTCCAAACGTGATATTTGTCAGAGTTTCCCAAGGTGAGATTGCTGCTGTTAGACGTGACGCACAATGCTCCACCCGCTCGCTAAGTACCATGTAGCAGTCTCTCGGTTTTGTTGTGAGAAACAGATCGCTAGAATTATAACTACCGTGTTATTCACTTTTCTACTTGCCTACTAATTTATAACGTAGCAAAAAATGGTTTCTGAGTGTTTACTGTGGTTAGAACACGTATCTTAAATTTGCCGACAGATGTTGGGAGAAGAACAATAGCTTCGCAAAACCAAGAATCTCAGGATTGCAGCAACTGTATTAATAACAGGGGTATCTATTTCTTGTGATACAGACTGACGTCCTGCAATCCTGATTTGGAGTTTGTCGCTGATCATACCCTTGTAAAGCCTCCACAGTAAGCGGTCCACAGCACATTCCTCCCATGTCTGTATAAAACCTATGTAATAAGTACAGCTATGAGAAAAAACTATACATCGTATACTGAGAATTCTCTCACAGTTTATCGTGGTGAAAACGAATTACGATACAACAAATATTTCGGCAAATACTGCATGTGAAGAGTTTAGCTCAATTACCTATTATATCGATGGACACCAGAGAAAGGGGAATGTTTGAGACCGCAACTAATAAGATGTTGCGATCTAGAGAGTTACTACAGATTCACATTGCAAAATTATTTTGTTGAAGGTAAGTTTAATAGTGGAACAAACCTGAGGAAGGTAAGGATAAAAGAATTTTGCAGGAATTATCCAGTTCCATTGTGGCAGGCTGCTACAGCAACCCGTTACGAATTATATCAGAATAGAGACAATGTTGGTTGCGAAATTGTTTAATATCGATGACGCGTTTCACCCTTTTGGGCCATCATCATATTGTGTAAAAGTAGCTGGATGTGTAACCTATCATTTATAAAGCCGTATAAAACAGATAATGGACATATGCAGTTGCTGTTGCGTTCTTTTTTCATTTTATATTGGTTTAGGAAGGATGGGTTTCATATCAAGCTACTTTGACATATCCTGAAGTTTCTCGAATAGGGTGAAACGCGTTAGTGACATTAAATATTTTTGTAAAACAGATGTGATACAGAAGTAAAACAGAAGTGATATCAGCTGTTCCCCAGTGAAGCGTCCTGGGACCTCTGCTGTTCCTGATCTATATAAATGACCTGGGTGACAATCTGAGCAGTTCTCTTAGGTTGTTCGCAGATGATGCTGTAATTTACCGTCAAGTAATTTACCGAAGACCAGTATCAGTTGCAAAGCGATTTAGAAAAGATTGCTGTATGGTGTGGCAGGTAGCAGTTGACGCTAAATAACGAAAAGTGTGAGGTGATCCACATGAGTTCCATAAGAAATCCGTTGGAATTCGATTACTCGATAAATAGTACAATTCTCAAGGCTGTCAATTCAACTAAGTACCTGGGTGTTAAAATTATGGGCAACTTCAGTTGGAAAGACCACATAGATAATATTGGGGGAAGGCGAGCCAAAGGTTGCGTTTCATTGGCAGGACACTTAGAAGATGCAACAAGTCCACTAAAGAGACTCGTTCGTCCTCTGTTAGAATACTGCTGCGCCGTGTGGGATCCTTACCAGGTGGGATTGACGGAGGACTCGAATGGGTGCAAAAAAGGGCAGCTTGTTTTGTATTATCACGTAATAGGGGAGAGAGTGTGGCAGATATGATACGCGAATTAGGATGGAAGTCATTACAGCAAAGTCGTTTTTCGTCGCGGCGAGATCTTTTTACGAAATTTCAGTCACCAACTTTCTCTTCCGAATGCGAAAATATTTTGTTGAGCCCAACCTACATAGGTAGGAATGATCATCAAAATAAAATAAGAGAAATCAGAGCTCGAACAGAAAGGTTAAGGTGTTCGTTTTTCCCACGCGCTGTTAGGGAGTGGAATAGTAGAGAGATAGTATGATTGTGGTTCGATGAACCCTCAGCCAAGCACTTAAATGAGAATTGCAGAGTAGTCCTGTAGATGTAGATGCAACCAAGACTGTTTTTATACCAAAACGTTTTAGAGAAGCTCGAAATCTGTCATCAGCTGTAGAATGTCCTGAAGACCTTTTAAATGAGAACCTGATCTATACCACAGAAAGTACATGAAAGACAAAAAACTACTCACTTTTACGTGATAATTAAGTTTCAATGGTAATGTATCAGGCTTAGGCGCAAATAACATGAAATGTTATTTTTAAATCATTCTGTGTATATGTGATTTTACGTTTCAGTCATAAAAGTTTCCATTTAAGGATTTATGAATTTTCTAGCCTATATGTTTTACACAGGAAAATACACTGACGGGAAAACAATCGCAGCATCAACAAGGAGTTCTGAATTATAAACAAAAGTTGGTAGGCGTGTTTCTCCGTCTGAAATGTAATGTCTATTCAAATTTCGCGCCGGTCGCATAAGAGCGGGGCTGCTAGTGAAAGTATGATGATGCACTTCCGGCATCCTTTAAATACACGCTGTTGCAGTCTTGAGCGTAAGTTACCTTTGAGATTGGACGTGGTGAGTTGTTGTTAGGCAAGAATGCTTTTAAGGCGACAAACACGCGTTGGTCAACACCTCAATAATTGAAACTTCCTGGAAGATTAAAACTGTGTGCCGGACCGAGACCCGATCTCGGGACCTTCGCCTTTCGCGGGCAAGTGTTCTCCCACTGAGCTACCCAAGTGCTTGGCTAGCTCAGTTGGTAGAGCACTTGCCCACGAAACGCAAAGGTCCCGAGTTCGAGTGTCGGTCGAGCATACAGTTGTAATCTGCCAGGAACTTTCAATATCAGCGCACACTCCGCTGCAGAGTGAAAACCTTATTCTGGACCTCAATAATAGTGAACGAGGAGGTATAATGGGACTAATAGGAGCCGGTTGGCCTTTGTGCGATATTGCAGAGAAACGTGGTAGGAATGTAGCAACTGTACACGATTGCTTGCAGTAGTGGTCACGAGAATGTACAGTCGGAAGATAACTGCGTTCTGGACGGACACGTGGCATTGCCGAGTGGGAAGACCATCGTGTTTGGCGTATGGCTCTGACGCATCGTGCCACATGTGCAGCAGCAATTTGAGCAGCAGTTGACACAACAGTGACACAAGGAAATGTTGCAGATTGGTTACTTGTAAGACAGCTGCGTGCGAGACATTCTGTAGCGTGCATTCACTAACCCCAAACCACTGCTGTTTACGACTTCAGTGGTGTCAGGCGAGAGGTCATTGGAGGACAGGGTGGAAGTCTGTTTAGTTTTCTGATGAAAGCTTTTCCTTTTCCCCGGTCCCAGTAATGGGCGCGAGTTGGTTAGAAGGTGGTCACTTGAAGGCCTGCAACCAACCTGTCTGTATGCTGCATGGACTGGATTTAAACGCAGAGCTACAGTCCAGGTTGTGATTTCGTATGACAGCAGGTTCACTCTCGTGGTCATGTCACGCACCATGACTCCAAATTTATACTGCAGTCTAGTGATTCGACTTGATGTGCTGCCATTCGTGAAGAGCATTCCAAAGCGTGTTTTCCAACAGGATAACGGTCGCCCACATACCGCTGTTGGCAACGTACCACACAGAGTGTCGACATGTTGCCTTCGTCTTCTTGACCAGCCAGATCTCTCTCCAGGCGAGCATATATGGGACATCATTGGACGACAACTCCAACGTCATCCACGAACCACATTAATTGTCCCATCTTTGACTCACCAAGTGCAACAGGTATGGAAGTCCATCCCACAAACTGACGTCCAGTACTTGTACGGCGTAATAGATGCACGTGTCTATGTTTTCATTCAACTTTCTGGCGTTTACACTGTTTGCTAATGTACCAGCATTTCACATTTGCAAAAGGCGTATCTCACACTTACATTAACTTGTGATCTTGCAATCAGTTACATATACTGATAACCATATCGAGTCTCCAGCCGGAACAAAGCGTCAGGTTAGAAAGCCGTCGCACTAACTCACCGGAACCAAAATCAAACACGCAAAGGCGGCTCCTTCCTACATGGCCTGTATATCCAACGCATAGTTGCCCTCTAGCACAAAGTACGATAAACTGTAGGTGGTGAACACTTGCGGAAACGATAAATAGGTATCAAACACTGTTGACACCTTCTCATGACCGAAGAAAATACTTCTGCTTCTTAATGTCAAGTAAAACACGGCTCCAACTCTTACGTGAAGGATGCCCCTTATCTATGTCTACAATATAGTCAGATTGCCATATTTCAATAGCTTCTTTCACTACACAGTTCCAATAACACGACGCAGTGGTAACTCTGGTACCGCGCGCCGAGGAATTTTAATCCCCCCCCAGACGCCACGGACGTCGAAGTCCCGTAGAGGTCTCTGTACCATCGCGCCGTAAGCTGTGGCGGCGCGCGCCTCCTGCCCGCATTTAGAGTGAGGGCGCCACAGTGGAACACGTGGTTGCAGCGGCCAATAGCGGCGTCCTCGATAGAGTAGTTAAGCGCCTGCCTGTCGATCAGGCTGCCTGTGTAACCTCGCGTGCGTCTCAGGGCTTATCGCCTAGCATTAGGCAGCCTATTGACTTTTCGTGTTGCTTTACGAGTGGACGTGGTTGTCTTCTGTGGTTCGTGACTCTGTTGTCTGTTCTCGTTTTGTGTCGCAAGGTCCTCCGTTGGTCGTGTCTGTCATCTCCCGTTGTGTTGTTGTTCGCGGGCCGCTCCGCAGGTCTCGCCGCGTTCCCGTCACCACAACCCCACGACCGTTCCGGTCGCCGTTATAACGGAATCCACTTGTGTCTGATTCAACAACATTTTATGTCCCTCCGTAAGACTATGTTCGGCAAGCGTAGATTTTTGTGGTTGCAATAAACGCGTTTTGTGATGGTGCTCAACTTTTCGATCCTACAGCGTACGAATCGTTTGTCCAATATAGGGTTTCCCACAGTAGCAAGGAAATTTGTAGACACCAGGCTTCCTCAAACACAAATTATTCACTAATTATTCTTCGCTGAGTCCAAAAATGCCCTATTCTTAACTGGCTGAGGAAATACGTTTTTCACACCAAATCCCTTTAAATTTCTTCCTTTTTTTGAAGATATGCTTCCCACGAAAGATAGTAACTCCACCGATTTCCATACATCTTCTGTTGGTTCCAATCAGTAAAGCATGACGGCTCTGATTGTTAGTATTGACACTACTTTCACACGATCCAGTTTTATGTGTCAAACTATCTCTATCTGAGATGGTATAAGGTTTTATACCAATATACGTAGGACTCCTTGCGTTGGTTCGCTGGAAGAAAATGGATGAAGATATGGGTCCGAATAGGGGGATTCCGATAAACACTGTGCCCTAATGTTCCTTCATCCTCCTCTAGACGAAGATACCTAATAACAGAAGTTTTCCGTCATTTTCAACCTCCATCATGAGCTCAATATTGGGATGCTGACAGTTAAAATAATCTAGCAAAAGATCCAGAGCATCCCGCCCATGTGGCCATATCATAAACATATCGTTGACGTATCATCAAAAACAGTTCGGTTTTAAGAACGCCGTCTTCAGTGCCGTGTCCTCAAAATCTTCCATTAACAAATTGGCGACTATGGGGGATCATGGTGTGGGAACCTGCCCACTCGTCTCTTATAGGGTGCCCAGGAAGCTGTTTTCTCGGATAGCTAGACAACATACAAGCAAATCATGTTAATGGAATTTATTACAGTAATTGAATTGACAATACGTAACTTTCGTTTCTATATCATGGGTCGTAAGCAATTGACAATATGCAAATACTCAATGTCCTTTAATATGTACAATTTCTATGGAAGCTAATAACAAAAGTTCATAAGTCACTGCTATCGTTCGTATCACTGCGACATTTCTAGTGCCAGTCTTCGAGACGGTGTTCTAATTCACGATTTCTAGCGCGCGGCCTCGTTAGGCGGCACGTCCCCTTCAACTCTCTTCGTGTAGATGCTGCTCCTGTCGTGGTGACGTGCTAGTCAGGGCGCTATTTGCTGACGTTGCCTCTCAGCCCTCTTTTCTGCATCGTTCTTGATCTTCGTGCCGGCTCTTTTAGTTACGCCGGAACCAATGGACTCTATTAGTCACCCCGTCTGTTCGTTCAGACTATTTGTCATTCAATAAGAGATACGTTTGGGTCAACGCATGGTGCCTAAGCTTAGTTGTTTCTTCGTCCAATTTCGCATCAATTAACTGCAAATAATATTCAAGAGGACCTCTGGTAAAAAGGGATGCAACATCGAAACTAATGAGCAAATCCGTGGGACTGAGACACAAAGACCTCAAATGCTGAATAAAAATCAGAGAATTGGAAATATGATGTTTACATTTCCAGGTAGGGACTGCGATTGGATGCTATATACTTGTCAAGTAAATGACGATGCACTGAGCACCATCACCACATGCGTTTATTTCAGCCAGAAAAATCTGCGGTTGCCGAACATTGTCTTTCGGAAGGACAGAAAATGTCCACATGACGCAAAAGTGGTCTCCCCTGCGTCGCGTTATTGGGACCGCGTATAGAGAGAAGCTATTGAAATCCGGATATCTGAAAAAATTATAAACAGAAATAAGGGTCATCCTTTAGGTAAGAGTAGGAACCGTGTTTTGTTTGACTCAGAAAACAACGGTCTTTGCTTAGCTCATCAAAAGGAGTCAAAAGGTTTTACATCGATTTGTCGTTTTCACAACCGTGTTTGCGCTAGAGGGCAGTTATGTTTGCGCATGCCCGGTGGATATATAGGAGGGGCATAAAGGAGCTGCCTCTGCGTGATTGATGTAGGCAGTGTTTGGTTTTTTATGTGTGCTATTTTTTTACGGTTTTTATCTCCATTTTAGAGTCGCCCTTTTTTTGTCTATTGTCTTCCACGATGTTCCCCCTTTTTCATATCTATGTTCACCATGTTTTGTCCTTTGTATATTTTTAACTCTCTTCTGTTGTTTGTTCTATGTCTTTCGGCTGAAGAGCAACGCATATCCTGCTGCCAGCCCTCCCTGATGGGGAAATGAAATACAATAAAGGAAAAAAAAAATGATTGATTTTCGTCCGGTGAGTCAGTGCGACAGGTCACTCACCAGAAGATGGCGTCCAGGTGGACCGTGGAAATATTATGTCAAGATGACGTTATATTTCCACTGGAGACCCGATACGAATATCATCAATTACTATTCCGGGAAATTTTACGGAGCCGCAATCACATATGTTACCTTGACAAATGTAGTCCCAAATTTTGGTTACTGATTTTCTCCAACTTTCGCACGGTGCGCTACTGTAACGTAGTTCAATCAAACTGTTATTGTAGCACAGAACTTAACTGAAAGAAACACCCAACCAGACGAACAGAAATGACACTACTATTCCGAGACAATTATTACATTGAAGCCGCTGCCGTTCCTGGTGGTCCCCTGCACATTACGATCGGCGGACATCTCAAAAGGGTGTGATATCATCATGAACGACAGTACATACTGTGCAGTGCTCTTCCATTACGTACCCTCATATGACGAGAGGTAGTAAAACGTAATGCAGCCAGCAACATTGCCGAATATGATCGTTTTGTTGGCCCAGGTGTCATGATGCGGGGAGACAATGTTGCATGCACGTATCCTAGATCATGGAACTCTCACTCGTGAACATACTTGTCACAACGTGCGCCTTCCGTTTTTCAGGGGTGAATTCGGCCACTGACTACATTTTTGTGGATCGCAGTCCGCGACCGCATCGAGCAGTGCAGGCTGAGTAGCTCTCGGAACTAGAGGATATTCGGCGAAGGGACTGGCCTTTTTTAACACCCAGGTACTTAGTTGAATTGACAGCCTTGAGAATTGTACTATTTATCGAGTAATCGAATTCCAACGGATTTCTTTTGGAACTCATGTGGATCATCTCACACTTTTCGTTATTTAGCGTCAACTGCCACCTAACACACCATACAGCAATCTTTTCTAAATTGCTTTGCAGCTGATACTGGTCTTCGGATGACCTTACTAGACGGTAAATTACAGCATCATCTGCGAACAGTCTAAGAGAACTGCTCAGATTGTCACCCAGGTCATTTATATAGATCAGGAACAGTAGAGGTCCCAGGACGCTTCCCTGGGGAACACCTGATATTTTATGTGCAAGTTTAAGAAAATTTTCTAAATGTTTGCGTAGTTTGTATCTGAGGTGGGGTACCGGTCCTGTATTCACTTAGTGGTATGTGGAAAACAACGTATGTTGGAGCCGAAAGGACCTTATCTCGTACAATGTGCATGTCAACCTCGAGTATCAACTTTTAACATGCACATTGTATTTGATAAGAGCCTTTCGGCTCCAACATACTTCTGTGTCATTGTCGATACCATGGTAAAGGGTTGATAAACCTTTATTTCTGAAAATGGTTGGGCTGTTATTTTCCAGTCCTATCAAATTTCTACAAGCACCGCTTCAGAAGCGCAGTAGTGTTTAAACTTTAAAAACATGACAGTAGAATCGTCAGTGCCTAAATGGTAGCCTAAAGTAAATGTGTGTGTGTGTGTGTGTGTGTGTGTGTGTGTGTGTGTGTGTGTGTGTGCCTGTTTTGACAGTTCGGCGGAATCACTCAGAGGTGTGGAGCAGAGTTGCCATGGCCCACACGAAATGCAGGCCCTACCGTACATTTCACTCGAGTCGCTCAAACTTGCACACAGTTCAGTACACAGATATGAAAAGAGAACTCGTATGTTTCCATTTTAGTTTTATTTTTGGCCGCAGATTATTAAGTCGATATAATCCAGATTTTCAACAAGAGGGAAACTTTTTTATTACTGAAGTTAGGTAACACTTTATGCGAATGAAATCATAGGAATATATCACACTGTCATCTACTCCAAATCTGGTCTTCCTTAGGGCTTTCTAAGGTTAGATTGTTGCTGTTAACGATCAGAAACATCCGCTCGCTCTCGAACTACCAAGCAGCCGCCCGTATTGTTTCGTTACGAGAAACAAATAGTCAGAATTATAATTAACCCGGTATTAAGTTTCCCACCTCCTTACTCACTCGTGATGTAACAAAAAATGTGATATACGAGTGTGACTCTTTACTGTGGTGAGAAGTTGTGTCTGAAATTGGCCGACCGGTGTTGGGAGAAGAATAAAAGCTTAGGAAAATCCAGTCTTTCAGGATTCTAGCAACTGTACTATAAACAGGGATATTTATTTGGTATGATACAGAGTGACTTCCTGCGATTATAATTTTGGGTTTGTAGCTACTAGTAGCCCTGTATTCAAAATGTCAAAACCTACGAAAATATAACTTACCTTCGTAGTTACTTATGATCCTAAACTGCGCACTGTAAGCATTCATCTGAACCCCACCTGAGCATCTCTTCTACGGCGCAGTGATAAAACTCCACTGAGACGTGACACTAGTCGCTACAAAATATGCATGCAGTGTCACTGTCACAACCGTTACTTAGTGAAATGATCATCTCCTCCGCTGAATTCTCCTAAATAGCTTCATTCTGCCAATATCTTTCCCTGTTGCTCTGCGTAAGATTGGCGGCTCTTTTCGAATCTTCAAAGGCAAACTTCCTAACAGTTTGTTTTATGAGTGCTTCGACTGGCGACAATGTAAATTTATTCCTGTTTCTAACGACGTAGCCTTTAATTTTGACCCTTATCAATTCTCTTACGTTCAAATAATAGTGGCGAGGAGGTGAGGCAGTAGCCTAATGCCCCATGCCCATACGATTTTGCGAGCTTGCTGATTTCTAATATGGGGGGGGGGGGAGGGGAGGGGGTTGACTGATGGAGAGATTTTAGTTTCATATTCTCCCACTTAATAGTTCTGGCTTTGCAGCCAAAACATTCAGATTCAAGATGCTCTTCTTACAGCATCTGAGGAGGCAGCAGTGGCAAGATGACGTAATGTGATGTGAGGTACTGATGACAGGTGGTCTGTCCGCGATTGGCTGCTGCATTCCGAAGCTCCGCGCCAAAATGACAATGTTCTGTTATTAATATTATCAAAATTAAACAGCGGATTTACTGGCATTTCAAATCAAAGCGTCTCTCGATTGCGTGCTATCATTCCATTGTTGCACAAATATTAATAACCAGCTGGCTAATAAACAACTGCTAAACGAAAAGGCACACGAAGCACTTCGGTCATCTTCGGATTTCTCCTAACTTGGATGGCGGGCGAAGTGGTTCGGCTGCAAGATCATAGCTGGTTCGACAGTGTTGGAGGACAGACATGTTATTGGCCGCCTTATCAATTAAGACATTATTTCCAATGTTTAGTTTGTAAATGTGAGAGTTGTAATTACGGAAGTACACAGTTCATTAATTTTTTGCAGAAAAGAAATTATTTGTGACTCTAAAGTGGAAACTAAGTGTGCAGTTTGTCGTATTCTGCCAATAAAAAAAGAAAATGACATCGTGCACAAACAAACGGATTGGAAATTCAGTTGTTTCTGAAATAAAAGTCCCTTGCTAAGAGTTTCTTAAAGCCAATGACCAACGTATGCTGTTTACTGAGCAGAAGACCACAAATATAGAAGACTGCGGACATTTATTAGAACTTATGCATTCTACTCAGGTCGGTGGAAGCAAATAGGCAATACTGCAGTCTTGGTACAAATGACATCAGTGACACATCATCATATTTTCTCTCACCCACTCTCTCTTTTTCAGTATGTCGTACAACTTTGTAAGACTATCACTTATGTAGACTTTGCGGCACTGAAACCAAATCAGTCATCTCCTTTTGCTTTGCCGTGATAGGAATCTTGCCAACAACAATTGAACCACATTAAGAACTTAAGAACAATTGTTGATAGTCTTCCCGGAGGTAGAATTAATATTCTACGAACGACTTGGTAAATGCGACATGGTTCATTTCATCATGATAATCGCCTGTCTTCTTTGCCTTAAAAAGCAGGAGATCTTGTGCAGTCCCTCCATGCAGAGGACCAAGGCAGCAACCCCTTGTCGCAAGGCGCTGGCTTCGTGCTTTTAGTTTTGTCATCTGGCCAGCCTAGCTTCAGAAGCCAACAAACTTTCTACGTTTCGTAAAGCAAGACAGTTTCGTCAACATTCACGACACGAGTCTGCCTTAAAATTCGGCCTAGCCATGCAGCTATATCATTCCTCTCCATCAACGGCGTACGGCCACTGAAATGTCCATAGCGAAATACCAGGGCGTGCTAAACTGTGATATCAATATGGGGCTGCCTAAATGCTTAAAACTGACAAATTACTCTCTGAGTGTCGGACGTTACTTTCGGTGATAATAATCATGAGTATGACGACATATTGTATTATCAGCAAATAAACCTATATTGGTAATTCGCTTATCTCCACTACGATTTTTCCGCAGTTTGAAGCTTCGTTGTCATTTCAGGTTCCTTTTCTTTCATGACCATCCTCGGCAATCTTCATAACAGCGTGTTTGTTTGTATTTAAATCTGCATGCGTTAAATCGATTAACGTGTTAACTTATATCAGCAAGTCACCATTAAGCACGTAAGTCGTGAAGAAAGCATGTAATGAACGAACCACTTCTCTCAACTCGCCTCGGAAGACAATCGAACATGCCCTCTTACAAAATTCGACGAACTCTTTCAATAGCACTTAACTCATAACAACAATTAAAATAAACGGTTTCTCTAACCGCAAAAACAAAATCGAACGGAATCACAGGGCGTAACGAACGTGCACACAGGCCATCAAGCTGGCCGGAAAGAGCAAGTGGGAGTTGCTGTGCTGCGGCTGTGGTCTTGCGAATTTGCCTGAATATGTACCATTTCTCCATCAACTGTTGCAAGCCACTAATTCCATCGTTTCTGACAATCTAAAGTAAATAAAAATGTAAATGTCGTGTGACTAGGGCCTCCCGTCGGGTAGATCGTTCGCGGGGTGCAAGTCTTTCGATCTGACACCACTTCGGCGAGCTGCACATCTAAGGGGGTGAAAAGACGATGTTTAGAACTACACAACTCCCTGTCCCAGAGCGGAAAATATCTCCAACCCATCCGGGAATCGAACGCAGGCCTTTAGGATTGACACTCTGTCTCGCTGTCCACTCAGCTACTGGGAGCGGACGATCTATGATAATGATAAACATACAATAATGTGGCTTGTGGTTATTTACAGTGTGAGCAGTGATAACTGATGTGATACAAATGGAATGCTGGATCTCATGAACATTTCGTCCGTTAAATATTGTTTCTGGTCGTGTTATTCACCAAAAATAATAAGTATTATATTTATCTGACAAATCCAACAGACACATAGTTTAGTTAGTTAAGGGCTCCATTCATCGAAATGAAGTGGAACGAGTCAGTTTACACGATATGTACATATGCTTAGCGTTAACATTAACGAACACATTATTATTGTGTTCCTAGTCATGCAGTTATACTTCAAAGTAAGATTTTTTCCCTCGCCAGTAGTTTTTGAGAAGAAATTCGTCAGTCGAGAGAAGGAGATATCCAGGAGAAAGATTTTAAATTAGATTTAAAAATTGCTTCGCTAGCTTTGAGATATTTTGCATTACTGAACAAATGATTAAGAATTTTTATTGCTGAATGCTGAACTCCTCCCCAAGCGACTGACAGCTTTAACAATGGGTAACAAAGATGGTAGCTGTAATCACGGTGTATGAGGAGGAAATGTTCCGTGATTTGAAGTCGACTGCAATCAGTGAAAATAAATACAGCTCCCTCAGACATGAAAATATTACTCAAAAGTAAGAAACAGCTTTTCTCTTCGTAAGAAAAAAATTAGTAGCTGGTTTTTCCATCTCTTCCAGCATTACTGAAGTAACAAGACGAACTACCTATTTTTCTAAGTGTTTACCTAATTTGTAAGAACTTTTGACTCGTCAGCTTACTTTGTAGTTTTGAGATACCCTAGGGGAGTGAAGAAACAATACATAGAGTGTATCTAAGGACTTATTGACTCAATAGTAAAGTTTATTGTTAGTTAGCTGAGCGCAGACGAAGACAATGGATAATGTGCCTCTCGAGTAAGGAATCATTTTGTCCCTACAGACTTCACACTGCTGTGTCGTACTGTAGTGTCGTTGAATGACTTGCTGCGATAGTTCCCAATATGGCTGACCTAGCCGCTTTACACATGAGGGCCGATGGCGAACTGTGGCGGGATGGCATGCACGTCTTGGCGTTTGGTGTAACCGACAATTGGTCTCATACATACGGATGGGACGTTAAATAATGAAGCAAATCCGAAGGGTTGCTCACTGCTGAGAGTATGCTGAAATCCTAGCCGGCACGGGATTCCTCGTCTCTTGGGACGGGGGCCGTTCTCTCTGGAAGATCCGTACACCGGGAGAAAGCCAGTGGGGGCTGGAAACATTAGGCGGGCGACGGAGCTCCTAGGAAAACAGCTATGGCGGTCAATGTTGCTGGAAGCGTTCGTTATCCGGTCTGTTGTGAACGAGGCTTGCCTAGGCGGGAGGAACTCGAAGACGAGAACAGAGGTGTCTGAAGCTTGCGACGAAGTGAAACGTGATAGTCTTTCAATGCCAGCGATTACGTGCTTGGTGATACCAATTTCCTGGAAGCAAGTCTGGATGTTAAGGCCCGCGTCCTTTTTTTAGTGTATATCTCATTTTCTACTATGGGAGGCAACCTCACGGAGAATGTGCACTGCTGGCAGCTATAACTGCAACATAGGTTAAGATAGATGACTGCTGAATTTTACTTTTTGTACGTCGGGCATTCAATAAGTTCCATGCAAAACATTTTTTTCTCTAGCAGTTTCGCTTGAAAAAATTTAATATTTCTTGTGGCACATTGTTGAATACACCCGCTCCCGCCTCTAAGGTTTCATGGAGTTCCAATTGATGGTGGCGCTACACGTTGTCCACAAAATTGCGCCTTTAATGGAGATGCGTTCCAAGGAGAGAGGTGTGATTCTTTTGGCAGGAACCAGAACATCGCAGATATTGATAGCCGCTTACAAAATGTCTGCAGAGACCTTCCAGTGAAGAAAAAGGACAGTGGGTCGTTGCGTAGTGTCTGTCATCATCGGAACAAGGTCGCGCGAACATGTAGGATCTCCTGCCTCCGGCCACCCGCATACAGATCTGACTTTTGCGATTCTGGAACTTGTGGACACACTCATTCGGCGTAATGGGCGGATCACAAACAAACGCCTCGCAGCACAACTGGACGTCTCTGTTGGTACTGCTGACAAACTCGTCCACCAGGTGACGTTCTCAAATATGTTTTCTCGCTGAGTTCCTCGTCGCCTGAAATAAGACGATTGAAAGCAACAAAGGACCATCCAAGTGGCGTTGCTTGTGCGTAGCAGGCTGACAGTGTCGATTTTCTGTCGAACGTCGTCACAGGCAACGAAACATGATTTCATCGCTTCGAACCTGAAAGAAAACGGCAATGCGTTTAGTGACTCCACACCACCCATACTCCGACGAAAAAGTTCAAAAACGCACTCACTGCGGGTGATGTCATGGCGACAGATTTATGGGACCCCAAAGGGCTTATTCTGTTTGATATACTCCCTCATAGCGAAACGATCAACTGTAAGGTGTGTTGTGCTGCCCGCAGGAAAATATGAAACAGCTTCAGCGTGTTCGTCAGTACAAAAATGCAAACGAACATCTTCTCCTTCTCCATGACAACGCAAATACTAACACAAGTCTGGGCGCCGGAGAGCAGCTGAAGAACCTTAATTTTCCTGTTCTTCCGCATTCAATCTACAAACCGGATCCCTCATCTTCCGACTTCCATCTGTTTGGCCAACGAAAGATGCACTCTGGGGGAAGCAGTACTTGGATGATGGTGAGGTTACTGATGCAGCAGGGCGTTGCCTTTGACGTCGTCCAGCTGAGTGGTACTATGCGGGCATACGTGCCCTCAAGGTATGGTGGTGAAAGGCCGAAGCACTCAATAGAGATTACTTTGAAAAATAAGGTTTTGTAGCGATAGGAGTGGGGGACAATAAGTTTTATTGGAATCTCGAATAAAACCAAACTGCCTTCAGAAAAACTGGTGTAGCATTACTTCTTTAGTGCCCATCATACGTGTAGGACATGGCAGGAAGAAAACATGATTAACCATTTGTCCATTGTGCTGAAGGTGATGCTTCTGGGACTGAAACTATAGAAATTAGCCAGAAAACTATAACAGCGCCAGCTACAATTTTATTTTATAATGACACGAACAGTGTCAGCTAGCAAGACTTTTTTCAGGAGGTAATGTGCCTAGCGTCGTGCAGGTACAGAGTCCATCTTTGCTGATCCAGAGCGCAAGGCTCAAAACCACTTGAAAATGGTCTCCGTGGCTGTAACTGCTCATGACGATGATAGTTAAAGAGTTTTAAAGTCTGTGACAGTGCAGAACGAAATTTTCACTGTAACTCATCGTTACAAAGTACTGATAGGTAGCGACCATTTCATAAATCTCAGGGAATTAAATAAATCTGAACCGAAAATATTTGACCTGAAAATTAAACTAGCGGTCTGAGAACATGTAACACGTCTGCTAACATATAGTTGTTTACGAGGTATCGCGTTATGTGGTAATTACTAGCTACGGAGGTTTCGAGATGACATTATCTGTCAGATAAGTTTTGCTGCTAGGACTAGACTGCCAGTATCAATACTGATTATGTCGTTAAGGAGCTATCAGTCTTCTATTCGCAACGCTGGACTTAATCAGTGTACCAACACCTCTGCGTATGCAGTAGATAGGATGTGCAAGTTTTATAAAGTTTTCCAAATATTTGCATAGCATGTATCTGAGGTGGGCTATGGCTACCGGCCAGGTATTCTCTTAGTGGGATGTGTGAAACAACATTAGTTGGAGACGAAAGACTCTTATCCCGTAGAATCTGCATGTCAAACACAAATATCAACACTTAAGATTCCCCTTGTACTAGATAACAGCTTTTTGGCACCATCAAACATTGTTCTCGACATGTGATTCTACAAGTCCATTTCCCTTCCGAAGAAGAAACAAATTATATTTGTTGAAACCATGTTAAAACGTTAATAACCTTTATTTCTACAACTGGTAGGTTGTTGTTTTCCAATTCAATCAACTTTCCACGTGCAACGTAATAAAGGGCAGTAAGGCTTAAAATAAAAAAAAAAATAGCGTATATATCGTCAGTGCCCTGATGCCAGCCTGAAGTAAACGTGTGTGTTTGTGTTTGTTTGCTTGTGTGTGCGCGCGCGCGCGCGCGCGCGCGTGTGTGTGTGTGTGTGTGTGTGTGTGTGTGTGTGTGCGTGTGTGTGTGCGAGGTGTGTTTTGACAGTTCGGCAGTATCGCGAGCGGGTGTGGAGCAGAAATAAACGCCTCATCATACGTTTCATATTCAACTGGTCAAACTTGCACTCTTTCCAGCACACGGACAAGAAACAGGAACTGGTCGATATAATCCAAATTTTCAGCATGATAGAAACTTTTGACTACTGAAGTTGGGTCAAGACATTAAGCAAATGAAATCTTAGGAATGTATCAAACTTTAACCTACTCCAAACGTGATATGTGTCAGAGTTTCCCAAGGTGAGATTGCTGCTGTTAGACGTGACGCATAATGCTCCACCCGCTCGCTAAGTACCACGTAGCCGTCTCTCGGTTTTGTTATGAAAAACAGATCGCTAGAATTATAACTACCGTGTTATTCACTTTTCTACTTGCCTACTAATTTATAACGTAACAAAAAAAAATGGTTTCTGTTTACTGTGGTTAGAACACGTATCTATTTCTTGTGATACAGACTGGCGTCCTGCAATCATGATTTGGAGTTTGTCGCTGATCATACCCTTGTAAAGCCTCCACAGTAAGCGGTCCACAGCACATTCCTCCCATGTTTGTATAAAACCTATGTAATAAGTACAGCTATGAGAAAAAACTATACATCGTATACTGAGAATTCTCTCTCAGTTTATCGTGGTGAAAACGAATTACGATACAACAAATATTTCGGGAAATACTGCATGTGAAGAGCTTAGCTCAGTTACCTACTATACCGATGGACACCGGAAAAAGTGGAATTTTTGAGACCGCAACTAATAAGATGTTGCGATCTAGAGAGTTACTACAGATTCACATTGCAAAATTATTTTGTTGAAAGTAATTTTAATAGTGGAACAAACCTGAGGAAGGTAAGGATAAAAGAATTTTGCAGGAATTATCCCGTTCCATTGTGGCAAGCTGCTACAGCAACCCGTTACGAATTATATCAGAATAGAGACAATGTTGGTTGCGAAATTGTTTAATATCGATGACGCGTTTCACCCTTTTGGGCCATCATCAGATTGTGTAAAAGTAGCTGGATGTGTAACCTATCATTTATAAAGCCGTATATATCGGAAAATGGACATATGCAGTTGCTGTTGCGTTCTTTTTTCATTTTATATTGGTTTCGGAAGGATGGGTTTCATATCAAGCTACTTTGACATATCCTGAAGTTGCTCGAAAAGGGTGAAACGCGTCATTGACATTAAATACTTTTGTAAAACAGAAGCGAAACAGAAGTAAAACAGAAGTGATATCAGCTGTTCCCCAGGGAAGCGTCCTGGGACCTCTGCGGTTCCTGATCTATATAAATGACCTGGGTGACAATCTGAGCAGTTCTCTTAGGTTGTTCGCAGATGATGCTGTAATTTACCGTCAAGTAAGGTCATCCGAAGACCAGTATCAGTTGCAAAGCGATTTAGAAAAGATTGCTGTATGGTGTGGCAGGTGGCAGTTGACGCTAAATAACGAAAAGTGTGAGGTGATCCACATGAGTTCCATAAGAAATCCGTTGGAATTCGATTACTCGATAAATAGTACATTTCTCAAGGCTGTCAATTCAACTAAGTACCTGGGTGTTAAAATTACGAGCAACTTCAGTTGGAAAGACCGCATGGATAATATTGTGGGGAAGGTGAGCCAAAGGTTGCGTTTCATTGGCAGGACACTTAGAAGATGCAACAAGTCCACTAAAGAGACAGCTTACACTACACTCGTTCGTCCTCTGTTACAATACTGCTGTGCCGTGTGGGATCCTTACCAGGTGGGATTGACGAAGGACATCTAAAGGGTGCAAAAAAGGCCAGCTTATTTTGTATTATCACGTAATAGGGGAGAGAGTGTGGCAGATATGATACGCGAATTGGAATGAAAGTCATTACAGCAAAGTCGTTTTTCGTCGCGGCGAGATCTTTTTACGAAATTTCAGTCACGAACTTTCTCTTCCGAATGCGAAAATATTTTTTTGAGCGCAACCTACATAGGTAAGAATGATCACCAAAATAAAATAAGAGAAATCAGAGCTCGAACAGAAAGGTTTAGGTGTTCGTTTTTCCCACGCGCTGTTAGGGAGTGGAACACTAGTGAGATAGTATGATTGTGGTTCGATGAACCCTCTGCCGAGCACTTAAATGTGAATTGCAGAGTAGTCATGTAGATGCAACCAAGACTGTTTTTATACCAAAACGTTTTAGAGAAGCTCGAAATCTGTCATCAGGTGTGGAATGTCCTGAAGACCTTTTAAATGAGTACCTGATCTACACCACAGAAAGAACATGAAAGACAAAAAACTACTCACTTTTACGTGATAATTAAGTTTCAATGGTAATGTATCAGGCTTAGGCGCAAATAACATGAAATGTTATTTTTAAATCATTCTGAGTATATGTGATTTTACGTTTCAGTCATAAAAGTTTCCATTTAAGGATTTATGAATTTTCTAGCCTATATGTTTTACACAGGAAAATACACTGACGGGAAAACAATCGCAACATCAAGAAGGAGTTCTGAATTATAAACAAAAGTTGGTGGGCGTGTTTCTCCATCTGAAATGTAATGTCTATTCAAATTTCGCGCCGGTCGCATAAGAGCGGGGCTGCTAGTGAAAGTATGATGATGTACTTCCGGCATCCTTTAAATACACGCTGTTGCAGTCTTGAGCGTAAGTTACCTTTGAGATTGGACGTGGTGAGTTGTTGTTAGGCAAGAATGCTTTTAAGGCGACAAACACGCGTTGGTCAACACCTCAATAATTGAAACTTCCTGGCAGATTAAAACTGTGTGCCGGACCGAGACCCGATCTCGGGACCTTCGCCTTTCGCGGGCAAGTGTTCTCCCACTGAGCTACCCAAGTGCTTGGCTAGCTCAGTTGGTAGAGCACTTGCCCACGAAACGCAAAGGTCCCGAGTTCGAGTGTCGGTCGAGCATACAGTTGTAATCTGCCAGGAACTTTCAATATCAGCGCACACTCCGCTGCAGAGTGAAAACCTCATTCTGGACCTCAATAATAGTGAACGAGGAGGTATAATGGGACTAATAGGAGCCGGTTGGCCTTTGTGCGATATTGCAGAGAAACGTGGTAGGAATGTAGCAACTGTACACGATTGCTTGCAGTAGTGATCACGAGAATGTACAGTCGGAAGATAACTGCGTTCTGGACGGACACGTGGCATTGCCGAGTGGGAAGACCATCGTGTTTGGCGTATGGCTCTGACGCATCGTGCCACATGTGCAGCAGCAATTTCAGCAGCAGTTGACACCACAGTGACACAAGGAAATGTTGCAGATTCGTTACTTGTAAGACAGCTGCGTGAGAGACATTCTGTAGTGTGCATTCCACTAACCCCAAACCACTGCTGTTTACGACTTCAGTGGTGTCAAGCGAGAGGTCATTGGAGGACAGGGTGGAAGTCTGTTTAGTTTTCTGATGAAAGCTTTTCCTTTTCCCCGGTCCCAGTAATGGGCGCGAGTTGGTTAGAAGGAGGTCACTTGAAGGCCTGCAACCAACCTGTCTGCATGCTGCATGGACTGGATTTAAACGCAGAGCTACAGTCCAGGTTGTGATTTCGTATGACGGCAGGAGCACTCTCGTGGTCATGTCACGCACCATGACTCCAAATTTATACTGCAGTCTAGTGATTCGACTTGATGTGCTGCCATTCGTGAAGAGCATTCTAAAGCGTGTTTTCCAACAGGATAACGGTCGCCCACATACCGTTGTTGTAACCCAACGTACCACACAGAGTGTCGACATGTTGCCTTCGTCTTCTTGACCAGCAGATCTCTCTCCAGGCGAGCATATATGGGACATCATTGGACGACAACTCCAACGTCATCCACGAACCACATTAATTGTCCCATCTTTGACTCACCAAGTGCAACAGGTATGGAAGTCCATCCCACAAACTGACGTCCAGTACTTGTACGGCGTAATAGATGCACGTGTCTATGTTTTCATTCAACTTTCTGGCGTGTACACTGTTTGCTAACGTACCAGCATTTCACATTTGCAAAGGCGTATCTCACACTTACATTAACTTGTGATCTTGCAATCAGTTACATATACTGATAACCATATCGAGTCTCCAGCCGGAACAAAGCATCAGGTTAGAAAGCCGTCGCACTAACTCACCGGAACCGAAATCAAACACGCAACGGCGGCTCCTTCCTATACCCAACGCACAGTTGCCCTCTAGCACAAAGTACAATAAAGTGTAGGTGGTGAACACTTGCGGAAACGATAAATAGGTATCAGACACTGTTGACACCTTCTCATGACCGAAGAAAAGACTTCTGCTTCTTAATGTCAAGTAAAACACGGCTCCAACTCTTACGTGAAGGATGCCCCTTATCTATGTCTACAATATAGTCAGATTGCCATATTTCAATAGCTTCTTTCACTACACAGTTCCAATAACACGACGCAGTCATAACTCTGGTACCGCGCGTCGAGGAATTTGAATTCCCCCCCCCCCCCCCCACCCCCAGACGCCGTGGACGTAGAAGTCCCGTAGAGGTCTCTGTACCATCGCGCCTCCTGGCCCGCATTTAGAGTGAGGGCGCCACAGTGGAACACGTGGTTGCAGCGGCCAATAGCGGCGTCCTCGATAGAGTAGTTAAGCGCCTGCCTGTCGCTCAGCCTGCCTGCGTAACCTCGCGTGCGTGTCAGGGCTTATCGCCTAGCATTAGGTAGCGTATTGACTTTTCGTGTTGCTTTACGAGTGGACGTGGTTGTCTTCTGTGGTTCGTGACTCTGTTGTCTGTTTTCGTTTTGTGTCGCAAGGTTCTCCGTTGGTCGTGTCTGTCATCTCCCGTTGTGTTGTTGTTCGCGGGCCGCTCCGCAGGTCTCGCCGCGTTCCCGTCACCACAACCCCACGACCGTTCCGGTCGCCGTTATAACGGAATCCACTCGTGTCTGATTGAACAACATTTTATGTCCTTCCGTAAGACTATGTTCGGTAAGCGTAGATTTTTGTGGTTGCAATAAACGCGTTTTGTGATGGTGCTCAACTTTTCGATCGTACAGCGTACGAATCGTTTGTCCAATATAGGGTTTCCCACAGTAGCAAGGAAATTTGTAGACACCAGGCTTCCTCAAACACAAATGATTCTTCGCTGAGCCCAAAAATACCCTATTCTTAACTGGCTGAGAAAATACATTTTTGACACCAAATCCCTTTAAATTTCTTCCTTTTTTTGAAGATATGCTTCCCACGAAAGATAGTAACTCCACCGATTTCCATACATCTTCTGTTGGTTCCAATCAGTAAAGCATGACGGCTCTGATTGTTAGTATTGACACTACTTTCACACGATCCAGTTTTTTGTGTCAAACTATCTCTATCTGAGATGGTATAAAGTTTTATACCAATATACGTAGGACTCCTTGCATTGGTTCATTGGAAGAAAACTTAATGGATGATGATATAGGGCCGAACAGGGGGCTTCCGATAAACGCTGTGCCCTAATGTTCTTTCATCCCTCCTCTAGACGAAGATACCTAATAACGGAAGTTTTCCGTCATTTTCAACCTACATCATGAGCTCAATATTGGGATGCTGACAGTTAAAATAATCTAGCAAAAGATCCAGAGCATCCCGCCCATGTGGCCATATCATAAACATATCGTTGACGTATCATCAAAAACAGTTCGGTTTTAAGAACGCCGTCTTCAGTACCGTGTCCTCAAAATCTTCCATTAACAAATTGGCGACTATGGGGGATCATGGTGTGGGAACCTGCCCACTCGTCTCTTATAGGGTGCCCAGGAAGCTGTTTTCTCGGATAGCTAGACAACATACAAGCAAATCATGTTAATGGAATTTATTACAGTAATTGAATTGACAATACGTAACTTTCGTTTCTATATCATGGGTCGTAAGCAATTGACAATATGCAAATACTCAATGTCCTTTAATATGTACAATTTCTATGGAAGCTAATAACAAAAGTTCATAAGTCACTGCTATCGTTCGTATCACTGCGACATTTCTAGTGCCAGTCTTCGAGACGGTGTTCTAATTCACGATTTCTAGCGCGCGGCCTCGTTAGGCGGCACGTCCCCTTCAACTCTCTTCGTGTAGATGCTGCTCCTGTCGTGGTGACGTGCTAGTCAGCGCGCTATTTGCTGACGTTGCCTCTCAGCCCTCTTTTCTGCATCGTTCTTGATCTTCGTGCCGGCTCTTTTAGTTACGCCGGAACCAATGGACTCTATTAGTCACCCCGTCTGTTCGTTCAGACTATTTGTCATTCAATAAGAGATACGTCGGGGTCAACGCATGGTGCCTAAGCTTAGTTGTTTTTTCGTCCAATTTCGCACCAATTAACTGCAAATAATATTCAAGAGGACCTCTGGTAAAAAGGGATGCAACATCGAAACTAATGAGCAAATCCGTGCGACTGAGACACAAAGACCTCAAATGCTGAATAAAAATAAGAGAATTGGAAATATGATGTTAACATTACCAGGTAGGGACTGCGATTGGATGCTATATACTTTTCAAGTAAATAACGATGCGCTGAGCACCATCACCACCTGCTTTTATTTCAGCCAGAAAAATCTGCGGTTGCCGATCATTGTCTTTCGGAAGGACAGAAAATGTCCACATGACACAAAAGTGGTCTCCCCTGCTTCGCGTTATTGGGACCGTGTATTGAGAGAAGCTATTCAAATCCGGATATCTGAAAAAATTATAAACAGAAATAAGGGGCATCCTTTAAGTAAGAGTTGGAACCGTGTCTTGTTTGACTCAGAAAACAAAAGGTTTTATATCGATTTGTCGTTTTCACAACCGTGTTTGCGCTAGAGGGCAGTTATGTTTGCGCATGCCCGGTGGATATATAGGAGGGGCATAAAGGAGCTGCCTCTGCGTGATTGATGTAGGCAGTGTTTGGTTTTTTATGTGTGCTATTTTTTTACGGTTCTTATCTCCATTTTACAGTCGCCCTTTTTTTGTCTATTGTCTTCCATGATGTTCCCCCTTTTCCATATCTATGTTCACCATGTTTTGTCCTTTGTATATTTTTAACTCTCTTCTGTTGTTTGTTCTATGTCTTTCGGCTGAAGAGCAGCGCATATCCTGCTGCCAGCCCTCCCTGATGGGGAAATGAAATACAATAAAGGAAAAAAAAAGATTGATTTTCGTCCGGTGAGTCAGTGCGACAGGTCACTCACCAGAAGATGGCGTCCAGGTGGGCCGTGGAAATATTATGTCAAGATGACGTTATATTTCCACTGGAGACCCGATATGAATATCATCAATTACTATTCCGGGAAATTTTACGGAGCCGCAATCACATATGTTACCTTGACAAATGTAGTCCCAAATTTTGGTTACTGATTTTCTCCAACTTTCGCACGGTGCGCTACTGTAACGTAGTTCAATCAAACTGTTATTGTAGCACAGAACTTAACTGAAAGAAACACCCAACCAGACGAACAGAAATGACACTACTATTCCGAGACAATTATTACATTGAAGCCGCTGCCGTTCCTGGTGGTCCCCTGCACATTACGATCGGCGGACATCTCAAAATGGTGTGATATCATCATGGACGACAGTACATACTGTGCAGTGCTCTTCCATTACGTACCCTCATATGATGAGAGGTAGTAAAACGTAATGCAGCCAGCAACATTGCCGAATATGATCGTTTTGTTGGCCCAGGTGTCATGATGCGGGGAGACAATGTTGCATGCACGTATCCTTGATCATGGAACTATCACTCGTGAACATACTTGTCACAACGTGCGCCTTCCGTTTTTCAGGGGTGAATTCGGCCACTGACTACATTTTTGTGGATCGCAGTCCGCGACCGCATCGAACAGTGCAGGCTGTGTAGCTCTCGGAACTCGAAGGGACTGGCCTGCCTGATCGCCCATCTTCAATCTCACCGAGAGCGTTGGGGTGCTTTGCGAAGGCGCACTGGAGCACGTTCACACTCGATTGCGACCGTACTCCAGTTGTCAGCTGCGCTTGTGGACGAATGGAACGCCATACCAAAAAATGGTTCAAATGGCTCCGAGCACTATGGCACTTAACTTCTGAGGTCGTCAGTCCCCTAGAACTTAGAACTACTTAAACCTAACTAACCTAAGGACATCACACACACCTATGCCCGAAGCACGATTCGAACCTGCGACCGTAGCAGCCGCGTAGTTCCGGACTTAAGCGCCTACAACCGCACGGGCACAACGGCCGGACGCTAAATAGAAGCTCCTCCTGTAGAGACTTCCCATTTATATAACGGACAAAAACTAACAAAATGACTAAATTGGCAACATCACTCGATTCATTAAGTTGAATCGTCAAAGAAGGACTGGTACGAACCTTCTCTAAAATTTCATTTTCAACATAATGTGACATGTCTTTAATGCGAAGGTTGGTAGTGTTGTTGGATGATATTCACTTTTATTGTGAAAGCTTCTCCAAGCATGCACGTCATTTATAGACGGCCGCACTAAATCTTCAGCTACTGAATGACGTTTTGCGGTTTTAGCAATTCTTTTAGTTAACGCGATGAGATAATTCAAGATAAATGACATTGTCGCTGTTTGCAGCTTCGGGACTGAAGCGCCTAGAACCGTTCGGCCACCGCGGCCGGACATGAGGGAGAACATCAAACAGAATAACCCCTTGAGAGTCCCAGAAGACAGACGTTATGACATAATCGACTGGCGGTGCGGTTGGAATTTTTCTTCGGAGGTGAGATGGTATGGCACCTCTCCATGGACTGCTCTTTTCTTTGCGGTTCGAAGTTACATCCCCTGTGACATTGTTCGCGCAAAAATTGTCACTATCAGTCCCGTAATACGCAAGAAACTTCACACAGATTGTATTTTCTTCCTCTTTATTGTCCTCAGTTAGGCGGCGTGTAATTCAGCAGGCACACCTCTGAGTACCCTAACCGGTAGGCGAGTGCGTCAGCACTACCAAGAGAGACGTCCAGTCGAGCAGCGAGGTGTTTGATAGCGATCTGTTGATAAACTCTAGTGAGTGTGTCCGCACGTTCCAGCATTGCCTGAGCCACTGCTGTGTGTAGCCGGCCAGCACGCGGGAGATGGGAGATGTTTGCTCGACCTTGTTGCGGTAATGACAGACGACTCCCTGTGCTTTCATTCCCTACCTGGTCTCTGTGGATATCAGTGTTGGCTCGTGACAAAACAAGATGGTGGTGCACTTTGCTCACGAAAGAAAACATCTCATAATAAAACCAAAAGGTGTACACAGAATGAAGAATTACTTTTTCAGAATAAAAAGAATTGTAATCACCTGCAGCTCTATTTACTCAAAAAGTGGTAGGCATGCCTTACTTACATATTTCAGCAGGACTGATGTTAACGCCGTTCGATTTAATCTCTGAAATTGGATGAGGTAGTAATCATTTGTACAGGAACTCTATTCCTCTTTCCTTCATATTTGCAAATCTTTCAGTCACTCTTTGATTGAAGTCTGCAATTCCTAAAATGAGGTCTCATTCAATAGAGAGCATCCCGAGTGCTGACAGCTTTTCTTCGTCCATAGTATTCCGCAAGAAGGTTTTGATGCGTTTCAGTGAAGAAAACAGCGTTCTACTTCTGATGTGGTAATTGGAATTGTAAGTATCGCTTTCAGGAGCTTCACAGATTTGCTCAGTGTATCACAAAGAATATTGTCTGTTATGTAATCCAGAAAGCTCAAAGCTCCACATATGCTTTTGTACTCCTCTCTTCAATAAATACCAGAGAATTCTGTTCGAAGTTTCTTTGCCTCCAAAAAAGAGTAGCATTCAATAGCAGCTCTGAAAGAAGTTTCTGGGAAACTGGAAGAGTAAGTAGCGAATTTCTTTGGTAGAAAGAGAGAAGCTGCCAGCAGGTGACCAGTGAACTTGACTCTTTCTTTTGTCTCATAATTTATGACATCACGTACTTCTTTTGCCTCCCTCAGTAGATTACACATCGCTGAGCCATCTTCAGTTCTCCCTCGTTCATGGTACTCCTGTAAACCTGTTGAATTTTCTGCAGTAAAATTCATCAAGGAACGAAAAACACCAGGATTGGAAGATGAATCAGTCTCATCATGTCCTCTAAGGGCAAGTTCCAATGCACCACAGAAACGAATACAGTTAATAATTAGATTCAATATGTACCTGTTATCACCGGCCGGGGTGACCGAGCGGTTCTGGGCGCTACAGTCTGGAACCACGCGACCGCTACGGTCGCAGGTTCGAATCCTGCATCGGGCAAGGATGTGTGTGATGTCCTTAGGTTAGTTACGTTTCAGTAGTTCTAAGTTCTAGGGGACTGATGACCTTAGAAGTTAAGTCCCATAGTGCTCAGAGCCATTTGAACCATTTGTACCTGTTATCGGTAACTTTTTGGTTGTGTCATGTACCCACTGTCTAATTGGGTAGCTATATTTACATTGCATAGACTTGCGATACTCAAAACGTTATTTACATCGTCTGAAGAAAGTTCGTGTTTTCTAATTTTGTCATGGGGATGTTGAATGTCACAGACTCCGTGTTTAGACCACGAAAGATCTCTTGCAAAGAATAAACAAGGGAAACAAAGTAAGGCATTTTTCATGTCAGAACCACACAGCCATTCATGCTTGTTGTACAATACAGAGTTAAATTTCCTATTGAAACGGCGCACCACTTCTTCACTAGTATAGAACGCTCAGAAGGCAAACACAGTTGAACAAAACTATTGTTTAGGGGTAGCGCAAACCTGCAAACCTATACAGGAGCCGCTCCTGGTAGATATTCTTCAAGCGCCTATGAAGCTCCTGCTTCCCGCCAAATGAAGCTCAATGTCAGTACTCAGCTCGGAATGTACCTACGTTACAGTTGTCATTTCTGAGGCTACATACAGCGCCGCCACCTATCGGAATTCGATGGAACTGTTTGCTGGTGCCTTTAGCGCCATTACCACCAAAGTTTACTTTCCTCTCATTCGCTGGAAAATGCTATCAATATAAAATGGTCGCTTCCCCATTAAATATATCTGTAACCGCATTTGTATGAGAACTGAACAGTGTTCTTGGGAATCAATCAAGTTCTCAAATCAGTGCATTTGTATAAAATTTTATAATATCCACACGAACTTGACAGTAACAAGCAGCAATTTAAATAAAGTTTCTGAATCACTAATTATATAGAGAATAATATTTAAATTTAATGTGCATCATTTCTCGAAGAGATTAGGTATGTTTTCAGGATGTATAATTAATACTATGACAATAATAACAGATCTGAGAAATGTAGAAGCCATAAAATATAGTCCTACATCAGTGATTATGGCAATACAGAGACAGATCACATACAAGATTGGCACTTTTCCCCACACCATCACCTTTACACCATACTTAAATTCCGTCTGTCCCGTAACCTTACGGTGACTGCGATTCCTAACAACAAGATACATACTAGAACTGAAGTAAGATGTACCAGTATCCATATTATACACCACTCTAAGTTTTTTAAAAGGTTTGAACATGTACGGATTTTATGGAACATCTAATTGATATTTTTCACTATCTATCCTAAGAACACCCTTGAAGCAAACAAGTCCACGTTCGCGTATTATTGCTCACAGCAATTATTAAAGCCCCAATGGCTCCTGTCGTGACCTGTTAATCCCATAACCATTTGCCTACTACAGCTTGATGTTTCACTTTTGAGATGAGGCAGTGCTCAGCTGTCTTACAGATAACGCTCAGTTACTGATGACACAGTTACGTAATCGAGACAGTGGAGTAAGAGAAGAAATGATACCAGAACGTATCCCCAATATGTGTTATTTTTTACAGTTGTATATTGATTACGGAAATCCGCATCTTAACCCAACCTTTAGGCACGTAGAGATTTGAATTTTAGTTGAAGATACGCATCAGAATTCGCTGGTGTGCGCAATGGCCGCCTCCGACCATCGTAGTGCAGATAGCAGCCGATCATCTAGTAACAATGCAATTTAGGATTGGGCTGGAGAGAAGCGTTAAGAGGATTTTGGAGTCTTCGCCCAGGTACACTAGCAGAAAAAAAATAAAAATTAGACGTAGTTTGCATGCGCTGACAGGCCTTAGCAACAGATGGTGGGACTCATCTCAAGAGAGAGAGTGGCAGAGTAAAAAAGTAGTCCATCCAGGACAATACGTTGAAAGGTGTCTACACTGAGTCACAGCGCCAGAGATTGCCCCAAAGATTGTTATTCAGCCGCCTCCACTTGTGCAGTAGTAGTTCAGCGGATGTCGAGGGCAGTTGTTGTTTTGTTGGGTGAGAGAGTAGATGCTGTTCGGTTGGTGTAATGTGAATATGGAAGATGTTGCAATTACTACAGTGTATTTTTCGTCAATATATATAGATGTAAAAAAAGTATTGCAGATTTCTTGAATGACAATGCCTCTTGGTCGCAGGTACAGACAACAAGGCATATGGCTCGTGTTCATGTATTAGATTTGTAATTCTGGTTTCTATGTGCATTTATAGTATTTCTGGATTTTCAATTAGTTCATTGTAAATAGTGTTTAAAATATTTTGTCGTATTGAGAAAGAACCGAGCCAGATACGTGTACGTTGAGTCACACTACCACACACAGAACAGTTACACTTGTGCATTGTTGTTTCGTAGCTTTTACAGTTGCAGTGGACTTAATTAATCAATTGCGTTAACGGAAATTCCTTGTCATTCTTTATTTTTATATTTTGTGCAGTCAGATTGCGTGTTAATACTAGTCAGGGCCAACAGGTTACGAGACTTCGTAACCGATCACACAGTTAGTAAAATTGTTGCATCTTATTCTTTTAATTAAGCCCCCATGCAACGTTTATGTGGAGAAGGCACGATCGTATAACTGTTTCAAGCAGTGTTACTAAGATAGCCGAAAACGTTGGAACCATTGTGTAGCAACACTATATCTAAATTACATGTAATAGTGAAAGTGAAGGGTGTGACTTCAGAAACGGCTTAGCAGTGATAATTAGGGGTCACAAGAAGATTTGAAGCAAATAGCGACGGGTGTTCTTACTGATGCAGTTAGATCTCAGTGGCGGAATAAGTACTGTAATCCATCATCTGATGCTGGAAAAATCAAAATATTAACATTCGTGTAGGAAGTGACTTGAATTGGTGTTTTGAAGCTATATTTTCGATCGTGACGATCATACAGCCTTAGACGTTGGTACCTTAGTTGAGCAAAGTCTATGTCGTGTTGCTACGTCTCACCCTGCTGGTGGTAAGTAGGATGAGGTTTGTCACTTTGTTGACTTAAACAGCCATGGAGGAACTTTAATCGTCTTGGACAATATTGTGGGTATCGTTGGCAAGCATTTTCAGAACTATCCTGGCATTCCTTTTTCAAAGTTCCATGTGCCACCAGTATCACTGTGACCTCAGACGGCAGTCGTTTGTGACTTAAAATTTGAGGTGTTTCTTGTGAATCCAAATTAACAAGTACGAGTACTATACAGGCTCTGGGAACACTGGTGGTTGGCAATTTTATATCTGGGTTTGCTTTGTTACCACCATACATCAAACTAATCGGAGGACATATGGCCTCACAAGATAGTCTGTTTTTACCAGAATGGTAGAACCAGAAGATAAATCTCTTATCACTCGATCATGCATTCTGTAATTACTCTGCTGATGGATGCAGACAACTCTTTCTAACATTTGTTGCAGGCTTGCTTTTCGCGTATCTTCCAGTCTCTTTAGAAACGATGTACTAATTTTTCGAGGCTAAGCAATATGAGACGTTTGAAAGCAGTGCGGTTCTAAATCACTGCACTAAATAACAGTGTAAGGAGATCTGACAATGCAGTTTTATACTATCATGTGTACATTGGAAGCAGCATTAGAAACAATGGTATATACACGAACAACAATTCACAGGGGTGCACCTGACATTACTTATAAGTTTATGGAAAATTCACCCTCCACTTCCGTCAAGAGTTCATCAGACAGAGTGCGTCATTAGATATTAGATGCCGACATCATAAGAAGAAGACATCTTGATGCATTATTTTGAAAATTTGTTCGGATCGTAACTGAAATGGCCATAAACTTGGGTCTTCATTTTTTTTTAAACTCTTCCATTACTGTTTTAGAGCTTGGTGATATACTATGTTACAACTTTTATCACGTTTTAATTTCAAACATTTTATTGACGCACCTTAAAGCTGTCGTACCTTGAAACATGCCCCTGAAGCAGGATATCATATTATGTAAGGACCGCGGTTTTCTAAAATGAATGCTGGGCGTCTAGTGTTATCGCTGTTGTGCAACAATAAACCGAAATGCATCATCCTCGGCACTGCGATAGTGTCATAATAAAATATTCAGGGATGTTATGCTGTAATCGACTGAATTTAACATTTAAATCTAACATTTCGTCCCCATCTGCGGAGGACACTTTCAAAGGGGATCGTAGTTTCTTTCAGTGTCCGATTCACAACCTAGCTCCGTGGCGCCTTACCCCGGTTCGCGCGGCTCCCCCGTCTGAGGTTCGAGTCCTCCTTTGGGCATGGGTGTGTGTGTTGTCCTTAGGGTAAGTTAAGTTAGATTAAGTAGTGTGTAAGCTTAGAGACCGATGACCTCAGCAGTTTGGTCCTATAGGAACTTACCATAAATTTCCAAATTTACTGGGTCGTTCTGACTGCAGTAAAATTCCGTTTAGGCGTGTTTCCTAGCCGTGGCGTGACGTCACTTGTTTGTGTCACTTGTTTTCGTCACTTGTTTATGCCACTTGTTTTGAATACTCGGACGTCGTCCGCTGTTGCCATCACTCGATGTTGGAAGACAGGTACACATCCTCCTCAGCATTGGAACCCAGATGTCATTCAATTTCGCGCCCTCCTCCTTCCTACTGGAGTTCCTGTGTGTTTCACAATCTCTGTGACCTCTCTGTGTAGCCTTTCATGGTTTCCGTTTGTAGCTGGCAGTTCGTGCCTGGTATTAAAATGAATGTGGCGGCCTCTTGGCTGCAAAGCATGATCCACAACAGCTGGTCGGTGAGTCTTCCCCCTTGCAATTGCCCTTGTGCTCTTCTAATCACTTTTTGACTATTACTTCGCTAGTATCCAAGTACACATCCATACAGCTACAACAAATCCTATAAATTCCATTATTTTTCCAGCTATTAGCGATCTTTCTTGACCAATTTTATGTGCTTTTTTATGTTCCAGGGGAGTTTTTAGATTACCGCGATGTTCCATTTGTTTAAAGATTTTTCCTATTCGGGCAGTAAAATCCTTAATGAATGGTAGGAAAACTTTAGATTTCACAGCAGCTTGAACTACGCTATGATTTTTTAGCAGTGGCTTAACCATTCTTGAGCGCCGGCCTGCGTGGCCGAACGGTTCTAGGCGCTACAGTATGGAATTGCGCAACCGCTACGGTCGCAGGTTCAAATCCTGCCTCGGTCATGGATGTGTGTGATGTCCATAGGTTAGTTAGGTTTATGTAGTTCTAAGTTGTAGGGGACTGATGACCTCAGAAGTTAAGTCCCATAGTGCCCACAGCCATTTGAACGATTTGAACCATTTTTGAGCAATGCACTGGTGAGATGTTTTAATTCTAAGTAAAGCTGTTCTGATTCGCATTTGTTCCTTGCTCTATCCGCCGACCTTTCCATGATGTCTCGCGTTTGTTGTTATTGGTGGTTCGAATCACGGTGTAGGCAACGTTCGTGTGCGTCTGTTTCCGATAAACCATGTGGCCTGTCTGGCGTGAGGTCGGTCGCTCGACGGCGCGTTCGGAGCGGGCCCGCACGTTGCCGGCGCACCGTAAGGCACGGAGGCTCGCACTGGGGCGTATCGCTTCCAGACGGGCGTGCCGCGGCAGTCCTCACAGGGGAAGCGACGCGTCTCTCATAGCCTCTCCTTCCCAAGTGGCTCTTTCCGCCTTCCTGTGGTGCCAGTCGTTAAGCTTGGCATTTTGCCTTGCGACAAAAGGGAGAGCTGCGACACAACCCGATGCGAAAGCGAAGGGTGCGTGGCACAGGGGGAGCTGTGTCGAGGAACCGAACATCAGTCCCTTTCTGTTCGCAGGGCACAGACCAACAGGTGCTCTGCATGCCGGCGATCTCGTTTGTCGGCGTGGGATCGCGGCGCGTGTTGGCAAGGGTGCTTCGCCGAGCCCCTGGGTAGCCGGGGCGTGTTCTGCCAAACCCAGGTGGTGGTAACATAGCCTGGGCCAGGTTAGATGGGTCCAGACCGCCGAACGCCTGGGGGATCGGCCCGCCACCTGAGTAGGAGTGGGTCCCTGGCCGAGAGGTGGAAACTCGGGCAAGTAGGCGGCGAAGGGCGAGAGATGCATCCGCCTCTCCGGAGTGCGGGATGCAGTTGCCGGGGTGCGTCGTGTGAAATCGCCGATGACGGAGTCACCGAGGGGGACCAGTGCGCTGGAAACGGTGCGCTGAACCCAGCAGCTCTGGAGTGCTCTTGACCTAGGGGCGAGGTCGGCGGGCGAGCTGCAGAAGTCTCCCCCCCCCCCCCCCCCCCATGCCAGAGGCGCCGGTTCCGGGGCTAGAGACGGGCTCCCACCCCTCTTTTATCACTCGTTCAATATGACGACACCAGAGACGAGTGATTCGAGTGCGCTATCGCGAGATTCCGTGATGTCTGAACCCGCTCCTCAGGACAAGTCGGGACAGGCAACCGAGAAAAATGTCTTGCAGACATACAAGAATCACGTTGCTCCTCGAGCAAGGCATTAAAAATTTAAAAATCAGTCAAACGGCATTAACGATAATCAAGAATGAACTGGCGGAGTGGGCAATCGCTAACGCCAAGCTTGAGGGCCGTGTCGAAGAACTTACCAAAGAAAACGAAAGATTAAGAAAGCAACCTGGAATGACCTGGGCGGCGGTGGTCGCACAAGCGCCACCAAAACCGCAGACAACAAAGGATGCCATTGCCAAAGTCACTAAAAGATCAGACACAACGGTCTTTCTAAGGAACCTGCCTGGTCAGGACACTAGTGTAAAAAGAATTCAGGAATTGCTCACAACCACTACAAATTCAGCGAAAGATAAAATTAAAATCAACAAGGTCAAACCAGGTAGAAACTCTGTTATTGTCGAAGTCGCATCAGAGGAGGACAAAGAAAAATTATTAAACAATGCAAAATTAAACTCGGTGGTCAAATGCGAGCCACCAAGGAAAAGGAACCCGTTGGTCATTTTATATGATGTACCAACGATTATGACAAACGAGGAACTGCAAAAAGCTATAAAGGCAAAAAACTTTGAGGACATGTCAGAAGAAGAATTCAAACGAAATTTCAATCTGAGATTCAAAACGGGGCCTCGGGACCGTGATGTGGTGCATCACGTTGCCGAGGTCTCCGCTCAAATGTGGAGAAAAATAACAGCAATGGGCAAATTATACATCGGCTTTCAAGCCATAAATACACGCGACTTTCTGATTGTACCGCGTTGCCACAATTGTGGAGATCTCGACCACGTTCTGAGATACTGTACTAGGCGGTCGGCCTGCTCGAAATGTGGCGAGGATGGCCATGTCAGGAAGGACTGTAGGGCTGCAGCAGTTTGCATCCCCTGTAAGAGATGGGGTAAAAAACACTGTGGTACCACAGGACGTAACTGCCCCACCTACAGACTTCTGGAACAAAGGCTCATTTCAAGGATAGACTATGGCTGATCAAGCCAAAGCCAACAGGATGCCCAAAAGAAAATCCCCAAGTAAAAGGAGGAGGGATGCCATGGGGGCGAGTGCCTTCAAGTTATTCTTGAGGTCGCTCACGGGCACCACAACTGGAACCACTGACATAGGTACTCAAACCGACTCCACCACTACGGATAGAGGTACACAAACTAGGCCTCTGGCAGTCATGCTCCCCTCCTCCCCAAGCAGGGAAACAAGGCCGACTAAAGACCTACGGCAACGGCATCCTGTACCAGAGACTGTGGCAGTCTCAGCAGAAGAAAATAGAACTACAAAAGAACCAGTTCAAGAAAATAAAATAACTAGTTCAAGTGAACCAGCTGCAACAACAGATCCTGTCGTGAAACTGCCACCTGTCGATCCAGTCAGAGTCCATCCAAACCTCGAACTCACCATGAAACTGGCGAGGCTCGAGCAGCCGACTACCCTGACCACTGCCTTGAGACACGTGGTTCGGTTCACTCAAGTCAGTGAATCTCCCCACCGACTTCGGAGCCCTGCGAGACCTACTAAAGAAAGTCTTTGACAGACGTGGTGAAAAATTCGACCTGGACGAAATTTATCGACAAGCAGTTCTGGCAAATGGACGCATCACATTTGACTGGAACAAGACATGGCCTAATGACAGAATTCATACATACTCTCCGTAGACAACTACATGACGGAAATCACCATTGGCCAACTTAACACTCATAACAGCAGACTTGTGATGCAGGAGTTACGTAAGGAAGTGGAGGAGAGGAGACTAGATGTGGTCTGTCTGCAAGAGCCGTACTCCCTAAACGGGAAGATAGCTTTCACAGCTGCGACCTGGCAAGTAGACAGCAGAGGAGAAGACCCAAGAGCGGCAATAATTATTAGTAACAAACTTATAAGGGCTACAGTCCTAACGCAGTTTACAACCAGCCACTGCAACGTTGTGGAGCTACAGTCTCCATCAGGAGCTATTGTCGTTATCAACATGTACTTCCAATATGGTGATGACATCGAAAGACACCTGGCGCACCTCACCACAGCTATCACGGCGTTGCGGGGGCGGAAAGCATTTGTGACTGCCGATATAAATGCCAAATCCCCCATATGGTACAGTGGCACCAGAGATCTTAATGGAGAGAAGGCAGAAGAGGCCATCATGGCCTTGCAGCTTGTGGTGGCTAACAAGCCAGGCCACCCTCCGAACTATGCAGTGGGAGGTGGCCAAGGCACAAACATTGATGTGCCCCGAGCTACGCCTAATGCTGCACACCTCATCCAGCAATGGAAAGTAGTGGAGAATGCCACCACAAGTGATCAAAATCTCATCACTTTCAGCATTGGAGACGACGAGAGCCGCTGGGCCATGGGGTGGGAAGTACAATATAATTACAAAAAAGCTGACTGGGAAAGACTTGCTAGGGAGTGCGACGTTCCTCCGTTATCAGAAGGTGACGAACACAGGGACCTTGACGTTGACAACAGAGCCGAGGAACTGGTGACAGTAATAATTCAGTAATAATTCAAAGCCGCCGTAACTACTAGGAGGAGGGCCATGGCGGCCTCTCCGTCACCATGGTCTGCTGAACTAGAGGAGATGCGCCGGTCGGTCAGAAGGATCAGGAGGTACTACCAGCGCAGTGTCGTCTGGCTAGAAAGACCAAGATGGCTGCAGCTTTACCGGGAAGCCGAAGATAACTTCCAAAAACAGCTACGGGAAGTTAGAACAAAAAGTTGGGAACACTTTGTTCTGAACCAACTAGCACTAGACCCATGGAGAGTTCCCTACAGGCTTGTCCGGGAAAAAATCCGTTCTCCGATGGAGCTCTCAACCGTCAGGCATGGGGACGGGATGACGGGGTCTTGGCAGGAAACTGCTGAGGTCCTTCTCCACTCCCTGCTGCCTGATGACACTGCGGATGAGACAGACGAACAACGGCAGCTGCGGGAGAACAACGACAAAGTATATGAAAATGATACGGCAGTTTACCCATTCTCTGAAGAAGAGGTAGCTGCCCATATAAACTCTGAAGAGAGGAAAAGCTCCTGGGCCAGACGGCATTGTGGCGGAGGTGGTGCAATTCCTGGCCCCCCCAGATAGTCGCCCCTCTATCTCATCTGTACAACGAATGCCTCAGGCAGAAAAAGTTCCCTCGAATATGGAAGAGGGCAAATGTTGTAATTATAAAGAAAGGAGCCGACAAAGACCCAGCAGAAACTAAATCTTACAGACCTATATGCCTGCTTGACCTGCTTGGGAAGGTTCTGGAGAGACTTCTGGCTGACAGACTGGCTGCGCACCAAGTGCTGTGCGGAATGAGCAGCAGGCAGTTTGGCTTTAGGCCTGGGCGATCGGCATCTGATGCAATTGCCCTGGCGGCCGAGGTCTGCGGCTCTACCCCGTACAAGTACGTTGTTGGCATCATGGTGTACATAAGTGACGCCTTCGACAACCTGTGGTGGCCTTCGCTCTTCTCCTGCTTATGGGAAAAGGAGTGTCCAGGGCCGCTATATGGGTGTCTGAGGAGCTATTGCGAAGATCGGAAGGTCTGGCTATCATCTACTAGCACAAGAGTAAGGAAAACTATCACAAAAGGATTTCCCCAGGGGTCCGTACTGGGTCCCCTGTTTTGGGACATCCACATGGAACCCTTACTAGACAAATTACAGCAAAGTGATGAAGTGCTGGAGGTGATAGCCTACGCAGATGACCTCCTCCTACTGGTCGGCGGCCGTAGCCGAGAAGACATAGAGTCCAAGATTGAAAGAACAATAAATACACTACAACTACGGTGCCGTAACACAAAGATGAAAATTTCACCGGCTAAGTCTACATACCTTCTTCTGAAGGGACAATTAGCTCGCAATCCACCTGTCAGGATAGATGGATCACCAGTTCTCCGGCGACCTGAGACTCGCTACCTTGGTATCATCATTGATGAAAGGTGGTCTTTCGGTAGACACATCGAAACCGTAACTCAAAGAGCCCTACAAGTACTCAACAACCTCATCTCCATTGGGCATAAACGGTTTCATCTCCCACCACATCTCATCAAACTCTATCACAACAGCATACTCACATCTATAGTGGGTTACGGCTCGGGAGTCTGGGCCACAGGCTCACGAGGGTGGTGCCCGCCATGACAGTGAGGAGAGTGCAGAGAAACATGATTTTGAGATCAGTGGGGGCATACAGGACTACACCGGGAGGAGCCCTGTTAGTTATAATGGGGCTCTACCCCTTGGATATCAAAATTCGGGAGCAGGCCGCTTGGTACTGGACTAAGAAGGGGAATTTGGAGAATGAGGAAATTCTGGGCAGCAGGACCGAAAATAAAGTAGAGATCAGGCAAAAAGGGGAGCTGCTATGGCAACATTCGTGGGAAAGCGAAGAAACAGGGCGTCGAACCTTTGAGCTCCTACCAGATGTCAGGGAAAGGATGGGAATGTCATATTTTGATCCAACCCGGGGAATAATCCACTTTCTCACTGGACATGGACCGTACCCGACATACCTATGTCGATTTGGTAAAAAGGCGACACCTGCGTGTGACTGTGGTGTTCCGGAGGGTACTCCAGACCATGTAGTCTACGAGTGCCCTCTTTTCAATGATGTGGCCTCAGTATTGCGTGACCAACTACCACACAACGACACATATAGACTAATCTGACATCGCGACACTTTTCATACCATCAATAAACTGGCTAACGCGGTATCTCAGAAAGTCTTCAAGGACTACTTGAGAGAACTATACTAGCACAAATAGGAGACAAACCCAAACACAAATAGAGTTCGATACCCTACTCCCAAACCGCCTGGGCGCGGAAAGGCCGACTTCCTCAGTCTGAATCCGCTGGGCCACAGGATTCTGGGGGAGTGGGGTGCAGCCTTACTGAACTAGAAATCGCACCGGACTTGACCTTAGGATAAGTTAGTTGTAGGATTTAGTTTTTAGACATTATTCTTAGAAACCTGCAGCGATTAACATCTTGGCCTGCCCAGTGTCCGGGGCACGCTCATTGGGGTTAGCTCAATGAGCAAGGCTCTATAGTAGGTTTATACTATTCAGCTGACACATTTGTAACGCTGTAGGACTTAGTAACTAGTCTTAAGAAAAACATGATTGTAGTAGACTAACATATTAACTTTTGCCCATTGCTCACTCCTAATAGCTTACCTACTTACTAGTTACTAAATAGGACTTAGAAATAGCTGCAACTAATATCTTTGTATAAATATTTTGGCCCACTAATCACATAAGGCAGTGGGCTAGATGTATAATTTACATTCTTTCTGGAAATAAAGAATTTTTTAAAAAAAAACATGTGGCCTAAGCTACCATCTTCTTTGTTGAAAACTAGCACATCAAGAACATATAATCGTCCTTAGGCCTCCTCCTCTGTGGTAAACTGAATCTTCGGATCAATCCCGTTAGGATGTTTTGTGAAGACGACCTAGCTGCCCTCCTGCATGGGTCCGCAAAACAAACGTCTCATCCACGTACCAGAAACAAATATTCTGTCCCTTGTTGGCAATTTACAGCGCCTGCTCCTCGAATTTATGTTTGCTTCCACGAATTTTTCCATAAAAAAGTTCGTTATTGCTGGACCTAAGGGGCCGTGGAACTTCCCATTTTACATTCCGACAATTCTCGACTTAATGGGCTCCTTATTCCTCACTCTCTGCCAACACTTTAATTATGCGACTAGTCTCATACCTTTCGTTGTCGATATACGTGTCTTGTTGTTATGTAAATTGGCGTTGTTCATAAGGTTGGTCGATTACAAGAAGGCATTCATACCAAACAAAACTTTTTCGTATCTCCTAGAGTATTGTCCGATTTCCCCACCGAAGCACGTCCGTGGTTAACTTGAATTAAGGCTGCTGACTGTGCCAAACATCAAGCGTATCATCGACTGGGTGCTCGTAATTTCACAGCAGTAACTACTTCATAGATGAAAGTACACACGAATAGCGACATTGACTCGGCAAGCATGTGAGGTGTTCTGCAGTAACTGCGCTCGGCGCAAACCGGCTATAAATCAACTTCGTTATGACTGCCTGAACACGTGGACGGTGTAGGTCGCAGCTGGCAAGGCGATAATCCTCGCGTCGGAAGCTTATATTTGCGAGACAGCGGCAAATGAACTGTGCCGTCAGCTCATAGTGCGTTTACGATGTTGCTTTGTTTAAAATAGCGGAGTTTGGTTTACGTCGCGAGCCGGGCGATTATATTACCGTGGGCAGTCAAAGGGATCTAGTTCTGCATTAACCTCGGTTTGAGGATGCTGAACGAGAGAGGTAGAGAAACAACGTTTCAGTTCTAGGCTGGACGAAAGAGCAATTACGTTGCTCTTCTGACCGTCGCAACTAATTATCGTAATGTGATTTGTCTACCAATTTACTTCGCTTTGATTGGAGGCCTAAAGCACAACACGTGCATCTGATATTGCCGGTACTGCGCGCTACAAAACAGAGGCAGAAATTTTCTACGGTAAGGGATCATACGAAAATAACAGTTCATTTAAAACCAGTGGATTTATCTTCTATGCTTGAATTCGAAATAATTAATGTTATTTCTCATATTGCTGCTTGTAAACCTTGCGGGGTATTAGGTCATGGTCCACAAAACTCATCTGTTCCTAACGAATCGTCCCAGAGCTGCGTTGGGCATCTTCAATGGCGTTGCTGCTCCATTGAGTCTAACCGCAGTTCTGGACGAAACGTTAGGAACAGAAGCGTTTCATGAACCACAGCGTTATACCCTAAAAAGATTTACCAGCATCAAAGTCATTTGCTCCTGCGAGCCTTCATTCCATTTCTCACCATATTGGACATTATACTTCTCTTATTACTGTGCGTCCGCGGTTCGTGGACTTGCGGTAGCGTTCTCGCTTCATGCGCACGGGTTCGTGAGTTCTATTCCCGGTGGGGTCAGCGATTTTTCCTCCCTCAGGATGACTGTTGTTGTGTCAGTCTTCTTAATCATGATTCATCCCTATTACGGTCTCAGGAAGACAATGGCAAACCACCTCCGCTAGGACCTTGTCTAGTACCGCTGTGCGGGTCTCCCGCATCATCGCCTAGGCTCCTCGGAGGATGTGACCTCATCATCAGATAACTATGCGCTGAAACCACAGGGAGATATTTTATCGTTCTTACTTAGTTGTAAAATGGCATTGTTATTTTAAAAATATATATTACAATAACTGGTATAAAAATACACTCCTGGAAATGAAAAAAAGAACACATTGACACCGGTGTGTCAGACCCACCATACTTGCTCCGGACACTGCGAGAGGGCTGTACAAGCAATGATCACACGCACGGCACAGCGGACACACCAGGAACCACGGTGTTGGCCGTCGAATGGCGCTAGCTGCGCAGCATTTGTGCACCGCCGACGTCAGTGTCAGCCAGTTTTCCGTGGCATACGGAGCTCCATCGCAGTCTTTAACACTGGTAGCATGCCGCGACAGCGTGGACGTGAACCGTATGTGCAGTTGACGGACTTTGAGCGAGGGCGTATAGTGGGCATGCGGGAGGCCAGGTGGACGTACCGCCGAATTGCTCAACACGTGGGGCGTGAGGTCTCCACAGTACATCGATGTTGTCGCCAGTGGTCGGCGGAAGGTGCACGTGCCCGTCGACCTGGGACCGGACCGCAGCGACGCACGGATGCACGCCAAGACCGTAGGATCCTACGCAGTGCCGTAGGGGACCGCACCGCCACTTCCCAGCAAATTAGGGACACGGTTGCTCCTGGGGTATCGGCGAGGACCATTCGCAACCGTCTCCATGAAGCTGGGCTACGGTCCCGCACACCGTTGGGCCGTCTTCCGCTCACGCCCCAACATCGTGCAGCCCGCCTCCAGTGGTGTCGCGACAGGCGTGAATGGAGGGACGAATGGAGACGTGTCGTCTTCAGCGATGAAAGTCGCTTCGGCCTTGGTGCCAATGATAGTCGTATGCGTGTTTGGCGCCGTGCAGGTGAGCGCCACAATCAGGACTGCATACGACCGAGGCACACAGAGCCAACACCCGGCATCATGGTGTGGGGAGCGATCTCCTACACTGGCCGTACAGCTCTGGTAATCGTCGAGGGGACTCTGAATAGTGCACGGTACATCCAAACCGTCATCGAACCATTGTTCTACCATTCCTAGACCGGCAAGGCAACTTGCTGTTCCAACAGGACAATGCGCGTCCGCATGTATCCCGTGCCACCCAACGTGCTCTAGAAGGTGTAAGTCAACTACCCTGGCCAGCAAGATCTCCGGATCTGTCCCCCATTGAGCATGTTTGGGACTGGATTAAGCGTTGTCTCACGCGGTCTGCACGTCCACCAAGAACGCTGGTCCAACTGAGGCGCCAGGTGGAAATGGCATGGCAAGCCGTTCCACAGGACTACATCCAGCATCTCTACGATCGTCTCCATGGGAGAATAGCAGCCTGCATTGCTGCGAAAGGTGGATATACACTGTACTAGTGCCGACATTGTGCATGCTCTGTTGCCTGTGTCTATGTGCCTGTGGTTCTGTCAGTGTGATCATGTGATGTATCTGACCCCAGGAATGTGTCAATAAAGTTTCCCCTTCCTGGGACAATGAATTCACGGTGTTCTTATTTCAATTTCCAGGAGTGTATTACTTCTTCACAACTTTTCCCACAAATAGCGAATATTTTTATACTACTATAATTCCCACTGACTTTAGTCAGTTTCTAACGTTACGTTACCTGATGATCCCTTAATTAAATATCCTCTAGTGTTTACGTCGTCCTGATATTCCACAACAGACAAAGGGCGATGGTTAACTGAAGCTGTATATCTTATGAAACTTTGTGTCCGCAGCTCGTTCTCGCTTCCCACGCCCGGGTTCCCGGGTTCGATTCCCGGCGGGGTCAGGGATTTTCTCTGCCTCGTGATGACTGGGTGTTGTGTGCTGTCCTTAGGTTAGTTTGGTTTAAGTAGTTCTAAGTTCTAGGGGACTGATGACCCTAGATGTTAAGTCCCATAGTGCTCAGAGCCATTTGAACCATCTTATGAAACTTTGACCTTGCAGTGGGATATGCATGTGAAATAATACCTGCAACTTCACCTAAATATAACGATAAATCAATGCTATAACCAAATATAACGTTGAGAGCAGTAGTGAAGCATAAATCACACCTAAACTTGGGGGCATAGTTTTTAGCCAATGTCAAAGTAAATGATTTGCAGCCACTTAAAATTAATGGAAGTTTAATTTTTATTCCTTTTTTAAATCAATATTACTGTGTTTTTTGTTGGCAAGGAAGATTAAGAAGCCAAGTATAGAGTACGTAAATCACGTTAACCAACGATGATAATGCGTTACTGACACGAAAAGAAGGTTTCAGAGAAAGAAAATATTCTTTCTTTGATTGGGAATAAGTTCATAATTTTGTAAATCCTTCGTAGTTATGAAAGTGAACGTTTCAACTAGTTCATCCAAACTTTACAGATACAATTTGCAGATGTCTTACACACTCTCTGGTGCACACCACAGTGAGTAATAACTATGTTCACTCAGTATTAATAATATTAAGAATAAACAATATAGATACAATGCTGTTTCGTTCTAGACCAAAAAAACCACGAACCTTTATACTAATACAATTAATAAAGGATTGCATTATCTGAAATTATCCGTTTGTCAGAATTTAAAATTCCATTACCATATGATTGAATTAGTTAACAGCAATTACTAGTGTAACCAAATTGTTTGAAATGTTTGCATCTACTTCTTCTTCTATTGTGGCGCTATAGTCCAGGTTGAATGTTGGCCATCCCAACGAGCTTCCGCCATCCAACGCGGTCACATGCTACCCTACTCCAGTTTCTGCAGCTGAGCTTTCATAGGTCTTCTTCGCCGACATCCAGCCACTTGCTCGAGGTCGACCTCACTCTCTTTGTCCTCCTGGATTACCAGAGAGAATCTTCTTTATCACCTCAGACTCCTTGCCACATGACGTGCCTATCTCATACTTCCTGACTGTTTGATTTTGGTTACAAGAGCATCGGCATATATAGTGTACAATTCTTCATTGTACTTTTTCCTACATTGTTCTCTGCCATACAAAGGGCCAATTATTCTCCTCAAAACTTGCCTCTCGAATCCTTCGAGCAGCCTTGCATCGGTTTCTGTCGAGGGCCATGTTTCCGAAGCATAAGTGAGAAATGGTCTAACAAGGGTTTCCTAAAGGGTGAATTTTGGTGGACGGCTGAGGAGTCTTGACCAGAATAAATTACTCAAGGCGAAATATGCCTTATTTGCTGATATGAACGTCATCTTTATTTCAGTTGAGATGTTATTAAAGCAAGTGACTGTGGAACCAAGATACCTGAAGCTATCAACTCTTTCAAATGTGTATCCATTCGCACTGAAAGGTGACGGAATATTGGGTTGATAAGCTTTCCCACAGGCCATGTATTTGCTTTTATCTTAATTTCTCATAAGACCCATATTCTTACTTGCTTGACTTAAGGCTGTGAAAGCTTCTTTCAGTGCTGGTATGGCCGTGCTATAATGTCTACATCTACATATGCTAATATCTGCACTGACTTGTAGAAGGTGATGCCCCTGGTCTGTAGGCCTGCTTCCCTAATCACCTACTCTAGTGCTACATTAAATAATAAGCATGATAATCCATCTGCTTGACGTAGCTCATTTTTTATTTCCAGAGTGTCTGAGTAATTTCCTCGAACTCGAATTCAGCTTCTTACGTCAGACATCATTTTAACCATTCTCAGGAGTTTTTCCATGTGTCCACATCTCCTGTAAGGCATGAAACAACTGGTTTCAGTTGATGCTGTCGTATGCAGCCTTAAAGTGAATAAAGAGGTGACATGTTCCAATTCTTTATTCAACATTTTTCACCAAGATTTGGCGTAGGTTGAAAATATCGTCTATTGTTGACCTTCCTCATCGAAATCTGCTTTGTTATATCCCAATTTCTTTATCCACCTGTGGGAGTAGCCAATCAGAAATAACATTAGATAACCCCTTGTACCCCAGGTTCAGGAGAGTGGTTCCCAGGTGGTTTCTACACTCCATTCCGTCGTCCTTTTTATGCATGGGACATACTAATCACTCAGTGTTAATAATGTTAAGAGCAAACAACATCGATACAATGCTGTTCCGTCTAGTCCATAAAAATATCACGAACCTTCATACAATTACAGTAAATACACGATACCAGTATGTGATATTACGCGTTTGTCGGAGATTAAAATTTCATTACCAGACGATTGAACTAGTTAACATCGATTACCGGTCTTACCTAATTGTCTGAGATGTTTCCATCATCAGAAATATTAATATGACCGATTTTCAGTGTTTTCAAGCACCATGTAAGGTAGATCATATTGTTAATAAGATTCGCAATAGTTCTGTTAATCAGTGCATTCACACGGTTTAATATATTCACTGGTGCTCCTCTTTATAAAATTAGTTAAGTCATATTTTTTTTTTAATGAAATATTTATTTAACATTTAACAATTTCACCTAACAGCGTCACCTAAAAGGACGCAACGGTAAAAAAATCATTCTATAAATACTAATACACTCGTTAAGACATTAACATTTCATTCCTTAGTACGGAAATCTGGAAGAAATTGTACATTGAGTTCTTCCTGAGGCACCACTTTTGTAGGATTCACATTGCTGTCCTTTTCTTTACGGAAGGTTTTACATTAGAACACCACCGGCTTTACCTGTTGAAATCCTGAGAAAATTCACGTACGTAATCTGTATTGATGCTAACGAGCTACTTTCTCGTGTTCACACTATTAGTTTCCTGGATACTATAAGTTGTCCGTTAATTGAAGTCCCAAAATTAAATGTATTATATGCACCACGATCCACGTTGTGCGTCGCTTTGCTTTGGCAAACAGTTCCTATTCGTGTATCATGGCGTTAGGTGTAGTATATTGCTCATGTCCGTTCTACAGATCAGTCGAATCATTTGTGTCCCAAAACAGGAGCATCTTTTGGACATTAAAAATGATGTTCGAAGTTTGCTGCACATTTCAATGGACCATGAAGTCTTAGAAATGATGACTGCATACAGAGAAAATATTTAACACTTTCAAAAGGAAAGATTGAAAATGTGTGGTCGGATGACAACGCGATGACCATAATAAATCTCCGCCATGCCAGCTGATTGACAGGTAAGAGCCAATGAGGGCAGGAAACTGGAATTTATCTTGAGATAAAAGGCAATCGGTTGACGCAGGATAGGTCACAACCTGTACGGAATTAGTGAAAGGAAACTTTAGCGAAAAGGTGGCTTTGGGAGACGAAAGATAGCTAACTAGATTCAATCACCCTTCTCAGTAGAGCACAACTATATACACTCATGGAAATTGAAATAAGAACACCGTCAATTCATTGTCCCAGGAAGGGGAAACTTTATTGACACATTCCTGGGGTCAGATACATCACATGATCACACTGACAGAACCACAGGCACATAGACACAGGCAACAGAGCATGCACAATGTCGGCACTAGTACAGTGTATATCCACCTTTCGCAGCAATGCAGGCTGCTATTCTCCCATGGAGACGATCGTAGAGATGCTGGATGTAGTCCTGTGTAGCGGCTTGCCATGCCATTTCCACCTGGCGCCTCAGTTGGACCAGCGTTCGTGCTGGACGTGCAGACTGCGTGAGACGACGCTTCACCCAGTTCCAAACATGCTCAATGGGGGACACATCCGGAGATCTTGCTGGCCAGGGTATTTGACTTACACCTTCTAGAGCACGTTGGGTGGCACGGGATACATGCGGACGCGCATTGTCCTGTTGGAACAGCAAGTTCCCTTGCCGGTCTAGGAATGGTAGAACGATGGGTTCGATGACGGTTTGGATGTACCGTGCACTATTCAGTGTCCCCTCGACGATCACCAGAGGTGTACGGCCAGAGTAGGAGATCGCTCCCCACACCATGATGCCGGGTGTTGGCCCTGTGTGCCTCGGTCGTATGCAGTCCTGATTGTGGCGCTCACCTGCACGGCGCCAAACACGCATACGACCATCATTGGCACCAAGGCAGAAGCGACTCTCATCGCTGAAGACGACACGTCTCCATTCGTCCCTCCATTCACGCCTGTCGCGACACCACTGGAGGCGGGCTGCACGATGTTGGGGCGTGAGCGGAAGACGGCCTAACGGTGTGCGGGACCGTAGCCCAGCTTCATGGAGACGGTTGCGAATGGTCCTCGCCGATACCCCAGGAGCAACAGTGTCCCTAATTTGCTGGGAAGTGGCGGTGCGGTCCCCTACGGCACTGCGTAGGATCCTACGGTCTTGGCGTGCATCTGTGCGTCGCTGCGGTCCGGTCCCAGGTCGACGGGCACGTGCACCTTCCGCCGACCACTGGCGACAACATCGATGTACTGTGGAGACCTTACGCCCCACGTGTTGAGCAATTCGGCGGTACGTCCACCCGGCCTCCCGCATGCCCACTATACGCCCTCGCTCCAAGTCCGTCAACTGCACATACGGTTCACGTCCACGCTGTCGCGGCATGCTACCAGTGTTAAAGACTGCGATGGAGCTCCGTATGCCACGGCAAACTGGCTGACACTGACGGCTGCGGTGCACAAATGCTGCGCAACTAGCGCCATTCGACGGCCAACACCGTGGTTCCTGGTGTGTCCGCTGTGCCGTGCGTGTGATCATTGCTTGTACAGCCCTCTCGCAGTGTCCGGACTAAGTATGGTGGGTCTGACACAACGGGGTCAATGTGGTTTTTTTTCCATTTCCAGGAGTGTATAAAGATAATTTATTTGACGTCATATCAAGGGGGATGATGCAAAACTCGTCAAAACTTTGAATTTTTGTTCTTCTAACAGATAGTACTCTAGCATATTATAAATATCGTCTCCAATTTTCTGAGATTAATTCATGCGGCAGATGATCTTGTTTCAACCAATTTGCAGTGCCATGTCCCCTTTTCTACACAACTCTGCGCGTGTTTGCGATATTATTTTGTTTCCTGTCATCAGAAAAGACATCTGTAGAGTACAGAAAGCAGTGAGTCCATTTATGAAGCGATTAATTGAGATGTACTTGCGAAAGTGACACATGATGGAACTGAAAATCAGAACGTAAGCCTTTAATAAACACATTCAGAAGAGACCCCCAAAGACAACATTTGCTCAACTACTGAAAAACTTTCCTCGTATGAGGCTTGTCTGGCGGTGAGTGAGAGTAACAGTGGAAGAATCAGGAGCTTTATAAGACTAGGTTTTGATGCAGGTTGGTTTACTGAAAACATACTGAAGAAGAATGATGATTTACTTATTGCTAATTATGAATTGTCAGTGGGGGATGTTGCCAAGACAGGTTGGCAGAAGGATCAGACTAGAAGAAAAGAGCTATTCTACTGGCCATTAAAATTGCTACATCACGAAGATGACGTGCTACAGACGCGAAATTTAACCGATAGGAAGAAGGTACAGCACCTGCAAATGACGTGATAGCAAATCCGGCAGTATGTCACATAGCTCCAAATAAACCCTGACATTAAATTAACCAAAGTAATACTATCATACCGCATTTTTGAGCGCATAAGAAAAGAACTGCAGAGGTCTCACCTGTTACTTCCCCTTTTTACGTAATACTAGTGTCTATCGTCAATTAAATCTCATGGTGTTCACATTTGCTACATGAAGTTAAAATCTGAAACGCAAAGATTTTTCTATTATATAATTATTGAGAAGCCGCATCAGCCACTGTAGCTTACGACAAGTTAGATAAGTAATCAAAGATAACTGAGGGTCACTGTAGACCATTTTGATAGTTTTCTCTTTTTATGAAACTTAACTTAAACCTAGATTATAGATGTGATATTACATAGGTCATTCTTCGATCCATTGTAGAACTTGGAAACCCATTCAGGGAATATTCGTTCACATTTGTGTTGAACGTAGTTGGTTTTTAACATCCTGTATTAAAATATTTCCTTTTATCAATAGTGCAATTTATATAGAATGTTTTGTGAATAGAATAAAATTTCCAGTAGTAAACATAACTGCTTTTTCGACGTTATTTTACCAGCTAACTAAAATTAGGAAAGCCTTGAACCCCTTCCACTAAATTTAGTTAGTATTAACATTCTTTTACAGGGTGTGCCGTGGAGCTGATCCTGAAATCATTAAGTATTTGATTATATCATCGCTAGTCTCACTGAACTCTTCTGAACTCTACATGTAATATGTGGTCTGGTGTCTCCTAACCCGCAACAGGTCCCAGGTTCAATTTAGTCAATTCCCTTAAAAACACGCTCAGAGCGTTGCTGCGCGAAAGTGGTAGGCAGACACGACTTAGAACAAACAGATACCATGCAGAATGTTAGAAAGTTTCCAACCGATTTCTCATACCCAAACAGCGTTGCCTGGTGAAACGTTGTTGTCATGCTTCGTGTAAGGAGGAGAAAGGCGTGCCATCACGTTTACGACTTTGATAAACGTCACATAACAGTCCATCACGATTCGGTTTATCGTATAGCGACATTGCTGCTCGCTTTGGTCGAGATGCAATGACTTTTAGTAGAATATGGAATCGGTGGGTTCATGAGGGTAATACGGAATGCTGTGCTGGATCCCAACGACCTTGTATCACTAACACTCGAGGTGACAGGCATCTTATCTGCATGGCTGTAATGGATCGTGCAACCAAGTCTCGATCCCTGAGTCAACAGATGGGGACGTTTTCAAGACAACAATCGTCTGCACGAACAGTTCAACGAAGTTTGCAGCAGCATGAACCATCAGCTCGGAGACCATGGCTACGGTTTCCCTTGTCGCTGCATTACTGACATGAGCTCCTGCGATAGTATACTCAACAACGAACCTGGGTGCATGAATGGCAGAACGTAATTTTTTCGGATGAATCCTGGTTCTGTTTACAGCATCGTGATGGTCGCATCCGTGTTTCGCGATATCACTATGAATGCACAATGGAAGCGTGTATTCGTCATCACCATACTGGCGTGTCACCCGGCGTGATGGCATGGGGTGGCATTGATTAAACGTCTCGGTCACCTCTCGTTCGCACTGAACAGTGGACGTTACATTTCAGATGTGTTACAACCCGCGGCACTATCCTTCATTCCATCCCTGCGAAACCCTATATTTCGGCTGGGTAATGCACGACCGCATGTTGCATTCCTGTACGGGCCTTTCTGGATACAGAAATTGTTCGACTGTTGTCCTGGCCAGCACATTCTCCAGATCTCTCTCCATTTGAAAACGTCGTCACAATACGTCAGCTACTAGTCTGGATGAACTGTGGTATAGTGTTGAAGCTGCATGGGCATCTGTACCTGCACACGCCATCCAAGCTCTGTTTGACTCAATGTCCAGGCGTATCAAGGCCGTTATTACGGCCAGAGGTGTTTGTTCTGGGTACTGATTTGTCAGGATCTATGCACCCAAATTGCGTGAAAATGAAATCACATGTCAGTTCTAGTATAATATATTTGTCCAATGAATACCCGTTTACCATCTGCATTTCTTCTTGGTGTAGCAATTTTAATGGCTAGTAGTGTATATAAAGACCGAAACCACCAAATGTATGATTATGGCCAAACTGAGGTATTTGTTCGCTGTATAGATGCTAATAAAAATTTTTCTACATTTCCTTCAGCTTTCATTCTTCGATTTATATGATACGTTTCATAGTGGACAACTGGTTTGCGTCAATTTTTTTAAATGTTTGTTATTTAAATTTTTTTGAACGTTATAGACATAAATTTTTAAAAAAGTTGCGAAAGTTAAAAGTCTGACACTGACAAACTGTTACACCGATTCGTTTGTGTAATTAGTATGTATTACCTACCTTTTATTGAAAGAGACTGTAACCTCCCCACAAAATAAAATAATATGAATAATACTCTCATTTAGCGTAACTACCCAACAGTGAAAATATAATACAATGTGACAAACCTATAACCTTTCAATAATTGACAGTCAAGTTAACCTGGTAAATTTTGGACGTCAGCAATGCTGCGTCATGGCCCTGATACATCATTCTGAATAAGGTGAAAAATCTTACCTTAATTAGGTCGCCGAATAACGCGTATATATCTGCTCCTATAAGAAATTTTCCTGGCGCAGCTAAGTGCAATGCTGGCCGATAGATTTGTCTTATAAAAAAGGAAAGAACTGACTTTTCTTTTCAATAATCGGGATTGCCAAGGATTGGAGAAATTAGTGAATTCCTTAAATTGAGATAAATGTCAAAAGTAACTTTTTATGAGAAAGATTATTATTAACAGATTTTTTTTAATAACATTTATATGGGACTTGATGTAACAATACTATATATGCGCGAGGCTGCTTTTCCCTTATCCTACAACGCTCAGGCTCCGCCATCGCAGCACGCGACCGGCCCAGCCAACACGATACATCAGACACGACAGCTCGCTAGCAACCACTAAATGCAACTGCTACACAGTTCCTACTGCAGTCAATACTGCTCTTTGGTCTCAGATTCTCTTCTAGCTTACATATCGCAGGCAGCGCGTGAGTAATACATCGAAATTACATCAGCTCGAGTGCGCTAGCAACTAGTTCTCTAATTATGGACCTCTTACATAACCCTCCACTAGGGGGCAAAAATTTGGCAGCAATGGTGAGTCAATTGGACTTGCCATGAGCAACAATTTTTTCTATAATCTATTTAGTTCACTAAGGCTACAATCACAGAGTATATACATCATTGATAAGTGCAGAACATATTAAGAAATTAAATAGAGTGCACACGCACAGAGTACAAAACATATTCAGAAATGACAAAGTATATACGCAATGAGAACAAAATATATTAACAAAATAGAGTGCACACGCACTGAGTACAAAACATATCATTTTACAATAATTTAAATGCACTATATAAGCCTTTTCTATTTTACAGGAACTAGGAAAAGAATGGGAAGGATTGCATCATTCTTGTAGCACAGTAGGTTGCACTTAGCTACACTGAAAGTCCATATCTTTCTACAGAAGCACAACAACAAGTGAGACAATCTGAAGTTCACAACACCAAGTGAGACAATCTGAAGTTCTCTTCCCTGAAATATTAATTAGTGTAGCCAAGGCACTGAAATGTTGTATTAATATTCAATGTTATCATTTTGGTAGTACATTAGGTACACCAAACAGTGGGACCATAATAACATCTCCATCGTTCAAGGTGGTGGACAGCTTGATATGTCAACACCATATTCTTGTAGAATCCATACTCTTACAGCAATGTAGAATTAGTGCAAAAACCAATATAGTGCTCCATGATCATGAGGATGGACAGGATAAACGGTTATTGCAATAATTAGATCAGAAGGTGAAGGACACATTAAGTCTGATGCTAGTCATCATAGAATTACACTAGTGTATCAACCGATATGAACAATATAATCAAGAACAATCTCCTTAAACATAAGAAGCTGAGCATGGCAGAAATCTATGAGCTCATTCAGTTACTCACATTGGTCCTGTCATACAATTACTTCAGTTTTAATAACAAAATTTACAAACAGAATGATGGGTTGGTAATGGGTAGCAGCCTAGCTGGGAAGTTAGCAGACATTTACATTAACCACTTAGAGCACACATTTTTCAAAACTAACAGTCACATCAACAGCAAAATCATCTACTATAAAAGATATGTAGATGATACAGTTATTCTTTTTGATAGCACTAAAGAAGAAATTGACACATTAGCAACCAAGCTGAGTAGCATGCACAATAACATCAAATTCACTGTTGAACATGAATCCAATAACAGCATCAATTTCTTAGATTTAAAAATTTCCAGCAAAAACCAGAAACATCACTTTGAAATTTACAGAAAGCAAACAGCCACAGATGTGTGCATCAACAGCTCATCTTGCCATAAACACCAACATAAGATGGCATACATCAGGTCCATGCCTAGTCGCCTTCATAAAATTCCATTGGAACCAGCTGAACAACATAAAGAAACCAATATCATCAAAGCCATAGCTCTTAACAATGTATATAACCATCACATGATTCATAAATTATCACATAAAATCCAAAAAACAGCAGAAATCAATGCCTCACATCAGACACCTATGCAGTCAGCACTAAAGTCTATAGAAAGCAGCAGTAAATATGTCTCACTTCCTTTTCTAGGGGGCATATCCCATAAAATAAGTAATCTTTTCAGAAACACAAACATAAATGTAAGTTTCCACACAAACCATAAACTTCAGCAGCTAACCATTCATAACATAAAGAATAACAACCCCCCCATACAAAAGATCAGGTATATATAAACTCAGATGCCAAAATTGCCCCTCCTTCTATATTGGACAGACTGGTAGAAACTTTGAGATTCGATTCAAAGAACATTTAGATGCCATACGCTTGAACAATCCATCAAAAATGCATTTGCAATGCATACAACCATCAGTAAACATGAAGTAAAAAACATTGAAGACCACATTCAAATATTGCATCATGCTGAGAAAGGTAGCCTCATGATTCTGCTTGAAGAGATAGAAATATATACACATAAAAGCAAATCACCACATCATATCCTCAATGAGCAGACAGAGCTAGCCAATGCAACCTTCCTACAAAATTTCACTCACCTACTGTCCAGTTTAAAACATAAATAAACACTGCTCCTTTTAACAACAACACACAATCAATATCCCAACAATGTATTACATCACAATACAGCTGCCTATCCATCACACATTACTGCAACTTCAGAACCGGAAGAAAAAATGTTGTATGCCGTACTACATTAATATAATTTCTACTCTCACATTATTCATGTACCTCATGTATATGTTGATGTTGCATGTTTATGGCATAGTATTTATACAATACCATGTTAGTAACATTCATATGAACTTGCCACCACATTTTTCCAATTTAATTGTAATTAAAGCTCACAGAATATGGTATGCTCACAATGTAACATTTATTCTTTGTAATATAAATACCTGTACTGTTACCTTGATTCTTTAAAAAAAAAACATGTCTCCACTGTCAAATTTAAGCAATGTTTATATTGCAATAGAAGCTCCTTATGTTTCAATTTTCATTATGTTATGTCTGTTCTTTAATAACATACTGTGAAATCAAACAATCTGTATATTGGAATATTTCTGATAGAGAACATCTCTGGCACTGTTGTGTTTGTAAACCTTCAATCTTTGTGTCAACGCATGTGGCAAATACTTTTTGGTGTGTGTGTGTGTGTGTTACTTTGCACAATATGGTCATTTGCAAATCAAATAAGTGCCGCATATACTATACAATATTTGAAAAATGCAATCCTGCAAGTTCGCAAAAAATTTTCGCGGAATTTTCGATGTAAGTACTGTAACCACTTAACCTCACATATTTGTTTGCTCTGTATTTCATCGTTTGGAAGTTAGGATGTTCACATAGGACGCTTATAACACTGTTTTCTACTGCAGGGCACCAACACACCAAGAATATTTCACTGCAGTGGAAGTGTAAATATCAAAAACTCATAATTATGTAAAGTGCGTCTTATAAATATTGTGAACAGCCGTCTGAAGATGAACTTTTCAGTTCAAAACTGGTTACGGTGCTATTTACTTAAATAAATAGCAGTATTAATAGTGGCTGGTTGCTGTTTTCTTCTTTGTAAGAATCAACTTACATTAATTGTATACAGCCATGGTCTCACCATATCAGTTTTAGACAAAATAGATATGAACAATATTGAGTATTACGAAACACTATTCATAACTCATCCGACTGAATCAGTGGCATTCATTGGCCAGTTACAAAGTATTCATACAGTGTTACAAAACATTATGCAGTGTTATTCACAAGTCATCATTTAAAACAGGAGCTATTGAATTATTGACATTCATTGGCTAGCTACAAAGTATTCATATAGTGTATTGGCACTCATTGGCCACTTACAAAGTATTCATATATTGTTACAAAACATTATTCAGTGTTATACACAAGTCATCATTTAAAACAGGAGCTATTATTGGCTAGTTACAAAACATTATTCAGCATTATTCACAAGTCATCATTTAAAACAGGAGCTATGGAGTTACTGACATTCATTGGCTAGTTACAAAGTATTCATTTAGTGTTACAAAACACTATTCAGTGTTATTCACAAGTCATCATTTAAAACAGGAGCGATTGACTTACTGCCATTCAGTGGCTAGTTACAAAGTATTCATATAGTGTTACAAAACACTACTCAGTGTTACTCACAAGTCATCTTTTAAAACAGGAGCTATTGAATTATTGACATTCATTGGCTAGTTACAAAGTATTCATATAGTGTTAGAAAACATTATTCACTGTTATTCACAAGTCATCATTTAAAACAGGAGCTATTGAATGTAGCATCAAGCTACTGGTGTTTATATATGATATCATGTAAGTGACATGAGACATATTTAAAATGTAAGACATTGGAACTATTACCCAAGGTCGGTAGTGCAATAATACATAGACATAATGGAATCAACATACATAAAATTTGCATGACCTTTAGGACTAAAAATATATCTTAAACTGGTAGCATTATTTAGTTGTATACTGGTAATAGTTGGGACTTGTATTTTTTTTTTTTTTGCAATGCATTGCACTGGAATCGATAATTAATTGCTGGGGCATGAAAATATTTGCTTTTGACTTATTGCTGGAAATGTTGTTGTTGTTGTTGTCTTCAGTCCTGAGACTGGTTTGATGCAGCTCTCCATGCTACTCTATCCTGTGCAAGCTGCTTCATCTCCCAGTACCTACTGCAACCTACATCCTTCTGAATCTGCTTGGTGTACTCATCTCTCGGTCTCCCTCTACGATTTTTACCCTCCACGCTGCCCTCCAATGCTAAATTTGTGATCCCTTGATGCCTCAAAACATGTCCTACCAACCGATCCCTTCTTCTAGTCAAGTTGTGCCACAAACTTCTCTTCTCCCCAATCCTATTCAATACCTCCTCATTAGTTACGTGATCTATCCACCTTATCTTCAGTATTCTTCTGTAGCACCACATTTCGAAAGCTTCTATTCTCTTCTTGTCCAAACTAGTTATCGTCCATGTTTCACTTCCATACATGGCTACACTCCAAACAAATACTTTCAGAAAGGACTTCCTGATACATAAATCTATATTCGATGTTAACAAATTTCTCTTCTTCAGAAACGCTTTCCTTGCCATTGCCAGTCTACATTTTATATCCTCTCTACTTCGACCATCATCAGTTATTTTACTTCCTAAATAGCAAAACTCCTTTACTACTTTAAGTGCCTCATTTCCTAATCTAATTCCCTCAGCATCACCCGATTTAATTTGACTACATTCCATTATCCTCGTTTTGCTTTTGTTAATGTTCATCTTATATCCTCCTTTCAAGACACTGTCCATTCCGTTCAACTGCTCTTCCAAGTCCTTTGCCGTCTCTGACAGAATTACAATGTCATCGGCGAACCTCAAAGTTTTTACATCGTCTCCATGAATTTTAATACCTACTCCAAATTTTTCTTTTGTTTCCTTTACTGCTTGCTCAATATACAGATTGAATAACATCGGGGAGAGGCTACAACCCTGTCTCACTCCTTTCCCAACCACTGCTTCCCTTTCATGCCCCTCGACTCTTATTACTGCCATCTGGTTTCTGTACAAATTATAAATAGCCTTTCGCTCCCTGTATTTTACCCCTGCCACCTTTAGAATTTGAAAAAGAGTATTCCAGTCAACATTGTCAAAAGCTTTCTCTAAGTCTACAAATGCTAGAAACGTAGGTTTGCCTTTTCTTAATCTTTCTTCTAAGATAAGTCGTAAGGTCAGTATTGCCTCACGTGTTCCAACATTTCTACGGAATCCAAACTGATCTTCCCCGAGGTCTGCATCTATCAGTTTTTCCATTCGTCTGTAAAGAATTCGCGTTAGTATTTTGCAGCCGTGGCTTATTAAACTGATAGTTCGGTAATTTTCACATCTGTCAGCACCTGCTTTCTTTGGGATTGGAATTATTATATTCTTCTTGAAGTCTGAGGGTATTTCGCCTGTCTCATACATCTTGCTCACCAGCTGGTAGAGTTTTGTCATGACTGGCTCTCCCAAGGCCGTCAGTAGTTCTAATGGAATGTTGTCTACTCCGGGGGCCTTGTTTCGACTCAGGTCTTTCAGTGCTCTGTCAAACTCTTCACGCAGTATCGTATCTCCCATTTCGTCTTCATCTACATCCTCTTCTATTTCCATAATATTGTCCTCAAGTACATCGCTCTTGTATAAACCTTCTATATACTCCTTCCACCTTTTTGCCTTCCCTTCTTTGCTTAGAACTGGGCTGCCATCTGAGCTCTTGATATTCATACACGTGGTTCTCTTCTCTCCAAAGGTCTCTTTAATTTTCCTGTAGGCAATATCTATCTTACCCCTAGTGAGATAAGCTTCTACATCCTTACATTTGTCCTCTAGCCATCCCTGTTTAGCCATTTTGCACTTCCTGTCGATCTCATTTTTGAGACGTTTGTATTCCTTTTTGCCTGCTTCATTTACTGCATTTTTATATTTTCTCCATTCATCAATTAAATTCAATATTTCTTCTGTTACCCAAGGATTTCTAGCAGCCCTCGTCTTTGTACCTACTTTATCCTCTGCTGCCTTCACTACTACATCCCTCAGAGCTACCCATTCTTCTTCTACTGTATTTCTTTCCCCTATTCCTGTCAATTGTTCCCTTATGCTCTCTCTGAAACTCTGTACAACCTCTGGTTCTTTCAGTTTATCCAGGTCCCATCTCCTTAATTTCCCACATTTTTGCAGTTTCTTCAGTTTTAATCTACAGGTCATAACCAATAGATTGTGGTCAGAGTCCACATCTGCCCCTGGAAATGTCTTACAACTTAAAACCTGGTTCCTAAATCTCTGTCTTACCATTATATAATCTATCTGATACCTTTTAGTATCTCCAGGGTTCTTCCACGTATACAACCTTCTTTCGTGATTCTTAAACCAAGTGTTAGCTATGATTAAGTTGTGCTCTGTGCAAAATTCTACTAGGCGGCTTCCTCTTTCATTTCTTAGCCCCAATCCATATTCACCTACTATGTTTCCTTCTCTCCCTTTTCCTACACTCGAATTCCAGTCACCCATTACTATTAAATTTTCGTCTCCCTTCACTATCTGAATAATTTCTTTTATTTCATCGTACATTTCTTCAATTTCTTCATCATCTGCAGAGCTAGTTGGCATATAAACTTGTACTACTGTAGTAGGTGTGGGCTTCGTATCTATCTTGGCCACAATAATGCGTTCACTATGCTGTTTGTAGTAGCTTACCCGCATTCCTATTTTCCTATTCATTATTAAACCTACTCCTGCATTACCCCTATTTGATTTTGTGTTTATAACCCTGTAGTCACCTGACCAGAAGTCTTGTTCCTCCTGCCACCGAACTTCACTAATTCCCACTATATCTAACTTTAACCTATCCATTTCCCTTTTTAAATTTTCTAACCTACCTGCCCGATTAAGGGATCTGACATTCCACATGCTGGAAATAAGGATTATTAATGTCATTCGTCATGAGTCAGCTGTAGCAAGGTTAAGAAACAAGTACAGTATATGTGATCACATTCATAAATGATAGACACAACTGGGTAAAAAATGTAAGTACTAGAACAGGTTTAATAACTAACAGCTTATAGCATATTAATATCCTGAAAAGCTTCTCCTGGAAAAATTACAAAATGGGTTATTGACCTGAAAGAAAAAAATGTGTATTATGCTGAAAAGTAGTGAACTTCGAATTAACAGGTAATGAAACGTGTACTTAATATGTATGTACTCTAGCTGTCTTTCCCAAAACATTCAGTCATTATACTGTGCGACATAAGACATACTGTCAGAAGGAACTGCAACAAATACTTAAATAACTACATAGCATTTCTTAACTAACAGTAAATATTATCATCATCTGTAAAGAAAAACTTCATTATTCATATTATCATATTCTTCATATAACTATTCATCATCATTTATCATCATCTGCAAAAAATAGACACTTCAGTATGCATATTCATATTACCATTTACTTCATACAACTATTCATTATCATTCATTACTTCATATAGTACACAGTTTCTTACTTCTAGCATACTTCATCACTAAAATTAACATCTGTAGTTCTGTCTGACAGTCTGCATCAATCGCCTTTTATTCTGAAAGAAAAATAATTAGTCAAGACTGCTATCATACGATGTGTACAGTATATTCTGGTTAATGGTTCTTAATTCTGATCCATTTACTCTTCATGACAAGATATTGCATTTTCTTTCCTTCATTCTGATTTTAAAATTTCCATTTCATAGTAAACCACTGTGGTTGTTTAATTCATTTCTTTTACACGGTATTGCTTTCTGAAAAATGATGAATAAGGATTAATATCTTGCATTTAATTCATATACCCATTAAATTAAACTTGTTTCTAGTAATATAATAAAGCATACAGCATAGCATGACAGAAAACATATTAGGTCAAAAACATAGAAAATTTTCAAGTGCAAAAAATGTATACACAGTATCATAATGTAGTGACAAAAATAAATCTAGAATAGGCAAAATATCATGACAGAAAACGTATTAGGTCAAAAACATAGACAGTTTTCAAGTGCAAAAAATGTACACACAGTATCATAATGTAGTAGTAAAAAATGTAAAATAGTCAAGATGTTGAGATATCATAAGGAAAAATGTCAAAGTCAACTGTTGTTTGTTACATCTTAAAGATTTCATAGTGCATACAGACAAAAAAGTGTAACCTCCCCACAAAATAAAATAATATGAATAATACTCTCATTTAGCGTAACTACCCAACAGTGAAAAAATAATACAATGTGACAAACCTATAACCTCTCAATAATTGACAGTCAAGCTATCCTGGTAAATTTTGGACGTCAGCAATATTGCGTTATGGCCCTGATACATCTTTCTGAATAAGCTGAAAAATCTTACCTTAATTAGGTCGCCGGATAACGCGTATATTTCTGCTCCTATTAGAAATTTTCTTGGCGCAGCTAAGTGCAATTCTGGCCGATAGATTTGTCTTATAAAAAAGGAAAGAACTGACTTTTCTTTTCAATAATCGGGATTGCCAAGGATTGAAGAAATTTGTGAATTCTTTAAATTGAGATAAATGTCAAAAGTTACTTTTTATGAGAAAGATTATTATTAACAGATTTTTTTAAAAAAACATTTACATGGGACTTGATGTAACAATACTATATATGCGCGAGGCTGCTTTTACCTTATCCTACAACGCTCAGGCTCCGCCATCGCTGCACACGACCGGCCCAGCCAACACGATACACCAGACGCGACAGCTCGCTAGCAACCACTAAATGCAACTGCTACACAGTTCCTACTGGAGTCAATACTGCTCTTTGGTCTCAGATTCTCTTCTAGCTTACATATCGCAGGCAGCGCGTGAGCAATACATCGAAATTACATCAGCTCGAGTGCGCTAGCAACAAGTTCTCTAATTATGGACCTGTTACAAGACAAATAAATTAACCCTTGTGAAAATGTTCCTCATGTTAAAGTATGTATTCTGAAAAAATTCAACAATGTCCTGACCAAATAATTTGACAAAAAAATGGAGAAATGTCGATTATAGTCAATACATAATGACTCTATGTGCAAAATTCGGTTCAATTGTCTCTCAGACAGTTTGATTAGCTTATAAATGTTTTTTCATACGTCTCCCCTTAACATCGCAAATCATAGCAGAGAAGAGGTTCTGAGATCAGCTGTACGTCGACGAGACGTTGAAGCCTGTGTAGAGCCCTGATCTGAAGGTTTCTCGTGATTGGTCCCCCCCGCACAGTAGACGGGAAGTAGTTCGCACGGCAATTCTTCCCCTGAAACAGAAGTTCCCAGCGCCGCGCAGCCTGGTCCCCACATTCTGACGAATCGCCTCCCCGCCCACAGAGTTGCAGAAGCCGAACCGAATGTTCGCCTTCAGCGCGCGACGCGGACGTGGACTCGTAATCCGCTTAGCTGTTTGTGACGTCGCGTTGTCCTCGGTAAGCCGGCAAACAGACTTGGAGAGGTCGTCGTCCATCCCTCCCCCTCACCCCTCCCACTCGTGTAAGCCGAACGCACCACCAATTACAGTTAACACGGGATCTGCCGCGTGCGTCACAAGCTGGTGGCCGTGGTGTTGAATCGAGGCACTCAGACCGTGTAAAAGCTCGCAGATGGGCCAGCGGCGAGATTCGCGTGGAGGCGTCTCCGAAGCTACGCGGCGGCATATTACAAGGTGGGAACTGCAAGGCTTCAGGGTACTTACTATCGGTAAAGGTATTCGGCCGGGAATGCACAAGTACAGTATTCCCATTAATAACGTAGCGGTATTTGATACGTACAGTGCTGTTTGGAAGAGGCTGAAAGATCAAGAATGTGATAGATTGTAACATCCCCCTCACTTATCGACCTTAATGACAGTGAAAAATTAAACCGGGTGCACCTAATGGAAATTTGGGAAAAGCAATCGTCACTGAAGTTAATTTGTCTGTAAAAAGGGAGAAAAGGGTTACATCTAAATGAAACGAAAAATGCAAATGAAATTGGTGAAAATTAATTTTGAGAAAAGGGTAAAATTAATAAAGAAAGTAAATGTGCGGTCGTTACGTTAATTAATTGGCGTTAATTTGATATTTGAGATTTGGGAAAAATAGGCTACAGTCCTACGGACAACTACTATAATAACTGAAAATGAAAGATTAATGCACATATAATTAGCACTAAAAGCGTGGCAACTGAAGGTTTACACGTGTTGTGTGAAAACTGAATGTTTGTTAGAAGTAATAAATTTCGCTACACTCTGAGTTAATTTAGCAAAAGAATTAATAAAACCGGAAAATTGAAAGTTAATTTAGTGACTGAAATTAATAGTGAACTTTGTTTCTGAAACACTACGAAATTCAAAAAAAGTAAGGTTAGTCTTGGGCTACCTCAACAATCATTTCAAAAGCTACTTGAATCTACGCAATTTAGAAATAAGAGGTTTAACTTTGAACTTGATTTAAATGATTCTGAACAATTAACAATAGTAAAATTTAGTACGTACCAAGCTGAGCTGCAATCACAGGTAAGCTAAAATATATTAACAAAACTCGCACTCTTAATTTCTGCTTCTGTAAACTTTACGTGCTTCCAGTCTTCCTTGTTGGTTGACTGAAGATTTGCAGTCGTCGGTCGGGGACGTGGCGACAGTCACTCACTGTCGGCCATCGCTGTTGCAGAATCTGGATGTTGCCGCGCCTTCTTCTCGACACGGTCACCAGGCGAGACTGGCTCTTGATGAGCGCAAGTTAATGCTTACCGTCCGCGACACCGTGTCAGAAACGATCATAGCAAGTCGAGCGCAATTACCTGCTGCCAAACTCCGAAAGTGCGGCAACTCGCGGGAGCGTCACACAACACACTAGCTCCACCGCCCTACTCCAGCCAGACCCTATCTGCCCGCGCTCCATGCGCCAGAGTTAACACTACCAAAGATCGTAAACACTTTGGTTCTCCACAAGACCTGTCCGTGTAATCGTTCGATAGCATAGTTTTCCCTAGGCAAGAGACAGCATACAAATACAAATAGTATTTACAAAACAAACCAATTATACATCGACATAAATGCATAAATAAATATATATACAAATAGTAAAACAGTTACAATATATAAAGACACAGAAATGTAATATTTTCAGGTAAAAAAATAAGGAAAAAATTTATAGTACAATAGATGGAAATAGGAGGATATGCATTTCCAGCATTACAAGCTGATCACTGGCAAGTTGATTCCCCTTGCGAGAGGTCCATGACTAAGGAATTTATTGCTAGCACACAAGAGCAGATGTAATTTCGATGGATTGCTCACGCGCTGCCTGCGATATGTAAGCTATAAAAGAATCTGAGACCAGAGGACAGTGTTGGCTGCAGTAAGAGCAGTGTCAGTAAGAGTAAGTAGAAGCTAGCAGTCTGGTGTACGGAGCTGGTGGAACCGGTCATAGAGAGCGATGGTGTTGCCTGAGCATATGTAGTTTGTTGCAACTAAATTTGTACTACCGTTATATCAAGTACCATGTAAATGTTTCTAAAAATCTGTTAATAATAATTTTTTTATCAAATTAACTTTTTGACAATCATTCATCTGAATTTAAAGAATTTACTAATTTCTGCAGTCCATGGTCATCCCGATTATCGTAAAGAAAAATCAGTTGTTACCTGTTATACATAGCAAACCTAGCGGCCAGCATTGCACTGGGCTGTGCCAGAAAAATTTCTTATAGGAGCAGATATATATGAGTTATCCGGCGACTTCATTGAGGGAAGAATTTTCATTGTATTCAGAATGATCTTTCAGGGCCATGACGCAGCACTGCTGACGTACAAATTCACCAGTTTAGATTCACAGTCAGTTAATTACTGAAAGATTATGTATGGGTCACTTTTTTTTTATTCGGAGGTTAGTCACGTTATTATTGCGAGGTTACAGAATAATAAACTGTTGGAAGATTACATTAAATGTGAATGTTATAAATATTTTTTCTGTTGGGAGGTTACACACTGATTAGTGACACGACACTAGCATTACAGATCTGCACGTTAACTGCGGCTGTGGAAATTCAGTACCGAGTAGCGCCACCACGTGCTGCAGTCAGAGCCACTAGACTTCGTGGCTTGGAATCAAAGAGCGCTGGAATATGCCCCTCGGGAATACTCCGCAATACGGCTTGTAAGGGCGTCAACGAAGCATCAGATGTGGCTCCAGGAGGACCAGAACGAACAAGTTGTCCACCAACCACATCGCAGACATGTTCGATGGGCGACATAACAAGCGAACGGGCACGCCATAGAATCAGTGGTACCCGTCGTTCTTCGCAAAAGGCTTGCGCATTACTCGCCACATGCGACCGGGTGTCGGTCAACTGAAATATAGCATGTGGAACGAACGGCCTGCGTCAGGGGCAGTACTTCGGACCTCAAAACTAGACTGATGTAGCTGTGAAAACTTCCCGTCTCTTCTACACTACTGGAAATGGAAAAAAGAACACATTGACACCGGTGTGTCAGACCCACCATACTTGCTACGGACACTGCGAGAGGGCTGTACAAGCAATGATCACACGCACGGCACAGCGGACACACCAGGAACCGCGATGTTGGCCGTCGAATGGCGCTAGCTGCGCAGCGTTTGTGCACCTCCGCCGTCAGTGTCAGCCAGTTTGCCGTGGCATACGGAGCTCCATCGCAGTCTTTAACACTGGTAGCATGCCGCGACAGCGTGAACGTGAACCGTATGTGCAGTTGACGGACTTTGAGCGAGGGCGTATAGTGGGCATGCGGGAGGCCGGGTGGAGGTATCGACGAATTGCTCAACACGTGGGGCGTGAGGTCTCCACACTACATCGATGTTGTCGCCAGTGGTCGGCGGAAGGCGCACGTGCCCGTCGACCTGGGACCGGACCGCAGCGCCGCACGGATGCACACCACGACCGTAAGGTCCTACGCAGTGCCGTAGGGGACCACACCGCCACTTCCCAGCAAATTAGGGACACTGTTGCTCCTGGGGTATCGGCGAGGACCATTCGCAAACCGTCTCCATGAAGCTGGGCTACGGTCCCGCACACCGTTAAGCCGTCTTCCGCTCACGCCCCAACATCGTGCAGCCCGCCTCCAGTGGTGACGCGACAAGCGTGAATGGAGGGACGAATGGAGACGTGTCATCTTCAGCGATGAGAGTCGCTTCTGCCTTGGTGCCAATGATGGTCGTATGCGTGTTTGGCGCCGTGCAGGTGAGCGCCACAATCAGGACTGCATACGACCGAGGCACACAGGGCCAACACCTGGCATCATGGTGTGGGGAGCGATCTCCTACACTGGCCGTACACCTCTGGTGATCGTCGAGGGGACCTGAATAGTGCACGGTACATCCAAACCGTCATCGAACCCATCGTTCTACCATTCCTAGACCGGCAAGGGAACTTGCTGTTCCAACAGGATAATGCACGTCCGCATGTATCCCGTGCCACCCAACGTGCTCTAGAAGGTCTAAGTCAACTACCCTGGCCAGCAAGATCTCCGGATCTGCCCCCATTGAGCATGTTTGGGACTGGATGAAGCGTCGTCTCACGCGGTCTGCACGTCCAGCACGAACGCTGGTCCAACTGAGGCGCCAGGTGGAAATGGCATGGCAAGCCGTTCCACAGGACTACATCCAGCATCTCTACCATCGTCTCCGTGGGAAAATAGCAGCCTGCATTGCTGCGAAAGGTGGATATACACTGTACTAGTGCCGACATTGTGCATGCTCTGTTGCCTGTGTCTATGTGCCTGTGGTTCTGTCATTGTGATCATGTGATGTATGTGACCCCAGGAATGTGTCAATAAAGTTTCCCCTTCCTGGGACAATGAATTCACGGTGTTCTTATTTCAATTTCCAGGAGTGTATATGTCTTTTGTTACATAACCTCCCCTTCTACAATAATCTATGAAATCTTCCCTCACGATTTCTATCTCTTGGTTAATGATAACAAATGAAATCTTCCCTTTCAAATTAACTCTATTTCTCAATCTTCGCATACAAATTTAAATGCTGCTTATTAAAAGTGATTTTCTGATTATTTGGACTAAACATAGAAGGTGTCGTCGTCGTGGCCCTCAGTCGTTACCTGCAGTAACCCAAAACTGTTCCTTACCTTTTTTACTGTTACTGGATAGCCATCTGACTGCTACATCGAACTGCAACATGAATATACTTACTCTGTTTTACTATACGCTATTATCTGCTGGTGGACTGTCATAGTAAGTGGCTGTATTTATTACCAAAGCTGACATTATTCTTTAATTAATTTGACTCAAGTTACGTAATTCATAGTTAAACTTTTCCTTGATAACAATAAAATTTTGCAAAGCTTTACGTCGATGGTTTTTGGGATGGATTACAATCAGTAATGCAATATTGTTTGCAAAAATTAATTATACTATGAATGACATCATTTTACAAACCTTCAAATGGGACTTACTGTTTACAATAATCTTATAACTAGCATTGCGCAAACATACCTTCACTAGCCTTGAGTTTCTCAAAAAAGTGGTTCAATAATATTAGTTCCTCTTATAATAATAATTAGCTGATGTCTCTGTACATCCGTTTATAATCTCTTGTAAATCATAGCTGGTGGCTGCCAGGCACAACGCTCCTCTCAACCTCTCGCTTGAGACCTGCCACCGACTCGCTTCACATCTCGCTTAGTACTGACTTCCTACGAACGCTAAAGTGCGGTCTCTCCCGCCAACAATGCTTTCTGGTGCACACAATCCCTGCTACCATCGCAAAATGTATCCATAAGCGGTCTCTCGCGCCCTGTTTAAAATTATTTCAATGTGCGGTTTCTCCTGCCAACAATACTTTGGTGCAGACATTCCCTGCTACCACAATTATTTCCAACATGACACATTAATTATTCCTACTTAATCCTATTAATAAAATAAAAACATCTTTAATATATTGTGGTCTTACAGCGGTAACTGTTCAGGCACAATCGCACATTATACACAATAACGCTCCGAACCATCTCGCTTGGCGTTTGTCTGCTACGCTGCTCAACAAAACGGTCCACCCGACAGTGCTTATCACGGCGGCGGCGTCGAAAATAATATGTTTTACCCCTCAGCACGCCACTGTCGCCGTTCGCCTGCCCAGTGCAGTCTGCGGCGCTGGTGGGTTCTGGTCAGTGGAAACCGACGAAATGGTGTGATTTCCACCAGCCCAACCCGCAGAGGGCGTCGAACCGGCAGCACAAGCATGCCACACCCGATTCAGCGCTCCAACTTCGAGCCAGCATTGTGGATCAAGCGGACAAGATGGCAGCCATCTCGTGGTGTGGGCTCACTGTGTCGTCCGGTATCCTGTCAGTGCTGTATGCGGCCCTCTTCTCTTCACTGGTTCCACGTACCCCTCACTGTTGAAACAGCCTACCTTCTACAAACCGCAGTGCCACGCAACGACAGACGTGCATCCCCGTGACAAATCCTCAGCCCCGTTCGAGCGCAATCAGCATTCCGATATTCGTCCCGTGATGTCGACGAGGCATAATACCACTTAGCTACGCGTTTCCACTTCGTATGGATGCTCATCACCGACTGAGCGTTGCGTAACACTGACCTATTCGGTCACAGGAAAGAGGGCGTTGTTGGGGCTATGTACACGCCACATCTCTGACATTTAAAGTCACTTATAATGGTTCCACTGTTCTACACGCCGTTTTATTGTGGCGTATTGGAGACCAGTATTTCTGCCGGTCAGGGTGGTCCAGCGCTTCTAGGCGCTTCAGTCTGGAACCGTGCGACGGCTAAGGTCGCAGGTTCGAATCCTGCCTCGGGCATAGTTGTGTGTGATGTCCTTAGGTTATTTAGGTTTAAGTAGTTCTAAGTTCTAGGGGACTGATGACCTCAGATGTTAAGTCTCATAGTGCTCAGACGCATTTGAACCATTTTTGAACCAGTACTCCTGACTTGAAATTTTTACAAACAATAATGCACGAGTATAACGTTTGGGACACGAAACTGAGACCTTCGCCTTTCGTGGTCTCCAACTTCTGGGCTGAAACCATCCAAGCACGTACATGGATAGCTCAATCAGTAAAACACGTGACCGTGAAAGACGAAGGTCACAGTATCGTATCCCAGTCTAGCATACTGTGCTAATCCTCCACGAATTTTCAAATCAGTGCCCACTCCACTACAGTGTGAAAAATTATTCTGAAAACGTTACAGAGCACATGAGAACGGAATCTACTGCCGTTTACAGTAGAAGCAGCTTCACGGTACAAGCTGAATGCTTCGCTGCTGGTAGGTAGCTATTTGTGGCACCCCCACTCCGAAACGTTTTCCTCGCTGCCAGCGGTGGCATGCAAAGCCGACTGATTCAGTAGAGATGTGCCACATGTGAGGTGGTCTGCCTACATTTACTTTCATCTTTTCTTTCTTTCTCGGGGTCTTTGTCCCGCTCCAACGCGGAGTCGATTTTGTCATGACGGATTTGGCAGTGTTAATTGCAGAGGGCGGCCGCATGCCCTTCCTGATGTCACCCCAAACCCCTGGATGGAAGTAGTGCACCCCAGCTGCCTGCGTCTAGTGTAAGTCATGAAATAGTGCGAACTTTTTTCAGATGTCTGTGAGTCGTGTAACTGAGGCGGAACTGTGGGCCCAGCCTAGTATTCACCTGGCAGGATGTGGAAAACCGCCTAAAAACCACATCCAGGCTGGCCGGCACACCGGCCCTCGTCGTTAATCCGCCGGGCGGATTCGATCCGGGGTCGGCGCGCCTGCCCGAGTCCAGGAAGCAGCGCATTAGTGCTCTCTGGTCTGGCTACATTTACATATCCTAGTAACTACAGACTCAGCCTGATGCTAAATGAAAGCTGTAAGACCCATAATGCCTCCTGGTCACCATTATCAAAGCCTTCTTATGTCTAGAGCTAGTCCCTAATTAGCAATCATTTTTCCCAGGCCATTTTTCTCACTCTCGGTCTCAGATGTAGTGGTCCAGCCATACTAGCACTCATCCCCCCTCCCCCCCTCCCCACGCACTTCTGCCATCCTTATGGTAATTACTGCAAGCTGTCCAGTATCATCATCAGTGTCACAGGAACAGCCACATCATCACAATGTGTAATTTTCTCAGTAATTATACTCTACACTGTATTTAAATTCCATTACTTTATTCATAACCTATGTAATTTTTTTAAATATCACTGGGGCGAATCACAGCCGTATGGCTGATGGCATCTCATGACGCCCACTCCCTCCCGCATTTGTGGAAAAACCACTAAAGCAATTGCTATGCCTCCTGTGGTATATATAGACAATATATACACGGATACACTTAGAATGGTGCTACAATTTAATATGATGGGAATACTGTAAGTAACAAGGTCACATCAGATATTAACTTTCTTAAGGTCACAAAATAACTAACAAAGATTTAAAAGAAGGAAAAGGCATACAATTTTGTAACGCTTCCTACGGCATATCCCATTAGTGTGGGAATCTGTTAGATAAATGTCACAGGAGACTAAGCTACACTAGTCTCAAGAACCTACACTCCTGTACAAACCGAACTCACAGCTAATCTCGCGAAATTATCACACGTAGAAGTTCGGCATCAGTTTGAAGAACGGTAGAGCACGAAATGGAAACAAATTTGTAGCAACTGTCCCAGTGTGTTGATGGTAGTGAGACAGTGGCAACTGCCGTTATGACGCTGTATGTAATATAGAGATAAGATTTCTGGTGCTAGAATTGATAAGTATTAGCTCTGAGATACGAAGGGTGCGCCTTATTGAAATGTGCCTACGATACATTATGGAGGGTACGCATGCGGAGGCATGGTAAGTATTAGGAGCCAATGGGATTTTGGTCTTCACGTTCATGGTGTGCAGTACAGTTCGTTCGTGGAACGGCTGTTGTAAGCCGAGAGAACATTTCTGTTCATGATTCGTGATGTCTGTACACCGTGAGACGCTTACGAAGCTTACAACGGTATGCAGAGGTAGTCTATGGTGAGTCAGTCACAACCAGCAGTTCTATCTCAGAGTCTGGCAAGATTAATAAATGTTGGGTTGATTTGTGCCGCAAGGCTCAAAGCAAATACCGCCCCATTCCGTTCACCCCTACTATATGACTACCCTTCCTACATTATCAAAGGTTCAGGGTGTTGAAGTTAGCGCTGCAATTGTTCGGCCTACTGTGCCACAAAAGCGCACAATTAGATGAACAGTTGTGTTGTGAGCTGGTCGTGCAAGACGCGCAGTATTTTCACCTTATAACTATCCTAATGACGTGGCTTGCCATTACCATACAAATGGAACCCAAATATTTATGAATCCCAGAAACGCAGAGGTATGGTTTCAGGTAAGAAATACAGGCAGGGGCGTAAGTTTTTACAACGTGATACTGCTCCAAGAGAAACCTCTTGCTTCACGATATCGGTCAGTTTCCATAGAATAAACAAGGATGCAATGTCCCCGGTGTGTACCAGGGGCGAGAATTACTCTTCATGCTAATCGGAGACTCATCTGTGTCCAGGTACCTTCCCTATTATTTCTGAGCAATCGTACGTTGAGATGACAACATATTCGCCAAACCATACTGTATCATTAGGAATGTAGTTCACAATTGCAAAAAATTATAGCAGGATTGCATTCATGCGGCTATTGATATCTGATTTCTCATCTACGTCGGCACAAAAAGTCTTGCAGATCAACCTTCTGTGTGTGGCCCAGTCGTTAATTTTGATTGTAGTATTTTGGTTGTGGTTCAGTATACTTTTGACTTCTGAAGTGTCATGGGGTGTATAATCGAATTTACTCTGGCCATATGCAGACCATGACTAACGCAACTTACACGACCTTCTATTTTTAGACTGCTGTTAAACTAGGTTAATAACAAGACATCACCAACATATGCAATTACTGCCAAAACTTTTTCCTTTAAGCCATTAAAAATGGATGTAGGTTAATTCAGGAAATATACGCCCAAGAGCTGACCTCTTAGGCCGGTCTTTGGAGATTATTTTAGTCACATTTCTGTTGGGACTCGACGGAGTAACCTCTTCATGCGCACGGTAGTGTGCAACTCTCAGCCAACGAAATTCTTCATCCGCACAAATGAATAGAACTTCTAAAGGTTGTTGAAGGCTCCAAACATAACTTTTCAATCATAATAGCAACGACATATTGCGCCTCTGAATACTACACCAGCTCTAACGCGTGTTTAGAGGCATCCTTAGTAGATTTCCTCTTCGTGAAGGTATTATGAACGTCGTCTATTGCAGATGTGCTTCTGTGAATATAAGCTTCTTATTTACTACTTTTCGAAAGTTTTGCCATATGCATTTAGTAGACAGATGAATTTGTAAGATTTTACCTTGGGACAAGGCACATACCGAATGACCAGTTTCAATTGGGAACAACGGCCGGACATAATGTTTTAATATTTGGGCAGAAACGTGAACAAGACTTTGCTCCTTATTAGTTTTCAATGTGTAGGGATCTCCCTATTCTCTTGGTCATCAATCGGACTCACAGGGCAATTGTTCTTATCGACAAAGAATGTAAGACATCATTGCCTGTGTCAGTTTTATAGGTAAGTCACGGACCGTACACAAGAACCTCAGAAAGCGAACAGTACACATCGAGGTGGGAGACGCGACCCCACTGAGTCTTCCGCGCGCCATTTGTCTGTCGCGCACGTGGAATATCGATAGCTGTGGCCTTGATTCGCACGTTTTTGGCCGTTGCCTAGGAATGAGAGCAGGCCGCCGCACAAAGCTGTGGTCGGCGGCGCTCCGGTTTAATGCTGTGTACTGACTGGTTTGGAGAGACAGTTAATGTGATGAAATGGAGGCGCTGGTGCTTTGTTGAGCCGCACTAACCGCGGCTTCTAATTCCCTGGTGGTGCACAGATGAGTTCCAAGGAAGTTGCGACCTGTCAGTTAGTGACCTGGATTCGACCAGCTGAGCACTATACATACTTGCGGCGCTAACCGCAGTATGGAAATATCTTGTTTTCACAACGCGTTGCGTTTGTTCACGGTGAGCGTCAGGCTTGGCATTGTTCGAAGGTTTCTGCCTCTCCATCGATGTTCTTTGCTTTTTGGTGCCTTGTATTATCTGACGGTACTGTGTAGTCGCTTTAGATAAACGTTTTGCATCTGTAGTTGTAACCATGCATTGTGAGGCGTCGTGTTCCTGTGCAATAATTTACAAATGTACCGAAATGAAATGAGCGTTTTTTTTGTGAAAATGAAACACTAATTTTGAAATTGAAAGTAAAAACATTTTATTCAAAGTACTGACCATTGCTTTCTATGCATTTTGACCACATTTCTTGCAATTTGTGGAATCCACGCCTATATAAATGTTCGTCTTTTGAAGCAAACGAGTCAGACACCCAATTTTCGACTTCTTCGTAGGAATCGAAGTGTTCCTCCGCCAATGCCTGTCCCATTGATGAAAACAAATGATAGTCGGAAGGGACCAAGTCTGGTGAATAGGGCGGGTGGGCTAGCAGCTCCCATCCAAATGTTTTGATTGTATCCTGAACCGGTTTTGCTTTGTGTTGAGGTGCATTGTCGTGTAAAAAATTACTTTGCAATGTCTTCTGGCCCATTCTGTTTTTTTTTTTTTTTCGATCAATGCATAGTTAAAATTGATCATTTGTTGTCTGTAGCGATTAGTATTCAAAGTTTACCCGGGTTTTAGAAGCTCACGATACACCACACCTTTCTGATACCACCAAACACAGAGCATTGTCTTCTTGCCGAATCGATCTGGATTTGAAGTCGACGTTGGTGGTTGTCCCGGATTAACCCATGATCTTTACCGTTTACGATTCTTAAATTAAATCCGTTCTTCATCGCCAGTAAAAATTCCATGCAAAATTTATTCTCTTTCATGTCTTTGAAGCAAAATTTGACAAATGGTTTTTCGGTTTTCCATCTGTCTTTCATTCAATTCATGTGGCAACCATTTCCCACACTTTTGGATCTTTCCCATCGCTTTCAAACGGTCAGAAATTGTTTGTTGTCCAACATTTAGCATTGGTACCATTTCCTTCCGACTCAAAGTATCATCTTCATCCAAAATTCAGCATCTTCGAACTTTTTTGGTGGTCTTCCACGTTCTTCATTTCTTAGATCAAAATCATTATTTCTGAACAGCTGAAACCATCTTTTACATGTTGCTTCTGCTAGAGAAATTTCACCATATGCCTCGACAAACATTTGATGCGACTCTGCAGCACTTTAAAAAAAATGAAAAGGAAAAATTAATTCTTTCCGCAAATCATCACTTTCTGGTACAAAATTCGACATTGTTCATCATCATCATCATCATCATCATTTAAGACTGAGTATGCCTTTCAGCGTTCAGTCTGGAGCGTAGCCCCCTTATAAAATTCCTCCATGATTCCCTATTCAGTGCTAACATTGGTGCCTCTTATGATGTTAAACCTATTACTTCAAAATCATTCTTAACTGAATCAATGTACCTTCTTGGTATGCTCCGACTCCTCCTACCCTCTACTGATGAATCCATGAGTCTCTTGGGTAACCTTGCTTCTCCCACGCATGTAACATGACCCCACCATCTAAGCCTGTTCCCCCTGACTGCTACATCTATAGAGGTCATTCCCAGTTTTTCTTTGATTTCCTCATTGTGGACACCCTCCTGCCATTGTTCCCATCTACTAGTACCTGCAATCATCCTAGCTACTTTTATATCCGTAACCTCAACCTTGTTGATAAGGTAACCTGAATCCACTCAGCTTTCACTCCCATACAACAAAGTTGGTCGAAAGATTGAACGGTGCACAGATAACTTAGTCTTGGTACTGACTTCCTTCTTGCAAAAGAGAGTAGATCGTAGCTGAGCGCTCACTGCATTATCTTTGCTACACCTTGCTTCCAGTTCTTTCACTATGTTGCCATTCTGTGAGAATATGCATACTAAGTACTAGAAACCGTCCACCTGTTCTAACTTTGTGCCTCCTATTTGGCACTCAATCCCTTTATATTTCTTTTCCACTGACATTACTTTCGTTTTGGAGATGCTAATCTTCATACCATAGTCCTTACATCTCTGATCTAGCTCTGAAATATTACTTTGCAAACTTTCAATCGAATCTGCCATCACAACTAAGTCATCTGCATATGCAAGTCTGCTTATTTTGTGTTCACATATCTTAATCTCACCCAGCCAATGTATTGTATTTAACATAGCATCCATAAATAATATGAACAACAGTGGCGACAGGTTGCAGACTTATCTTACCCCTGAAACTACTCTGAACCATGAACTCAATTTACCATCAACTCTAACTGCTGCCTGACTATCCATGTAAAGACCTTTAATTGCTTGCAAAAGCTAGTCTCCTATTCCATAATCTCTTAGAACAGACAATAAGGTCCTTCTAGGAACCCGGTCATATGCCTTTTCTAGATCTATAAAGCATAGATACAATTCCATGTTCCAATCATAACACTTCTCCATTATCTGCCGTAAGCTAAAGATCTGGTCCTGACAACCTCTACGAGGCCTAAACCCACACGGATTTTCATCCAATTGGTTCTCAACTAATACTCGCACTTTCCTTTTAACAATACCTAAGAAGATTTTACCCACAACGCTGATTAAAGAGATGCCTCTGTAGTTGTTACAATCTTTTCTGTTTCCATGTTTAAAGATGGGTGTGATTACTTCTTTTGTCCAGCCTGATGGAACATGTCCCGACTCCCAGGCCATTTCAATTATCCTGTGTAACTATTTAAGACCTGCCATTCCACTGTATTTGATGAGTTCCGACTTCATTTCATCCACCCCAGCTGCTTTATTGCACTGCAATCTATTAACCCTTTTCTCCACTTCCTCAAATGTGATCCTATTTCCATCATCATTCCTATCCCATTCTACCTCGAAATCTGAAACATTACTGATCGTATTTTCACCTACATTGAGCAACTCTTCAAAATATTCCCTCCATTTGCCCAAAGCATCCACAGGATTCACCAGCAGTTTTCCTGACCTGTCCAAAATAGTTGTCATTACCTTCTTACCTCCCTTTCGAAGAATGCTAATTACACTCCAGAATGATTTTCCAGCAGCTTGACCCATAGTCTCCAACCTGTTTTGAAAGTCTCCCCAAGATTTCTTCTTGGATGCTGCAATTATCTGTTTGGCTTTGTTTCATTCTGCAACATAACTTTCTCTGTCTACCTGAGTTCTAGTATGTAGCCATTTTTGATACGCCTTCTTTTCCCTTTTACAGGCTGCCTTGACAGTGTCATTCCGCCAAGCTGTTTGCTTCATCCTACTTTTACACACTACTGTTCCAAGACATTCTTTAGCCACTTCTAGTACTGTGCCCTGTACCTTATCCATTCTTTTTCCAATGACTGTAATTGACTACATTCAACCAACTGGTACCTTTCTGAGATCGCTGTTATGTACTTGTGCCTGATTTCCTTATCCTGAATATTCTCCACTCTTATCCTCCTACATATGGACCTGACCTCCTGCACTTTCGGGCTCACAATCCCAATTTCACTGCAGATTAAATTATGATCAGCTTCATCAAAGAATCCCTGAATACACGTGTGTCCCTCGCAGCCTTCCTGAATTCCTGATCTGTTATTATATAGTCAATGACAGATCTGGTTACACTGCCTTCCCAAGTATACCGGTGAATTTTCTTACGTTTAAAAAAGGAGTTTGTGATTACTAAGCCCATACTGGCACAGAAATCCAAGAGTTGTTTCCCGTTCCTGTTGGCCTCCATATCCTCTCCAAATTTACCCATAACCATTTTATACCCTTCTGTTCGATTTCCAATCCTGGCGTTAAAATCACCCATGAGCAGAACACTGTCCTTGTCCTTTACTCTAACAACTACATCACTGAGTGCCTCATAAAAACTATCGATCTCATTCTGATCTGTCCCTTCACAGTGCGAATATACTGACACAATCCTAATTTTCTTGCTATACACTGTCAAATCTATCCACATCAGCCGTTCGTTTACATACCTTACTGCAAATACGCTGGGTTCCATTTATTTCCTGATGTAAAGCCCTACACCCCATTGTGCTATTCCTGCTTTGACTCCTGACAGGTAGACCTTGTATTCTCCCACTTCCTCTTCTTTCTCACCCCTTACCCGACTGTCACTAACAGCTAAAACGTCCCTCCACATCTTACTTGCAGCCTCTGCCAGCTCTACCTTCTTCCCAGAGTAGCCCCCATTGATATTAATAGCTCCCCATCTCATTACCATTTGTTAGCCAAGTCGTACCTTAGGAGTCCCTGGTTTGTCAGTTAGAGGTGGGACTCCGTCACCTTCAAAGGTCCGAGGCATTTTGCTCTGACTATTGCCGGCATCATATTTAAAGTACCAGGGAAGCAGGTTGCTAGTCTTACTTGCCCCGAGTCCCATTGGGTTTCACCCATAACGGTTGAGGGACTAACCGGTGGATTTGGTAGTCTTCGCCGTGTGAGCACAAAGGTGACCACGACTCAGAATATGTCCGAGATGCCCAGCCTTATTCCAAACTAACTGGTAACCCGACTGTCGGGACCACTTACTTGGCCACTCATACGTTGCCCGTGAACTAGGACATGATTACAGAAACCCACACCATGAACCATTGTTAACACGTTGAAAACATATAATGTTGTTTGTTCCATGACTTGGTCTATACAAAATAGCTTTGACAGATGTCATACCAACCAAACAAAAAAAATTAATGCTCGTTCACAGCAAATGTTTCCTATCGACACATTTAATGCTCATTTCATACCGGTACACCTGGTAAATGTCAGGTTAAGCCTACCGAATAATAACTATCATGATTTGTGTGACTTCAAATGGTTTTTTTTGGTGATGTGTCCATCAGGTAGCAACTTTTATTTCATTTCTATGTTTAACTGTCTTGGAAAGTACATCACGGGCGCGATCTTTACCCCCTGTGGTAGGTCCTTTTATGTATGCTAACGGCAATTCTTTCTTTAGTGTCTTGTTCTGTTATTTAGCGTCAATTGCCAATCTTCCCACGATACAGGTATCTTATTAAATCGATTTGCATTTTTTTTTACCTTCTGATGACATCACTATACGATTAGCGACAGCATCATCTAAAAAAAACCTATGACAGCTGTTCATATAGTCACCTAAATCGTTGGTATAGATATGGAAGAGCAGAGGGTGTATAACATTGCCTTGGGGAACGCCAAAAATCACTTCTGTTTTACTCGATCACTGATCATCGGTTACTATGAACTGTGACCTCCCTGACATGAAATGACGACGAATTCAGTCTCGTAACTGAGACGATATCTATAAGCCCACAATTTGATTATAGGCTGCTTGTGTGGTACAGTGTCAAAATCCTTCTGTAAATCTAGAAATACGGAATACATTGGAAATCGTTTGTCAATAGCACTCATCACTTCGCGTGAGTAAAGAGCTAGTTGTGTTTCACAAGAACGTTGTTTTATAAGTCCGTGTTCACTGTGTGTCAATACACCGCTCTCTTCGTGGTAATTCATAATGTCTAACACAATATATGTTCCAAAATCCCGGCATATCGCCGTTAGTGATATGGGCATATAGTGGATTACTCCCATTTCTTGGGGATCGAATTTAAATTATGCTCATGTACCGTTTTCTTAATTCTTCGAACTTGAGAAAGTAATTAAATAGTAAGACAGGCAAAATTATTCAAAAATAGTAATTTTCGCCGTAATACTTTCATTAACAAATCAATGAATACAGCAAGCATTCTTCAAATGAGTATTCCATTCTTTCGAAAGCAGACTACAGAATCCTCTTACTCTCTTCCATCGCTTTCATTGGTAGAGCAGAATTCTGGGTAGCTTATGTCATAGGACGAATTCCTAGAACAGCAAACTCATTTAATGAAAGCTGCTGCATAAACAAGCACACTTGATTTTTCAGATATTATACGGGAAAACGCAGTTCGTTGGGATTCAGATGGAGTATTTCTTCGATCAACTTCGTTGTGAGCAGCGGGTATGAGATAAATCCTGTGGAAGCAGGTGGCTAAATTGATGCAGAAAAAGGAATGTATTTTCTATCGTAGTAGTTTCTCTTTTCAGCAAGTCGGGAACATTTTAACCTACCTGTAAATGTAAACATGATACGCGTGGCAAAGTTGAGTTCGTTTGGGAGGGATCATTTTTACAGCGCAGGTGCAAGCTTTGTTTCATCTGCTAAGATTTCATTGCAAAGTCCCTGATGAGTCTGCTCTCCCAAGAAATCAATAATGCACGGAAATATACAAGCACTGGATTGGAACCGGAACCGCCAATGTGGTAGCCGTGTGCCTTAGCAGCTGCTGTACGCTCGCTTGGTCGAACATGACTAACATTATAGGCATAGGAGGTACGCACACAACGTGAGCATCGTTTTTCGTCCACTAGGGGTCGTCGCAAGAAAAGATGCTAGCCAGGTACTCAGGCCACGTCGCTCTAAAACATACCTAATACTAATCAAAATCCGTGATTAAAAGGTCTGATGACCCCCTTGTGAGTTTTCCGCTCCATGCTATCTCCGAGCCTGGATACGCTTCTGCTTACAGTTAAAAATATACCTCTAACTTGTCATCGCAAACGAGGGGCTTACGCATGAAGAATATTTACGAATCAGAGCTGGTCTCGACTGCAGTGTACCGTTAATCGGGTCTGAGGCCCGCACAGTCCGTACTTGGATAGAGTTCGTGACCGCAACTTTTTTCGCCTGCACGCAGTTCCGTCGCTTTCGTTTGGCGGGGCAATATTCCGGGCCGGAAACTTGCCGGCGCGCCTTTAATTAGCGGTATCTGTTATTGGTGGGCCTTGTCGGCAAGTTTCGACAGCTGGTGTACAGCGCGGCGCGCCAGAGTATAGCGGAGCGCAGCCCGCAACCGCCTCTAATTATTTGCGCAGCAGCCGTCGCAACAAACACGGCACTCTCTCCCGGCGTGCGAGGCACGTAACAGGCACCGCGCGATAGCCCCGCGGCAGGGGCCCGCAAACCCTCCCACCGCCACCAGCTACCTCGCCTCTTCTCGCCGCAACACGCTTCTGAACATCACATTCACGTCAAACCAGTTCCATAACATATTGGTTTCTTGTAAGTTACGGGAAAGACACGAAAGCAGCAGCAGTAGCTCGAGATGAATATGAGGAACTTTCTCAGACGTTTACACTACCTGCCATTACAATTGATACACCAAGAAAAAATGCAGATGATAAACGGGTACTCATTGGACAAATATATTACACTACAACTGACATGTGATACCATTTTCACAAAATTTGGGTGCATAGATCCTGAGAAATCAGTACCCAGAATAACCACTTCTGGCCGTAATAACGGCCTTGATTCGCCTGGGCATTGAGTCAAACAGACCTTGGATGGTGTGTACAGGTACAGCTGCCCATGCAGCTTCAACACGATACCACAGTTCATCAAGAGTAGTGGATGGCGTATTGTGACGACCCTTTTGCTCGGCCACCATTGACCAGACGGTTTCAATTCGTGAGAGATCTGTACAATGTCTGGCCAGGGCACCAATCGAACATTTTCTGTATCCATAAAGGCCCGTACAGGACCTGCAATATGCGGTCGTGCATTATCCTGCTGAAATGTAGGGTTTCGCAGGGATCGAATGAAGGGTAGAGCCACGGGTCCTAACACATCTGAAATATAACGTCTACTGTTCAAAGTGCGTCAATGCGATAAAGAGGTGACAGAGACGTGTAACTAATGGCATCCCACATCATCACGCCGAGTGATACGCCAGTATGGCGATGACAAATACACGCTTCCAATATGCGTTCACCGTGATGTCGCCAAACACGTATGCGACCATCATGATGCTGTAAACAGAAACTAGATTCATCCGAAAAAAATGAGGTTTTTCCATTCGTGCACCCAGGTTCGTCGTTGAGTACACAATCGCAGGAGCTCCAGTCTGTGATGCTGCGTCAAGGGTAACCGCAGTCATGGTCTCCGAGCTGATAGTCCATGTTGTTGCAATCGTCGTCGAACTGTTCGTGCAGATGGTTGTAGTCTTGCAAACGTCCCAATCTGTTGACTCAGGGATTGAGACGTGGGTACACGATCCGTTACAGCCGTGCGGATAAGATGTCTGTTATCTCGACTGCTAGTGATAGGAGGCCGTTGGTATCCAGCACGGCGTTCCGTATTAGCCTCCTGGACCCACCGATTCCATATTCTGCTAACAGTTAGTGGATCTCGACCAACGCGAGCAGCAATGTCGCGATACGATAAACAGCAATCGCGTTAAGCTACAATCCGACCTTTATCAAAGTCGGAAACGTGATGGTACGCATTTCTCCTCCTTACACGAGGCATCACAACAACGTTTCACCAGGCACCGCCGGTCAACTGCTGTTTGTGTATGAGAAATCGGTTGGAAACTTTCCTTGTGTCAGGACGTTGTAGGTGCCTCCGCCGGCGCCTACCTCGTGTGAACTCTCTGAAAAGCTAATCATTTGCATATCACAGCATCTTATTTCTGTCGGTTAAATTTCGCATCTGTAGCATGTCATCTTCGTGGTGTAGTAATTTTAATTGCCATTTGTGTAGTAGTTTCTTTTAAAAAATATCCAGCACAGAAAACTCGAACCGAGAGACGCGATGCAGATCCAATTGTGGTGGTGGTGGTGGTTAGTGTTTAACGTCCCGTCGACAACGAGGTCATTAGAGACGGAGCGCAAGCTCAGGTTAGGGAAGGATTGGGAAGGAAATCGGCCGTGCCCTTTCAAAGGAACCATCCCGGCATTTGCCTGAAACGATTTATGGAAATCACGGAAAACCTAAATGAGGATGGCCGGAGACGGAATTGAACCGTCGTCCTCCCGAATGCGAGTCCAGTGCGCTATCCACGATCCAATTGTGGTCTGCGTTGTCAGGGGGGGGGGGGGGGGGAGAGGGTTATATTCCGCCACCAAAGAAAACGTTTTAAGCACTCGTTTCGTAGTGCGAACTTTTCCTAATTTTCTTAACAAAAAAGTAGATAGAAAACTGCGAGCCTCGAAATGGCCATAAGTACTAGATAATAACAAGCTGTGTTACGCAAATGATATTTTTCAAATTCCTTGTCTGAGGGCTACACCACGTGGACTGGGTTGTGGCTCTACCGGCAGCAGGAAAGTTGCCAACCCGACACACCGACACAGGTAGAAAGTACCTGCTGCCAAAAACAAATCTGACACAGTTCGTGAGTCCACAGGTAGGGAAGGAAGAAAAGACCTCAAACTAAATATAGCAAGGCAGGGAGAGAAAAAATAAATTACAGAAGGACTGACATTTCCTGTAGGTTGGTGGAAATGGACATAAGTAATTGTCCTCACACATACAGTCACATTTCATAGACCTGCCTTTCTGGTTGCCCATAAAATGAGAGTAAAATTCGAAATTATATCTCGTAAGATAGAACGCTGTCAAAGTTGTGTTTGTTCATATAATACTTCGTAAATGAAATGCTCGATACATGCATTTTTTGGTTGAGTGATCTTTCAAATGAAATCTTCGTATGAATGGAAATTCTTTCTGATGTTATGCAGAAAGGTTCAAATGACTCTGGACACTATGGAACTTAAGAGCTAAGGACATCAGTCCCCCAGAACTATTTAAACCTAACTAACGTAAGGACATCACACACATCCATGCCCGAGGAAGGATTCGAACCTGCGACCGTAGCAGTCACGCGGTTCCAGACTGATGGGCCTAGACCCGCTCAGCCACCGTGGCCGGCGGATATTATGCAATAGCAGTGTACTAAGCAATGATGTAACCAAAGAAAATTAAGAATAGCTTTCTTCTTATCACTTAAGCAACGAACGGAAGTGTTATTATAAAATGTACTGTATCTGGGACAGTGCTACAACTACAGTACATTAATTATTCATATCATTTACAAACCACTTATTTTCGAATAATGTGAAACGGAATTCTCAGCGATCCAGTACTTTAAACTTGGAGGCAGAATCTAGACAGATAGTAGCCTACATAGTCAGCAAAAAAAAAAAAAAAAAAAAAAAAAAAAAAAAAAAAAAAAAAAAAAATCGGAAAGTGTGTATACTTCCCTTTTATTCTGCTCTCTCTCTATTCGCATTAACTGAGATGTCAATAATAAAAAAAAATTAAATCACTACAAAACACGAACAAACTTCTTCCTCTTCCACGGAATAGATACCTCAGTTGGAGCTGAAGAAAAGAGAGAAATGTTCTTGCAGAGCGAGATCAAATAGTCATTCACTATCAGGGCACTAACGATGGGAAATTGGTACACTTGTCAAACACACAAAAAAACTGTTTTCTAAGTACTCTTTCTCCTATTGTTCAACAACTACTTACGACCAAGAGTTCGTCATCTAGAAGATTCAGCCAGGGAATAGCGGGTCGTTTGGACTAGAGGTAAAGTGCTTGCCTCCAGACCGAGACGTCGCGGGATCGAATCTCAGTCGCACCACAGACATTTCCGTTCTGCCCACAATCCAGCCTTCACCTCTCAAAGATCCGAGCATTTGCCAGAAACGACACGTTGTTCGAATTCCACGTCACATTATTGGTCCCGATTCTTCGGTTCGATAAGTGGGTTAGCTAAGGGATACACATGTTTTAAAGGGGACTACGTAGATTTGCAACTGGTCACTGAGTCACAAAAAATCCAAGAAAGACAAGCGGTGCAAAGTCCATGAACAGCAAGTATTCGTTATTCTTGAATTGAAGCATTAGCTACTGTCCGCCATATATCACCAAGCTCTGTGCAGAAAATGCCAAGACACTCATACACACGTCTGTTAGGGTAGACTGCATGTATGAGTTCAGAGTTGATAAAAGACTGACTCCAGCAGTCTGGAATATCGTTTGCTCGTAACTTGAATTATATGATGTAATTAAATTTCGAGAATAAGTGTCGTATTTCTAAAGACAACTTAATTTCGCTCGTAATTTTCTGATCCATTTGACACCTGACAAACTATATGCATTTTTTCCTTTCGATGAACGTCCTCGATTTTTAGTTGACTGAATTTCAACCATATTATTGTTAGTCGCCAAGCAGTGCGCACGAAAATGTCACTTTAAATTCGCAAAACATTGGAAAATATAATATCAAGTTTAAAACTACTTTCTCTGTCCTATTTTTGTGGCTGTAATTGTAGCTATTACAATATCTCAGTTAACAGTTACTTTTTAAACAAGAATACAGACAATAAACGTTCACTTTCATTACTCTCCAGTCCATCAGACTATGTTTTGCTACTTACAGAGAATGCTAAATAATTCAACCATAGCACAGCCGATTCAACCAATTCATCAGTCTGTCTTGTAAAGATGTGATACGCTAGACCTTTCGATGTCTTCACCTCAGTTCGTCGAATATTTGCTATCAATTACTTAAAGTAAGATTTATTTCTTCATCCCGTTACGTCTTAATTTGCCTTGTAGCGCTGCTCTAATTTCTCATTTACATCGAAGATCAATTATGATGTTGTGGCTTGATAGCTGCTATATTTGGCAACGCATTAATTTTATCATTAATTTTATACTACAATGGGCATCTAATCAGTCACTTATCACAAGTCTGCAACGCTTCATGTGACAGATCGGTTAACGTCAAATAATACTGCCGTCCCGATAAAATGCCGTATTCTAATATTTATTGTAGTCTAATGTCACAGTTGTCTTAATAATTATCACTATTACCACACATGCGACAATATGCCAACAGCAACAGTAGTAGAATAATAATCAGATTTCGTAGACACACGGAAAGTATAAGCGTCTAATATCGTAACCACCATTTTTTCACAAAACGAGTTTTCAGTGTTGCTTTATTCTTGGTAATCGGTTTCATGTCCCTAGATTTATTTCAGGTGCCAACTCATAGAGAAAATGATTCAGACATTCACAGTTGGATAGCCCACGGTCTTTGTGCCAAGCTGTGCTGCCCTCTGTACTTCCTAGTGCCATGGAGAAGGTCTTCATTAATCAGTTAAACCACAGTTTCTGTTATAATCAGACGGCATATAAGCTTTCATTTGTATCAATAAGGCACCAGTGTATTGAAAGGAATAACGTGAATTTCATAAATAGTAAAGAAATTTATAGAAGTGCATAGACAAAAGAAACGTGACCGAAAAATGTTAAGAAAAGTCAATTCTTCCTCAGTAGCACGGGAGTTATGCAATAAAATTTAGGAAGTCTCATCCCAAGAATCGTGTGAGAAATAAAAGTCAATACTGAAGTTTATTTCTTATATTTAATATTGTTATTCTCTCGAAAAATTTAAAAGATATGAGAAATGGCTTTTATTGATTACAGTTTTACTATTCCAAACATAACATGTGTTTTTCCGTTGTTGAATTATCACAAATGAAGCGTAGTGTCCTAGCATTAATGTAACTTGAAGCAAAAATTTTGTTTTAGGACTTAAAACCAGTCATTTACCTTGTATGGAACTCGGAACGACCCTAATAAATTATTTATTTTTCGTGTCATTGCACCCTCTACAACATGACTTCGTGGTGTCAGACTACCTTCTCAATTGTGTGGATACAAAGAAGTTATGTACAAAAAGACGTTTCTTAATTCTCCTGAAAATGTGAGATTCGGCATTTAGTACGTTCGGCTTCCACTCTTTATACGTCTCTATTTGCCACCATGTTAATCTTCCGTAAAAATACTATCCAATTATAAAAATACCATAATTTATTTCATTTTGGACAAAAGAATTTGTTTGTCGGAAGAACTAATTTCCTTACTTTCTGCAGTTGCGACGCATCCAATTCTGAGGGCTTCTCTTTCTTTGTTACATCAAACCACAATGGCGTAGTTTGGCCCTACTGATATTTTCCTACTTGTTTCTGAGTACTGCCACTGTCGAAATACTCCAGTTTTCAATTTCGATGATATTCGTGTCGAAGAAAATGAACTGTGGTGTCGTAATGTGTAGTGTCTTTCCTCTAACTGTAGGCCAAATGCATGTGGCAGAGATACCTGAGCGAAAATAGTCAACAGCTTCTTCAGACAGCTGATGAAGATCGGAAGTCGTAAAAGGAAATCTGTACAGAGTTTGGCATTGCTGAGCTCCATACTGACATTTAAAAATAGTGATAAAACTATGGCTATGTCCGATCCATTGAGAAAATAGATAATTTCTAAGCTTGAAGATATAAAGAATGCTTTGCTTATTTGATTTGCATAAGCCATAACCACTTGATGAATTTGCAAACAGATGGGTATTGAATCTTATCAAATTCAGCTGCTTAAGAACGTTCCAAGAAAGTCAACGACACAGAGTTGAAAAATAATTACGGGGATTTTACTCCTAATTTACGTGCTGTGACTACCCATTAGTTACGGTCCACTTTGTTTTCAACGCTAGATATGTTGAACACCAACGGAACTTGATCATATTGCCGCTGATTTTCCAATAAAACATTGCTATTTAATTGAGAATCGTATTCAGAGGTTGCTAAAATCTGAGGAACGAATAGCAATATGGGCTGGATACAATCTCAGATGGATCTGTAAACCTGTATTTGTCACTGAAGAAGTTTTTAATCGTGATTTTTAAATATATGAGAACTTTACCAACAGAATGTACGATGATATACAAAGCGACGATATAAGCTTGTCGGAGCTCTGCTGAGTGGTAGCTTCATTTTGTCGCAACGTTTCAGTGCGTGGGTGGTCTAACTTCGACTGAAGATGGCTGGTCAGACTTCACCTAAAAATGATGAGTACCAAACTCAATGAAACGTTGCAACAAGGTGATGACAGGATCACCCGACAATATATTATCACTGGTACACGCCGGGAAATCCTTAATTCACTTGCATGATATAAAAATGGCATGTGATGGCTGTTGGACTTGGAAATTGGGTTCTTATTTGGATTAAACAAGTTTGAAGACGAAAGAGTAACGTATTAATTATTGGTGGCATTGAAACTGTCTTAAAAGGAGAAAATTTACTCACGGTGTACACAATAGAACATAACCCCTCTCTCCATTTATTAGACATAATACGCAGTTCACACTGTAAATAGATATTGATGACTCCACAAGCAACTCTCGTCTGGACTTTTCCAAGCCAAGAAAAAAGCATCCACTCATGGGCCAATTGCGCCTGCTGTCAACAAATCTGATATCGTTAATTAAGTCTACAATTAGAGCCTATGAACACAGCACCTCTAGTAAGGTCGCACAGAAAGCCGAAGATCCTTCACTGAGGAAAACTGACAGAAATACTGACCTTCCCTAATGTAGGTGGATAAGACTGAAAGAAACAGCAACCAACTCATTTACACTCCCACGTAGCACACAATCGTACAGCTAAGTGAAATTCTGATCATGTTGAGGGCACAATTCGATATTAAATGCAGTGTAAATTATAATGCTTGAGACGTCAGTGTCTGTTTCTATTGTAGTTCTTAACTTATATGCGTGAGAAATGAACGTCTCAAATTTTCGGACGAAACGTATTCCCTGTACTTCTGTGAACTTCACTTTCTTGGAAAATATGCTAAAACCATGCGCTAAACACTAAAAATGTAAATATCGTAAACATATGTGGCACTTTGAAAGTGGAAGTGAGACCATTTTTTAATTCTATTTTTTTTATTTTGTGAGTAGGCTGTTTAGGTTTTTATATTGGTAACTCTCTGCAAGACTCTTCGATGGTGATTGTGCATCTGCACAGTCACAGCAGATGGCTGCTGGCCATCTCTACAAGGACTGCAGTGTGTCTGCACCTTTGATGACCGACCAATACCATTATTCCTACAAGGACTACAGTGGGTCTACACCTTTGATGACTCACCAATACCATTATTTCTACAAGGACTGCAGTGGATCGGCTCTGTGATGACCTAGCTACCAATATTCTTCAAAACTTCGACTGACTGTGCTGTGGGTTTGCTCTGTTGTGGCCCATTACCTGTCTGCATGTCAAGAGTCAGCACTGCCTTTCCGTTGGAAGGACAACACTACTTCTTCAAGACTACATAGAAATCCACTACTTCCGTGTGCATTTTGATTTACTGCTCAGACATTGAGAGAAACACTGCTATTGTACTGTGATGAACGATCAGGACTGTCTCTATGGACTGTGAGAAAATTTTAGCTTTTGACCAACATTGTATCAATAAGTGTGCATTTGATTTCTTTGTTATTGTAATTATAATTATGAAACTTATTTTCAAATCTGTATTGGCCACTGCCCAAAACAATTTGGAAATTTTTTTGTGGGGAGCATGGCGGCTATGTAAGTAGGCTGTTTAGGTTTTTATATTGGTAACGCCACGAAGCGCTCTGTATGTAAATCACTGGCTGTGCTGTGTGCAGTCTGTGGCTGGTTTGCATTGTTGTCTGCCATTGTAGTGTTGGGCAGTTGGCTGTTAGCAGCGCGTAGCGTTGCGCAGTTGGAGGTGAGCCGCCAGCAGTGGTGGATGTGGGGAGAGAGATGGCGGAGTTTTGAAATTTGTAAGACTGGATGTCATAAACAGCAATATACATTATGATTTTTGAACACTATTAAGGTAAATAGATTGTTTGTTCTCTATCAAAATCTTTCATTGCTAACTATGCCTATCAGTAGTTAGTGCCTTCAGTAGTTTGAATCTGTTATTTAGCTGGAAGTAGTGGCGCTCACTGTGTTGCAGTAGTTCGAGTAACGAAGATTTTTGCGAGGTAAGTGATTTGTGAATGGTATAGGTTAATGTTAGTCAGGGCCATTCTTTTGTAGGGATTATCGAAAATCAGACTGCGTTGCGCTAAAAAAATATTATGTGTCACTTTTAGCACAGCCATATATAATTTTTCTAAGGGGACGTTTTAATTTGTTGTCCGCCCCCTTAGGTGATTGGTCATCGCGACAGACTGTCAATCCTAAGGGCCCAGGTTCGATTGCCGACTGGGTGGGAGATATTCTCAGCTCATGAACTGGCTGTTGTGTTGTCCTAACCATCATCATTTCATCCCCGTCGACACGCAAGTCGCCGAAGTGGCGTCAAATCGAAGGACTTGCACCCGGCGGACGGTCTACTCGACGGGAGGTCCTAAGTTCGTGGCATTTCCATTTCCATTTATCAATTTATTTATTTATGTATTGAAGGTGGAAACGTTGGTAAGAGGCAGTAACAATCTGTGACTCCCTCCCAGAACTGAACCTCGGATTTTAACTTGATCTGTCGCCACATATCCACTTGATGCTTCCACTTGATACTTCTCACAATGTATATTCCTCGGCTGCAAGCGGACGGAAGAACCTGAGTAGCAATACAAATGGAACGCGACCACATGACACTGTTGAATCTGAACCCTCTGTCGGATTGAGAAATGATGCTAAATTATTTTATTTTGGATGCACCCCACAGCATCGATCAAACTGAAAAATTACGTTATTGACCGGCTGTGTTCTCAAATATTTTCTTTGTACTAAAATATTTTAAAACACAGTCTGGTGGAATAATCTCTTGTTTCAAACTAAAATCTTCCTGGTCACGTGGTGACCATGAAGACGAGCAATCCGCGCCAGTACTGAGTCTCCTCACCATTTGCTCTTCTCGTTGTAAACGTCATAAGAACGAAACTATGTTACAGGTAGGCAAAATAAAACTTATCAGCAAAACGCGACTGCAGTTCAGTAAGTAGTGCAACGCATTTTCTACTGAAAGCACTCTAGTTTTACTCAGAATTCCAACACAATCAAGTTATTCAACACTCTTTTAGCTACAAAACCCTATTTTTCAACACCATCTCTGTTCAGTGCGACACCCGTACACCGCCTCGATGGTACGCCCCATATGCCCCCATGGTAAGACACTACTGGTCGACTTCGAAGCCAACGTCTTGCTGCATGAGTAACCTCGCCATCGTCCATGTACTTATTCCAACGGAATGCATCCTTCATTGGGCCAAACAGATGGAAGCTCTAAGGCGCGGGACGCGGGTTGTAGGGTGGATGAGGAAAAACAGTCCAGTCCTTGAGCTTCCCTAATTGTGCAGACTTGTGCCAGGCCCTGCGTTGCGATGGAGAAGGAGAATTTCGCTTGACTTTCTGTGGCAACGAATAAGTCGATGCCATTTCTTCAGTTTCCTCAGGATAAAACAATACGTTTCGGAGTTGATCGTGGCAAGACATCAAATATAATGACCTGTTCAGAGTCCCTGAAAACGGTCGCCATGACTTTACCCACTGACGGTACGACTTTGAATTTTCTCTTCGGAGGAGAAGTGGTAAGGCGCCACGTCATGGGTTGCCGTTTTCTTTACAGTTCGAAGTGATGAACCCACGTTTCATTTTCTGTGGCGATGTTCGACCAAAATTGTCACTTTCAGCCTCGTAAAGAGCGTGTAATTCGGCACAGATGATGTTTCGTTGCCTTTTATGGTATTCTGTTAGCCGGTGAGTAACCCAGCGGGCACATGCTTCTGAGTATCCCAACTGATGCATGAGTATGTCAGCACTACCATCTACCGAGAGCAATCAGAATATTAAACAAAGGGAGCTGGATAAATCAACCAAAGCTGAACATTGCTTGAAAAACAGAAATAAAATATTGTTTGAAAACACCAGATTCATGGCTCATGGCCGAGCACACTGGGTCGGATTCCGCTATAAAAGAGGCGGCTGAGATTAGAATTAACAGCAACAATGTTAACAGAGACCGCGCATACACACTCAGTAGGGGATGGGGGCGGGCTCTGGATGTCGAAAGGAAGTAACGACGAGTGTTTTACGCTTGTAGGGAGGCGAGAACGGCAGTTCCAAACGTGGCGTCGGCCTCTAGCGCCGTCTGAGGTTACTTAGTCCGACGACGAGCCGGAACTGCTATGAGCCTGCCCAATCACCTTCCTCGCACGAATCCTTCCGGCTACCTCTGATTGGTGCTAGAGCCGCTGTTGTGGCCAGATGAGCGGAAAAACGTGCAAGCCCCGGCAGACAGTGGTTTCAATACTGACTACGATGTGGGAGATGGCCATCGATAATTGGAAAATTTTATTCGATTTAATGCGACCTGAAAACCGAGAAGATTTTTTTCACTGCCAACAGACATATCCAGTTGTGCAGCGGCGGGTTTGTGATCCGTCGATCATCCTTTGCCCGCACGTTCCACCGTTGCAGTAGTAACTGCTGTGTGCGGTCGGCAGGCTCGCTGGAGATCTGACTGGTACGGGCGATGTTGTTGCGGCGACTGACGCTTCGCCCAACGACTCTCTGTGCTTTTCCGCAGCTCGTGGTCGTACGGTAGCGTTCTCGCTTCCTACGCCCGGGTTCCCGGGTTCGATTCCCGGCGGGGTCAGGGATTTTCTCTGCCTCGTGATGACTGGGTGTTGTATGCTGTCCTTAAATTAGTTAGGTTTAAGTAGTTCTAAGTCCTAGGGGACTGATGACCATAGATGTTAAGTCCCATAGTGTTCAGAGCCATTTGGACCATTTTTTTCACCGTGCTTTTGTTCACTACCAGGTCTCGGAAGACATTCTGTAAGCGTCTCAATATCTTCGCTGCTCTTGTTTTCCACCAAAATAAAATGGCAGACCGCTGCTTGGGACGCACATCCGTTACAGACGCCATTAAGGCTGTATGGCACCGAGACCTATCGGAACTTGATGAAAGTGTAAGAGTTGAAAGTGGAATGTTCCACATGTCCCACGACAAATTCAGTATATTTCAACTGATACAGGCCGAGGAAAAGAAAGTGTAGCACTGCGTATTTCATTCACTATGTATTTCATTCACTAAGATTAGCAGCCTAGCTTTTTTCACCTCCCCCGAATCAGAAGGCCTGTAAATGAACGTCAGCTGTAGCGCCTTAGAATTGCGTCGCCAGGTATTATTCCACATCAACACAAGCTTGGCACAACCTTTTGTTGCAGTTAACAGCCGCGGTTTATAGAGAGCACCTGTGGCCTCCCATGATGGAAGTGAATGAAATTTAAGTAAATTATTCGGTGGAAAGCGAATTCTTAAGTGCGGTTTAGAAAATTTATTCAGCCGTCACATAGCAAAGCAGTGCTAAAAGGTTGTAGTTATTTTACTAGTTTGGAGTTATGTGGACAGCTCCCTGTGCCCGTCCTCATACATTCGAATTTCTCACCAGACCATTTCTCTCGAGGCAGCTGGGTTCATCGATCGTCCCACTTCTGAAATAGTTTCCCATACGTGGACTACCCCGGAGTCCTAGGGCACGCTTCACTTTTTAAATCAAACGTTAATAACGTATAATGGCTTAGAAGTAACTTCTTTACTTTTTCTGTGTGCTTTCTAGTTTGATACAGGTATGGCATGAGATTGCTTTGGCTAAGAAAACCTGTAAAACTGTCATTTATGATTTAGCTATAAGCATTAAAACTTCACACGTTCACTTTGCACTCTTCAAAGACCACCATTTAAGATTGCCATTGGGTTACACTTGTTTAACAAAGATTGGCAACCTGTTTTGTTCCTAACGGAAGTATGAGTACACTCTAATGCTCATTTTTATCGCTTTTGCTTTACTAACCTAACATACAACAAAGTAAGTCTTTCTCAGTACTCTGTGGTTTATTGACTATTTCTGTCTAGTTTCGCAAGTACATAATGTAAACTATTCATAGGTTGGCCCCCCTCATGACTATGTGTTAATGTGGCAGTACTGTTAATCGAAGATACAACGCATAATCAGTAACAGACTTGTGCATTCATGAGTACACGGCAAACGATAATGCTGTTTATGTACAAGCATGTGGATATAACTCCATCCCATGTCGCGAATTGGGTTTTATGAAACAGTTAAGACTAAAACATACATTACCATTTCCAATTCTTAACTCAACGTTCTTTCAAGTCTCATAACTGACATCATCCTACCCCCATGAACCATGGACCTTGCCGTTGGTGGGGAGGCTTGCGTGCCTCAGCGATACAGATGGCCGTACCGTAGGTACAACCACAACGGAGGGGTATCTGTTGAGAGGCCAGACAAACGTGTGGTTCCTGAAGAGGGGCAGCAGCCTTTTCAGTAGTTGCAGGGGCAACAGTCAGGATGATTGACTGATCTGGCCTTGCAACATTAACCAAAACGGCCTTGCTGTGCTGGTACTGCGAACGGCTGAAAGCAAGGGGAAACTACAGCCGTAATTTTTCCCGAGGACATGCAGCTTTACTGTATGATTAAATGATGATGGCATCCTCTTGGGTAAAATATTCCGGAGGTAAAATAGTCCCCCATTCGGATCTCCGGGCGGGGACTACTCAGGAGGATGTCGTTATCAGGAGAAAGAAAACTGGCGTTCTACGGATCGGAGCGTGGAATGTCAGATCCCTTAATCGGGCAGGTAGGTTAGAAAATTTAAAAAGGGAAATGGATAGGTTAAAGTTAGATATAGTGGGAATTAGTGAAGTTCGGTGGCAGGAGGAATAAGACTTCTGGTCAGGTGACTACAGGGTTATAAACACAAAATCAAATAGGGGTAATGCAGGAGTAGGTGTAATAATGAATAGGAAAATAGGAATGCGGGTAAGCTACTACAAACAGCATAGTGAACGCATTATTGTGGCCAAGATAGATACGAAGCCCACACCTACTACAGTAGTACAAGTTTATATGCCAACTAGCTCTGCAGATGATGAAGAAATTGAAGAAATCTACGATGAAATAAAAGAAATTATTCAGATAGTGAAGGGAGACGAAAATTTAATAGTAATGGGTGACTGGAATTCGAGTGTAGGAAAAGGGAGAGAAGGAAACATAGTAGGTGAATATGGATTGGGGCTAAGAAATGAAAGAGGAAGCCGCCTAATAGAATTTTGCACAGAGCACAACTTAATCATAGCTAACACTTGGTTTAAGAATCATGAAAGAAGGTTGTATACGTGGAAGAACCCTGGAGATACTAAAAGGTATCAGATAGATTATATAATGGTAAGACAGAGATTTAGGAACCAGGTTTTAAGTTGTAAGACATTTCCAGGGGCAGATGTGGACTCTGACCACAATCTATTGGTTATGACCTGTAGATTAAAACTGAAGAAACTGCAAAAATGTGGGAAATTAAGGAGATGGGACCGGGATAAACTGAAAGAACCAGAGGTTGTACAGAGTTTCAGAGAGAGCATAAGGGAACAATTGACAGGAATAGGGGAAAGAAATACAGTAGAAGAAGAATGGGTAGCTCTGAGGGATGTAGTAGTGAAGGCAGCAGAGGATAAAGTAGGTACAAAGACGAGGGCTGCTAGAAATCCTTGGGTAACAGAAGAAATATTGAATTTAATTGATGAAAGGAGAAAATATAAAAATGCAGTAAATGAAGCGGGCAAAAAGGAACACAAACGTCTCAAAAATGAGATCGACAGGAAGTGCAAAATGGCTAAACAGGGATGGCTAGAGGACAAATGTAAGGATGTAGAAGCTTATCTCACTAGGGGTAAGATAGATACTGCCTACAGGAAAATTAAGGAGACCTTTGGAGAGAAGAGAACCACGTGTATGAATATCAAGAGCTCAGATGGCAGCCCAGTTCTAAGCAAAGAAGGGAAGGCAGAAAGGTGGAAGGAGTATATAGAAGGTTTATACAAGGGCGATGTACTTGAGGACAATATTATGGAAATAGAAGAGGATGTAGATGAAGACGAAATGGGAGATACGATACTGCGTGAAGAGTTTGACAGAGCACTGAAAGACCTGAGTCGAAACAAGGCCCCCGGAGTAGACAACATTCCATTAGAACTACTGACGGCCTTGGGAGAGCCAGTCATGACAAAACTCTACCAGCTGGTGAGCAAGATGTATGAGACAGGCGAAATACCCTCAGACTTCAAGAAGAATATAATAATTCCAATCCCAAAGAAAGCAGGTGCTGACAGATGTCAAAATTACCGAACTATCAGTTTAATAAGCCACGGCTGCAAAATACTAACGCGAATTCTTTACAGACGAATGGAAAAACTGGTAGATGCAGACCTCGGTGAGGATCAGTTTGGATTCCGTCGAAATGTTGGAACACGTGAGGCAATACTGACCTTACGACATATCATAGAAGAAAGATTAAGAAAAGGCAAACCTACGTTTCTAGCATTTGTAGACTTAGAGAAAGCTTTTGACAATGTTGACTGGAATACTCTCTTTCAAATACTAAAGGTGGCAGGGGTAAAATACAGGGAGCGAAAGGCTATTTATAATTTGTACAGAAACCAGATGGCAGTAATAAGAGTCGAGGGGCATGAAAGGGAAGCAGTGGATGGGAAAGGAGTGAGACAGGGTTGTAGCCTCTCCCCGATGTTATTCAATCTGTATATTGAGCAAGCAGTAAAGGAAACAAAAGAAAAATTTGGAGTAGGTATTAAAATTCATGGAGACGAAGTAAAAACCTTGAGGTTCGCCGATGACATTGTAATTCTGTCAGAGACGGCAAAGGACTTGGAAGAGCAGTTGAACGGAATGGACAGTGTCTTGAAAGGAGGATATAAGATGAACATTAACAAAAGCAAAACGAGGATAATGGAATGTAGTCAAATTAAATCGGGTGATGCTGAGGGAATTAGATTAGGAAATGAGACACTTAAAGTAGTAAAGGAGTTTTGCTATTTAGGAAGTAAAATAACTGATGATGGTCGAAGTAGAGAGGATATAAAATGTAGACTGGCAATGGCAAGGAAAGCGTTTCTGAAGAAGAGAAATTTGTTAACATCGAATATAGATTTATGTATCAGGAAGTCATTTCTGAAAGTATTTGTATGGAGTGTAGCCATGTATGGAAGTGAAACATGGACGATAACTAGTTTGGACAAGAAGAGAATAGAAGCTTTCGAAATGTGGTGCTACAGAAGAATACTGAAGATAAGGTGGATAGATCACGTAACTAATGAGGAGGTATTGAATAGGATTGGGGAGAAGAGAAGTTTGTGGCACAACTTGACTAGAAGAAGGGATCGGTTGGTAGGACATCTTTTGAGGCATCAAGGGATCACAAATTTAGCATTGGAGGGCAGCGTGGAGGGTAAAAATCGTAGAGGGAGACCGAGAGATGAGTACACTAAGCAGATTCAGAAGGATGTAGGTTGCAGTAGGTACTGGGGGATGAAGCAGCTTGCACAGGATAGAGTAGCATGGAGAGCTGCATCAAACCAGTCTCAGGACTGAAGACGCCAACAACAACAACAACTGACATCATGTCTTAGGAAACTATAATGTCAGTCGTTACGATAATGAAAAACTGTGTCCGGATCACTACTTCTTTTATAATGACTGTCATTTAACTACGACTACAGTATCATGTTCGGATTTGGTACTGCAAGATAAAATTTGTCAGCAGTGGTAAGAATGGCATGCATTTGTTTGAAGTAAGAGCCAATACAGTAGGTAGAATACTCAAGTAGAGATGAGTGCTCCCCATTTCTAAATGCGACGTGTTGACTACCACTGACTGCGAATGTGGCTTTAGTACAGCTGTGGCAATTTTCGGTGCAGTATCCACACTTCATCAGTTCTCGTTCAGTAACCTCTCACAGATTTTACCGTGATTGTTCTTCCGATCTATGATTCCACAAACACAATCAGTATCTTTCTAAGACAATTTTTTCTGTGTCAGAGGCAGAAGAATGAATGAATGAATCAATCAAACAGTTCTCAGCACGTCAGGTATTTTATTTACACTGCTGTACGGCGACCTGTAGGTGGATACTTAAGAATATTACAAAGCTATGTCTGCTCTCCATTCGACCTTATTGTGCGGTATCGAGCTGTGTAAGTCTCCAACAGGCAGTGACTGCCACGCGTCTACACTTTGACATATTCCTTGTCACGAATAAGTACGCTGTAACTGCAAGCGTCACAAAGGCGAACACGACATTCCTCCATCAGCACACGCGGCTTCTCAAAGTCGGCCAACCACCACGTTTTGAGTCGATTTTTCTCGGGCTTGAGAGCTGCGTGACCGTTAGTGGATCAGATGTGGATCAAGAGGTCTGCACGGTTAGGTTTAATGGAGCTCGCGGCCTAACCTGCCATGTTTAGGGTAGCATTCACTTGTTAAGAAAGAGCTACAATTTGGATGGTCGTTACAGTCACTGCAGAGTGAGCTTGTGGCCTACTGGTTATGGATCAGAGTAATGTAACTAGGGGAGAGTGTGGAGGGAGATGCCTGACTGTGCGGCAGATGACAAGTTGTCTTCGGATCACCAAACTGTTCAACGCTCTAGTGGAACAATACGCACTGGTTAAAAGGGTTGCAGACATGACCCCTATAAACTTGGTTGGGAACTGAGTGATGGGTGTAGAAACCTCCACATGGGTCCCAACACACTACTGGCCATTAAAATTGCTACACCACGAAGATTACGTACTAGAGATTCGAAATTTAACTGACAAGAAGAAGATGCTATGATATGCAAATGATTAGCTTTTCAGAGCATTCACACAAGGTTGGCGCCGGTGGCGACACATACAACGTGCTGACATGAGGAAAGTTTCCAACCGATTTCTCGTACACAAACGGCAGTTAACTGGCGTTGCCTGGTGAAACGTTGTTGTGATGTCTCGTGTAAGGAGGAGAAACGCGTACCATCACGTTTCCGACTTTGATAAAGGTCGGATTGTAGCCTATCACGATTGCGGTTTATTGTATCGCGACACTGCTGCTCGCGTTCGTCGATATCCAATACTGTTAACAGGATATGGCATCGGTGGGTTCAGGGGGATAGTACGGACCACCGTGCTGGGTCCCAACGGCCTCGTATCACTAGCAGTCGAGATCATAGGCATTTTATCCGCATGGCTGTAACGGATAGTGCAGCCACGTCACGATTCCTGAGTCAACAGATGGGAACGTTTGCAAGACAAGAACCATCTGCCGAACAGTTCAACGACGAATGCAGCAACATGGACTATCAGCTCGGAGACCATGGGTGCGGCTACCCTTGACGCTGCATCACAGGCAGGAGCGCCTGCGATGGTGTGCTCAACGACGAACCTGGGTGCACGAATGGCAAAACGTCATTTTTCGGATGAATCCAGGTTCTGTTTACAGCATCATGATGGTCGCATCCGTGTTTGACGACATCGCGGTGAACACACATTGGAAGCGTGTATTCGTCATCGCCATACTGGCGTTTCACTCAGGGTGATGGTATGGGTTGCCATTGGTCACACGTCTCGGTCACCTCTTGTTCGCATTGTCAGCACTCTGAACAGTGGACGTTACATTTCAGATGTGTTACGATACGTGGCTCTACACTTCATTCGATCCCTGCGAAACCCTACATATCAGCAGGATAACGCACGACCGCATGTTGCAGGTCCTGTACGGACCTTTCTGGATACAGAAAATGTTCGACTGCTGCCCTGGTCAACACATTCTCCTGATCTGTCACCAATTGAAAACGTGTGGTCAATGGTGTCCGAGCAACTGGCTCGTCACAATAGGCCAGTCACTACTCGTGATGAACTGTCGTATCGTGTTGAAGCTGCATGGGCAGCTCTGTTGGACTCATGCCCAGGCGTATCAAGGGTGTTGTTACGGCCAGAGGTTCTGGGTACTGATTTCTGAGTATCGATGCACCCAGATTGCGTGAAAATCTAACCACATGTGAGTTCTAGTCTAATAGAGTTGTCCAATAAACACCCGTTTATCGTCTGCATTTATACTTGATGTAGCAATTTTAATGGACTGTAGTGAAGCATAGAAATTTGAGGTAATAAAACTTTTTTGTAAGTTTCTTACAGATTTTGCAAATTCATAAGTACAGAGTGATTCTGTGATGACGTTACAATTTTCGAGGACGTCGGAGACAGGTAAATGTACAAATTGGAAGATTGCTTCGCAGGTCCGAAGACGACCGTGTACACGAACGTTTTCACGCAAGGCGCTGGCGTTCGATCGATCGAGTGCCGTATCTTGATTTTGGGCTGGAGATTTGTTGAGTTGAGAAGACCGTGAGTTGTGGACATAGAAATTCGAGGAGCTTGAGTGGAGCTAAAGTGTCTTTACGTCGGGTCTCCGTGTGGACGCCCGTTGTAGTGACGTTCGGCAGGACGTGGCGCTGTTGTGTCAGCCGAGTACAGTCGTAAGGGGGCGACAGACACTGCAATAGGCGGTTGCTGTGCTGAGGCAGTGACGTCAACAGCCGTTTGAAAATGCGCAGACGGCGACTAACCGTTAACACACAGACCATCTTACAGACTGGACAGCATCTGGTCATTAAGGAGATTTTGGTATTTCTGTCACCGAGGCCGCTGTGTTGAGTTGTCTTCATTTGGCTGCGAGTTACGCTGAGTGCATTTAGGCCGCACGTCGTACCTGTTAAATATCTAGAAGCTACATTGTTACAGAAGTTTATACACTGTGATCCGAATTACTGTGTCGGCAGGTTGGGCGTGTTATAATCATATCCAATGCGCGTTCGGATTTATATTTTGTAATTACTATGGGTGTAATTGTTTTGTTAACTGGAGGGACTAGTTAACGCTCAAAATTGTCTTGTGACGATGTTACCTCAACACCATGTCCGATTATTTATATCAGTGAAAGTTCACACCTACTTCTTTTTACCGTGTGCATTCGGATATGTATTTTGTACTATTGAAATTTAATGTTCACGGCGCGTCGTTCGTTCCATTGAACCTGACCACCTGCATTACGTCTGTTAGTCGCAAGTTTAGGTATGGATCATGATGAAACAAGGTAGCAGGTTAAAGAGCTGTTCAGTTCCTGTACTTCAAACAAAACCTCAGGTCCAAGACAATTTGGTGTTAAAGTGTTCCTTTCGATTTTACAGTTGTGTGCCGTTGTATAATGAGTAGTTCAGTAATTGCTGTGTTGTATGTTTCACTTATGAGCATATTGTGTTAAATGCATTAAGGTAGATCACAACCTTGTGGTTGACGTTTGATTACCGAAGTGGGGTGAGTACGAGTGAGTGTAAAAATTAGTTCAAATGGTTCAAATGGTTCTGAGCACTTGAAAGGTGGCTACACTGAGTCACAGCGCCAGAGATTGCGCCAAAGACTATTATTCCGCCGCTTCCACTGGGCGCAGTAGTAGCTCAGAGGATGTGGAGAGCAGTCGTTGTTCTGTTGGGCTATAGAGTAGACGATCGAGTATTGACTAAAATGTTGTAAAGTTCGGTTGGTGTAATGTATAGATGGAAGAAGATGCAATTATCAGAATATATTTGAAAAAGGAGATGGGCCTTTGATTTATGATGCTGGTGTAATGAAATATTTTCGTCAATATATAATGAGGTAAAAAGGCACTGCAGTTTTCTTTACTAACAATCCCTCTTGCTCGCAGGAACAGTCAACAAAGTATCTGGCTCGTGTTCATTTATTAGACTTGCGTAAGTAGGCTGTTTAGGTTTTTACGTTGGTAACGTCACGTAGCGCTCTGTATGAAACTCACTGACTGTGCTGTGTGCACTCTGTGGCTGGTTTGCATTGTTGGAATATTCGGTATTGTAGTGTTGGGCAGTTGGATGTGAACAGCGCGTAGCGTTGCGCAGTTGGGGGTGAGCCACCAGCAGTGGTGGATGTGGGGAGAGAGATGGCAGAATTTTAAGAGCAGACGATCTGGACGTGTGTCCGCCAGAAAGAGTAAATTTGTAATACTGGATATGATGAACTGCTATATATATATTGTGACTTTTGAACATTATTAAGGCAAATACATTGTTTTTTCTCTATCAATCTTTTATTTAGCTGGTCGTAGTGGCGCTCGCTGTGTTGCAGTAGTTCGAGTAACGAAGATTTTTGTGAGGTAAGTGATTGATGAAAGGTATGGGTTAGTCAGGGCTATTCTTTTGTGGAAAGTATTGAAAGTCAGATTGCGTTGCGCTAAAAATATTGTGTGTCAGTTTAGTGTTGATCAGAATAAGTAAAGATAGTAATGTCTCAGTATGTTCAGTTTTGCTCAGTTCTTTGAAAATCAAATAACGTAGAAGTTTATCAGCACAGTAATTCATTAATTTTTCAAAGGGGATGTTTCACTTGCAATTCTGGTTTCTGTGTGTAATTGTAGTGTTTTTGGGTTTTCAATTCGTTCATTGTAAATGGTGTTTAAAATTTTTTATCGTATAGGAAAAGAACCGAGCCATATACATGTACGTTGAGTCACACTACCACACACATAACAGCTACACTTCTGCTTTGTTCTTTCGTAGTTTTTATAGTTGCAGGGACCTTAATTAATCAATTGTGTTAATGGGAATTCCTTGTCATTCCTTATTTTTATTTTATGCAGTCAGATTGCGTGCTAATAATACTTAGGGCCAACCGGTTACGAGACTTCGTAACCGCTCACACAGTTGGTAAAACTATTGCATTTATCCATTAATATTAGTGGTTTTCTTTTAATTAAGCCCCCATTCACACTATGGGACTTAACATTAGAGATCATCAGTCCCCTAGAACTTAGAACTACTTAAACCTAACTAACCAAAGTACATCACACACATCCATGCCCGAGGCAGGATTCGAACCCGTGACCGTAACGGTCGTGCGGTTCCAGACTGAAGCGCCTACAACCGCTCGGCCACACCAGCCAGCTAAAAATTGGTTCCACGACGTGCTAGTCTGTGGGGAAAAGATATATTTTTACACTATTACACTATTTTAATCTCTATATTAGCTAACTGTTCCGTTATTTTCTGGGCGCAAGATCAATTACTGTTGGGATTTGACGTCTTTTGGCGTAATCATTTGATATGTTTTGGTGGAGTATCTCACCCGTTCAGCTCACCTCTGTATTAAATAGTGAACTGACCTGTTAACTCGCCAGTTAAAACTGAGCATTCTGTGTCGTCCGAACAAGACACAGCCAGGGCCAAAGCTCCACAGGAGCAAAGTTGCGACCTCGTGCCAATGTCATAGACACTCGCCACTTGCGCGAGTTCCACCAGCGCCACGGGCGGCGCTGGAGATGAAGATATCGACTTCGCCTCCGTCGATTGCCGGGCGAGTACCGTCCGCCAATGACAGGACGACAACGGACGGACGGACGAAAGCCTGCTCGGAAGACAGAAGATCAGCTCTCGTCCACTTGGTTATATCATCGTCCAGGGATAGCTTAGACAGGGAAAGTCGTTCCGTGAACTCTTAGAAGTGAACAGACAGTTCTAAATTTCATTTGCTATGTACCGTGAAGTTTACCTGCGGTTTTTTGCACTTAGTAGTTCAGAGCCTTTTCTGTGTAATACTACATGCAGTGTTGCAGACTTCTTATTCGTGAACACACCGAGGTAACTCACTTGTGTGACTGTGTTACTAAGTTGGAGTGAACGTTGGAGAACTTTCGTTCTCATATCCTGTTACCTGACTCTCGGATAATGCTGTGTAATAACGGCAGGGAGAAATCGTCTTGGCGGAGTACCGCACCAGAGGCTGTTTCACGAATTCACAGACTCGGCTTACCCTCCAGCACCGGCGAGGCCTGTACAAAAATGGAGACGAGGGTTTTAATTGTAGCTAGAAACTCTAATGGACCGAGCACTGTGAAGCTTAAGTGATTTAAGTACAGTTAAACTTTTTTAAATCTTTGATTGGCTGCGAGTCGTGTGTCATGGAAAAATTTTAATGACTGGCTTCTGTAATGCATCAATACATCTAGTTTGTTTGGTAAATTTCTGTCGTTTACTAGATTGTTTCATTCGGGCACCAGCACTTTACTGCTCCAACGTAGCGAAAATTGTTCCGGTAGCTGTGAAATGAAATCCATATGCCGTTGTTGTGATTATTAAATTGTTGATAAGCAACATTTAGAGGTGTTAGTATCGAACAAAATAACAACAAAAAATTGTAGTAAACACTGACTCTGAAATGCATACCTGTTCAACTTCAGTATTGTTAAATACGTTTCTGCTAGTGCAAGCTCTTTTATATCTGCATATTTGGAGGAGGTAGTAACAAAATCCTAGAAAAAAGTCCAGTAAATACGAGCTATAAGGTGCACACTTTAAGAGCTACGCACATTTGTTCATCTTCACTGCTGTAAAAAACATCTCTTCTACTGAGCAAAAGCCCTTAGCTCTTACGGCATGCGTGTAGTGGCCACGTTAACTAGACGGTTTTTTCCTTGTTTTCATCTTTGCTACCAATTCTTAACTTATGGAAACCATAAAGATTTCAGTAATAGATATGTGTTTCACAGAATCGAAAACGAACATGTGCTTGTATCTCTTTTTAAGGTGTGCATTTTAGAGCCCATGTTTTCTAGATTTTTCTTCATGCACCGGTCCACACTACTGCCTTCGAAAGCCGCCTATCCTACAGTCCTTAGCAACACCAGCACCAGCACGTATTTTCCACTGACAGAAGTATACGAACGATTTTTGCGTATAACTTCCTACTCATCTCCAATTGCTGCATTTAATATTTTTCCATCATCTCTGAAAGATTATAACTTCAAGCACTTATCCTGTACATACAGCCGAGGATACACTGTCTAGATACAACAACATAATTTTGCAACGACACATTGATAGTACAACTTGGTTTTAGATTTTGTTCACTTTTCCTGTTTTGTTTGTGAAACCACAGTACACGCATGCAATGTTAATTAATGCCAGTATGTATATTCTATCTGCCAATACCTTGTGTAACTGCTGGCAATCGATCTTATAAACGTGCTCTGTGTGTAGAGAACATTTTTAATTTCCTTAGAATTTAAGGAGGCGAATAATATATTACGAGTGTTGCCCAGGAAGTAATGAGCCACTTTTTTCTTCAGCTGAAAGCAATACTAGGAATGCGAAACGTTACGTATTTATTGTTTAAAGTCTACTGAGTGAGCACGCCAAGTTTTCGTCAATTCCGATAGATAGCGTAGCTGCAGGACAGTTTTAAAATGTCATCTGTAGCTGATGTAGGTTACAAGCAACGTAACGTCATTGAATTTCCCATTGCTGAGAAAGAAATTGTGAGGAATATTCACAAACGCTTGTGCACAGCCTCTGCTGTAGACAGAAGTACAGTTGGCCGCTGGGCACAGACGGTGAGGTCGTCAGAAAGCTCTTCGGTGGAGCTCCACGATTTGCAGCGATCAGGAAGACCATACCATCCACTGCTGTCACATCTGACATGTTGCAGCGAGCTGATGGTATCATTCGCGAGGACAGACGCATTACGACTTGGCACTTGGCGCTGCATGTGTCAATCAGCAAAGGAAGTGTGGATGCAATTATCCGCCCCCTAGGCTATTCTAAAGTATGTGCAAGATGGGTTCCGCTGTGTATAATGGTGGATCACGAGTCGCACAGAAAAAAAATTGTCTTGATTTTTTGCAACGTTTTGAGGCTGAGGGAGAGGCCTTCTTGTCCCGGTTTGTGAAAGGTGCTGAAACATTGGTTCACCATTTTGAGCTGGAAACAAACCGGCAGTCGATGTAATGGCGCCATTCCCACTCCCCACTGAATAAAAAATTCAAAGCAACAGTTTCCACCGGTAAGGTCATCATCACCGTGTCCTGGGAGTGCAAAGGTGTGATTGTCACTGGTGTGATGGCAAGAATCGATACCATTAATTCAGAAGCATACGTCAGCACATTAACGATACAGAAGACGCGCTTCTACCGACTTCGGCGCCGCAGCAACCTAGCAGATGTTTTGCTACAACACGATAACGCCCGGCCCCTACACAAGTCTGAGTACTGCTGAACACATCGTAAAACAGCCCTGACCTAACCCCTCCAGACTTACACTTGTTTGCGCCATTAAAGAATGACCTTCGTGGAAAACATTCCGAGGGCGATGAGCAGGTGATTCACACAGTAAAGCACTGGTTCTTCCACCAAGAGAAGGGTTGGTAACGACAGGGTATACACGCCCTTCTTTCGCGATGGAGGAAGGCCATAGAACGAGATGGAGATTACATGGAAAAATAGGATGTGTGGAAAAAACATCATTCTTTCGTGTGTGTAATTCTCATTACATATAACACAGAACTGTTGAAGAAAAAATGCGGTGCATAACTTTCGTATTTAAAAATTTCTCGTAATGTGCACAGTAACTACCAGAATCTATTTTTCAATTTCTGTTAACAACTGCTACATGGGAGCTACGCTTACGAAAATTTATGTGCAAAGTGTGTTTGAGTGACTTGTAATTCCTTGTCTGTGCACCACAGACAGCAAATAACTCCATGTTAGCTGACTGCTGTGGGCACCTGAGGTAAGAAAACGTGTACCTGACTCGCCATATGTTAATAATGTAGGGTAATGCTGTGGTCCAGAAACGGCTTAAATCGATGGAAGGAAGAGACTAACAAGAAGACTGGAAATACTGCTCAAATATTCAGAGGCAAGTAGTGCTGTTCTTGAGATAGCAGCTATCCCTCAATGTCCTTCGAAATGAGAAACCCCGACCATAGACACGTGCAGCTACATCTAAGTACCTTATAGATTGTACATCCAACTCCATTCATTCTCATTTCGAACACTGTGAACGCTGATCCGAACAGTGTGAACTTTAACATTTGTACAAAGTTTTTGTTACAATTCCCGAGTCCCCATTTTGTTCTACAGCCTATCCTAAAATCCATCATTCTCACTCAAGTCATTAATTTCATAGCTGAAATAATTTTTTTTCCGTGCCTCATTATCTTAATAAGACGATACTGAGAGAGTTTTCTGAACGAGTAACATTAATGTACCAAAACGTTTTGAAAGCGAAAGTTACGTTATGAATAGGCAGGTAATTTTTTGAGTTTATTAAATTAATGCTCTTTAAACGAAAGTGGCCAAAACTTGTGAGATGGACATGTCATTTTTATTTTTGTGTGTCATCGATGAGTGCATCAGAGAGACAGAGAGCAACTTACGTTAGTGTTAAATAATCTTTGGTCTTGTCGTGACACAGTCTTTCCCTCTGCACAGTGTGATAAATACTTAACTGAAGCGTAGCAGGTGACGGACGCATGTAGTAGTGCAGTGTGGAATTCCGGTGGTATCTGTTAGATGAAGAAAGCACAGCAAGGATGAGTATTATGTGTACAATGAAAGCTGAAAGGAATATAAATTTTACATAATGTAACCGTTTTTGAAGAGAAGAAATTTGAGGTAAGACTGCAGCACTGCGCACCTAATTTGTCAGCAGGATTATTGTCAGCTAGTTAACTTGCTCAGAGCTAAGAGAAAGACCACCCCACTTCCGTGAATCATCGGTTAACATATTAACTGATTAAACTTTTTGAATTTTATAGGAATCCTCTGTTAACATTGTACCCTCTTTAAATGATTATTCACTTTGTTAAGCAGAGTATTGTTCAGACGAATGTTATGTGTGAAGATTACGCGAAGTTTTACTCTGTCGTTTTGAATAAATATTTCATTTTAAAATCGTTATCTTGGAATATCGATTAAGAGGATTGGTTACTCTCCTCACCCCACTGTTTGTCAATACGCGTTACCACATGGAACAGTTTAAATATGTATGTAGGAACAGGAAACTCGCTTAGCTGTCGCCTACCTTGCCGTTTACTATTGTGCTTTCGAGAAATATGCAACAGTGTTGCCAAGACGCGAGGTAACTGGAAACTTTAATTAGGACCAGATAAATGTTTTACTTCAGTTTCGCATTCAACATAAAGACAAGTTGCGTTCAGATCAGTTACACTTCGGTTCAAGTTAGGTTCTGTTTAGACAAATATTAGCATACAAGTGAAAAGTTGGGTAACAGTTTGTTAGTACATAGTTTTGGTAATTCGTAGACTTTTCTAGGGAGGTAAAGTTGGGATAAATTTCAAACAGAAACAAAATATAGAGAGCAACTTACTAACTAACAGGATCTTCCGTGTGTAGTTTGTTTTACGTGAACTAGTGACGAATCCTACGTTCATTCCCCAGTGTATATGAAGAATTGCTGAACATTTATGAAAGAAATGAGTGTGAAAGAGGATGCAATAGCGAGTGCAGACCATGTTCTCTGAATTTCGGCTACAGGGCCTAGAATAACTCTCAGCGTGGGAGAATGATAGTTTAACTTGAATCAAATACTACCCACAGTTGTTTCATAATATTACATGAGTTTTGAAAGCTTATTATTATAATTGTTGTACTTACGTCTTTTTATTAATAGTAGTCAAGTATGCGTGCGTTTGAATATGATTCTGTAGTGCAAACTAGGCTGTCTGCTATATAGGTCCGCAGCAAGTGTTCTTGCGGTAGCTTTCACGCTTCTCTCGCATGGGGTCCCGGGTTCGATTCCGGCAGGGTCCGTGATTTTTCCTGCCTCGAGATAACTGAGTGTTGTTGTGTCTATTCATCATTATCATTCATTCCCGTTACGTTCGGAGGATGGCAATGGCAAACCACCTCCGCTAGGAACTTGCCTAGTTCGGCGGTACGGGTTTCCCGTATCGTCCCCTACGCTCCTCGGAGTATGGGACTTCATCATCATATACCAGTGGTATCAGTTGAAGAATGGTTCAAATGACTCTGAGCACTATGGGCCTTAACTGCTGTGGTCATCAGTGCCCTAGAAATTAGAACTACTTAAACCGAACTAATCTAAGGATATCACACACATCCATGCCCGAGGCAGGATTCGAACCGGCGAACGTAGCAGTCACGCGGTTCCAGACTGTAGGGCCTAGAACCGTACGGCCACCACGGCCGGCTGTGTTCATGATAATTAGAGCCTTTTTGGGACTTTTAGCTTTATGACCCGGCTTAAAACCAAGAAAGACTCAGATCCTGATACTAATACATTATCATAATACAAGTGGCTTTAGAATACTAACACATTAACATAACATAGCTAGATGATAACCTCTCCTTGCTAAGACCAAATACACGTAAAAGTGATTAAAACTTACTATGATTAATATATCATCAAACAATGTATTCCTCGATAACAGGTTAAAGAGCAGTAACACCAAATAAATAAATGAATACTGAATGCCTCAGAGGCCGTCGGATCCGCGACAGCTTCAAGTAATGAGCGGACTTCGTCTGATCGAGCCTGGTCTTAATACTTCTAAAAAACTTACAAATATCTGAGTTCTCGTAATCTCACAGAACTGGAATACGCTAAAATTATCACGATTGAACGAAAAGATAAAATATTGACAAAGATGAAAGACTCATCAGTACCATCAGTGATAGAAGTCCCTGAAAGCATCTTACAAGTGTCACACAACACGCATAAATCACCGACACGGATGAACATTAGACATATACCGGTAACCTTCAATTTCGAGAAAACTGGGGTATGAAAAGCGAATTGGGCAATTCTCGCAGTGAGAGGAGAGGACCATATGTGTGGCTGAGAGGTGAGAACCATCTGTGTGATTCACTAGAGACCTTCTGTCCAGAGAAGAAACGGTAGAAGCCAGTGGAAATGATGATTTTATGATACCATATGAGACTAAAGTAGGAAAGACACGTCGTTTTATCAGCGGATGAATAACAAATAAAGAATTAGAAACTAAGGCGAGGATTACCCTGGAGAACCAGGGTGACTCGCATGAATTTGTGTAACTTTGGTCTCCGAGAAAGATACGAGGCTGAAATGGATCGCGGAATGGCATCGATGTTTCGGCTCCAGATACCGCAGTTGATGTAACCGGTTACTTGTTTGTCGTTTCCTCATCAGGCTAACAGTATACGAATATGAAAATGCAACAGCAGATGATTAGCAGATTATCCAAAACACGAATGTGAGATCATGGGATACGCTCATAATTTTATTGTTGGTTTCGAAGATTCCAGTCAGAGAGGTTCCATCCGTTCTGTGTGATGTCGTCAGACATACGACCACATCGCCGCCTGAGAGATCGATCCACCCGAATCGATGCTCTCTATAAACGGAACGGAAGGACGGCTGTGTTAGCCAAAGAGTACACAGCCAGTCGCAGTACTTACGTTCACCGCTAGGCCACTTCATGTGCAGCAGGAGAGTAGTGCAGTCGTGCCAGTCTACAGTTCGTAGCCGCGCTCAGTGGTCAGCCAGCGCCGATGTTTGTCATCGTCTGCAGCTCAGTCATTCCTGCCATCAAGTCTTTGTAGCTCCGTTACAAGTTAGTCTTCACATTCACCGGATTCGACATTCAAGATTACAAGACATTAATTCGTCACTGCAAGATTTGTGACTTGTAAATTATGTCATTCTACAGACGCTTAGTCTAGTCGCGTCTTCTATAATTGTCAACCAACTGATCATGGACTGCAGCAATGTTAAGTAATAAATGCTTTCTTATTTTGTGCTCCTGCTGATTAATTGTCTTTTCCTGTTGTACCTACCACGCATTCTTGGCATAGTAGAACCCACGTTTCCTCCTCCTTGGCTACCTCATATTTGCCACCTCATGTTGATGGACTCGATTATCGTGGAAGATCGCGAGCCATCATTCTGACAGTCAAGTTATGATAATGTATGGCTCTTTTCTTCGTCTTTTGATTCAGAATCTCCAGATTAGTTGTCCTGCTTACCCCTGTGGGCATTCATCTGTAATACCCCCATTCTAAACCTTCTCTTACGCTCGTTTGCACTTAACCTTTCCCAGTCGACTTCCATGAGATTTTTCACAAAGAGTCATTCAATTGAACAGGACAGTGTGTCGGGAATATGTACTATATTCACTCCATGAATGAAGAAATAATCTAATCGTGAATGTTAACTTGTGCATCCAGTCTAAAATTTTGGTGCAAGCTGTAAGTAGCCACCCACCAACGAAAGACGTTCAACATTCTCAGTTTGACAACAGTGTGGCGTGCCTTTTTTCGATGGTACGGCACTGCACTATCATCTACGGCTCAAAGCACGCGTCCATGGAACAAGCACTCTCACAAAACTGGTTTTTTATGTTGGAGAAATCCACCGGTCTCCTCGTGTGCAGATGATACATGAAGAAGGCATTCAAAATACACTGAGGTGACAGCAGTCAGAGAACTCCTCCTTACGTCGTGTCGCGTCTGCTCTTCTCTGGCACAGCGCAGGCACCTTGACGAGGCATGGACTTAAAAATTCGCTGGAAGTCCTCTGCAGAAACAGTGATCTATGTTGCGTCTGTAGCCATCCAAAGCAGTGAAAGTGTAGCCGTTCCAGGATTGTGTGCACGAACTGACCTTTAAATTATGTCCCACGAATTTCCGATGGGATTCGTGTCGGTTGACCTTGCGTAGGCAAATCATTCGTCGGAGCTATCCAGAATGTTCTTCAAACCAGTCGCGAACAAGAGTGGCCGATGACATGACGCACTACCATCCCTAAAAATTCCGTCGTTATTTCTTGGAAAAAGTCTCAAAGTAGCAGAATACACTACTGGCCATTAAAACTGCCACACCAAGAATAAATGCAGATGATAAACAACTATTCATTGGACAAATATATTATACTACAACTGACATGTGATTATATTTTCACGCGATTTGGGTGCATTGATCCTGAGAAATCAGTACCCAGATCAACCACTTCTGGCCGTAATAACGGCCTTGATACGCCTGGGCATTGAGCCAAACAGAGCTTAGACGGCGTGTACAGGTACAGCTGCCCATGCAGCCTCAACACGATACCACACTTCATCAAGAGTAGTGACTGGCGTATTGTGACAAGCCAGTTGCTCGGCCACCACTGATCAGACATTTTCAATTGGTGAGAGATCCGGGGAATGTGCTGACCAGGGCAGCAGTAGAACATTTTCTGTATCCAGAAAGGCCCGTACAAGACCTGCAACATAAGATCGTGCATTATCTTGCTGATATATAGGGTTTCGCAGCGATCGAATGAAGGGTAGAACCACGGGTTGTAACACATCTGAAATGTAACTTCCACTGTTCAAAGTGCCGTCAATGAAAACAAGAGGTGACAGAGACGTGTAACCAATACCACTCCATACCATTACGCCGGGGGATACGTCAGTATGGCGATGACGAATACGCGCTTCCAATGTGCGTTCACCGCGATGCCGCCAGACACGGATGAGACCATCATGATGCTGTAAACAGAACCTCGCTTCATACGAAAAAATTACGTTTTGCAAATCGTGCACCCGGGAACGCCTTTGAGTACACAACCGCTGGCGCTTCTGTCTGTGATGCACGCATCAAGGGTAACCGCAGCCATGGTCTCCGAGCTGATAGTCCATGCTGCTGCAAACGTCGTCGAACTGTTCGTGCAGATGGTTCTTGTCTTGCAAACGTCCCCATCTGTTGACTCAGGGATCGAGACGTGGCTGCACAATCCGTTATAGTCATGCGGATAAGATAGCTGTCATCTCGACAGCTAGTGATACGAGGCCGTCGGGATCCAGCACTGCGTTCCGTATTACTCTCCTGAACCCATCGATTCCATATTCTGCTAACATTCATTGATCTCGACCAAAGCGAGAAGAAACGTCGCGATACGATAACCTGCAATCGCGATAGGCTACAATCCGACCTTTATCAAAGTCGGAAACGTGTTGGTACTCATTTCTCCTCCTTACACGAGGCACCACAACAACGTTTCACCAGGCAACGCCGGTCACCTGCTGTTTGTGTATGAGAAATCGGTTGGAAACTTCCCTCATGTCAGCACGTTGTAGGTGCCGCCACCGGCGCCAACCTTGTGTGAATCCTCTGAAACGCCAATCATTTGCATATCACAGCATCTTCTTCCTGTCGGTTAAATTTGGCGTCTGTTGCACGTCATCTTCGTGGTGTAGCAATTTTAACGGCCAACAGTGTAATAACTTAAATTCACCAGACAATATAGCAATAACGCCCTATATGTACACACTGTCCTTTTTAGACTACTGTATATCGTTTAGAACTGATAAGAGGCAGTCATAATACCGTTTACGGCTGATGTAAGCCATGGAATTGAAGAGATGTGTACGCGTCAGTCTGTTGTGTGGAATCAACGCAGTAACATGAATCCACATGAGGGCGCAGTAGAATGTTGCAACGGAGCTGTCGCTTGTCGGAGTGCCCATATCTACACTGAGAATCATTGTTTTGTTGACGTTTGAACGCTGACTGTGAGTAAGTGATAAATCACTTACATCCATATAAGAGACCATAGAAACAGAAGTCGTAAGCAGATCCACACCGATAGTGACTGTAAACAAATGTCATGAATTGAGAACCTTCTCGCTGCTACAGACCTACTTTCTGCATTACCGTGCTGAGGGTGGCTTTTGCTATGGTTGTGTTGCTCACGAAATGCTGGTGCCTGTGCAGAAAGATGGCGTTCCAGCCGGAACGAAACATTTATAATCGGATTTTTTGAAAGGTACTAGGTGAAAAAAATTCTTGCAAGGCTTAGAGTCTGATATCTTAACTCAGTAAGGAATTTCTTTTATATATACGTCGTCCTAACTGGACTGCATTAAATTAAGTACAATATTGCACCAATTTTAAAGAGGTAAAAGTGCATTCCGTAAACTTTACGTATGTTTGATTTTACGTCATAGATTGCAGTGAACGAAGTGTAGATAAGATATCGAAATTTCGTTTAGAATTATGAGCAAAAGTATAACTCATTTAGTTCTCTAGTTATTGTGTTGTATATTCGATAGACGGTGGTGAGCGACGCGCCATTTCCGGCCTTGCCAGCCGCTTTGGCCGAGCGGCTTTAGGCGCTGAAGTCCGGAACCGCGCGACTGCTACGGTCGCAGATTCGAATCCTGCCTCGGGCATGGATGTGTGTGATGTCCTTAGGTTAGTTAGGTTTAATTGGTTCTAAGTTCTAGGGGACTGATGACCTCCGATTTTAAGTCCCATAGTGCTCAGAGCCATTTGAACCGTTTCCGGCCTTGCGCATCGCGAATCATGTGATCATAACAATCGTTCTAACTCGTACACGAGTAAGGATATCGAAACGAAGGTTTTTTTTTGTTGGAAATGATAGCACACAAGAAGCACGTATGTTGTATAATAAATAGCCCAAACATTTTTATTCGGCTAGTTATGGAAGCAACGCGTCAGCAGGAACAAAGGTCGACAAATGAGAACGCATACAGACGACCATAGCACTGTAGAAAAACGAAAGCCGCGCGACAGTAGCGCACATCCACAGTTCCCGGGGACCGGCGTGGCAAGAAGTGAGCACACGTGCACAGTAGTGAAACGGAAGACAATCGACATCAAACTCAACAGACACTGCTACTTTCAATGAATGCAGATCAGTCTTAGCGAACTACCGAGCAGCTGCGAAGTGAACGAATGCGGCGGATATTTCGATTCGAGTTCTCGCAGAAGACTACCTCTCCGTACAGCACGTGGAGCTGCACAAGTTCGATGAGCCAAACAACGCTCGAAATACACAGGGCTCTCCGGAAGCATATGACAGGGCCTGAGGAGCTGCGACTTTGTCTCTATTCAAATGATTAGCGGTGTCGAGTGCTCCAGCAGAGCAGTAAAGTGTTTATTCCCGCAATGTGCGTGGAAGTAGGTAGGACACAGTCGGTGATGTTTCGGTTGTGTTTTCGATACCACGAATCGGGTACACTCACACAGGTTACCAAGATGTTTAACTCAGGATTTTTTGCCAACAAGTCTTGTTCCTTCTTGAACATCTTCAAGAAAATACGGGCACTCCCGTCTCTGTAGATGAGGACGGCCGAGTTCACAGAGCTGCACACGTAGGTTTCTGGTTTGGCGAAAACTCAGGTACCTTACTGCAACTCGTCTGACCTGTTAATGCGATGTTAATTCCATAGAATCAACAGCAAAATGTGCGCGTCCCCGCACTCTGGTAGCTCTACAGGTGCGATGAAAGATCCGTATCGAAACCCAGGGAAGTTGCACAGATCACACCAATACTCAAGAAAGGAAGTTGGAGTAATCCACTGAATTACAGACGCAACACACCAGCGTCATTTTCAGTAGGCATTTGGGACGCGTGCTGTGTTCGAATATTAGGAATTACCTCCTAGGAAACAATGTACTGAGACATAGTCAGCACCGATTCAGAAAATATCTTTCTTTTGCATCACAACTAGTTCTTCATTCTCATGAAGTTATGAGTGCTGTCGACATGGGCTCTGAAAATATATCAGTATTCCTGCATTTCCAGAATGTTTTCGATAGCATTGCTGACGGGAGAATTCCAATCAAATTGCCTGCTTATGGACTAGATGGTAAATGACAGTAACACCTACAAGACTGCTGCTCAGATTGTCTAATAAATCGTTTATATGGATTAAGAATAGCAAAACTCCTTTACTACTTTAAGTGTCTCATTTCCTAATCTAATTCCCTCAGTATCACCCGATTTAATTTGACACAGGGTAGAGTAGCATGGAGAGCTGCATCAAACCAGTCTCAGGACTGAAGACAACAACAACAGCAACAATGGACTATCATCCCTGGCCTGCTACTAGATTCGTGATATCGTGTCATAAAGGTAAAGGTACAAAGTAATCGACGCGGAATCATTGAGTAAAACAGAAGTGATGCCTAGCGTTCCCCAGCAATGTGTAATAGGCCTCCTGCTATTCTTAATCCATATAAACGATTTATCAGACAATCTGAGCAGCACTCTTGTAGGTATTACTGTCATTTTCCGTCTAGTAAAGCAGTCAAAAGATCAAAACCAACTGCAGAATGCTTAGACACGACTGCTATATGGTGCAAATGTGTAGTTTACTCTAATTAGGTAAAATGTGAGATCATCCACATTAGTACTAAAAGAAATCAGTTAAATTTCGGATATACGACACATCACACAAATCTAATGGCTGTCAATTCAACTAAGAACCTAGGAGCTGCAATTACGAACAACGTGAATTGCAACGATCACATAGATAATGCTGTGGGGCAGGTAATTCAGATTGCCTTTAATTAGTAGAATACGTAGAAGATGCAACAAATTCGTCGAAGAGACTGCCTACACTACGGTTCTGGGTTCTCTGAAGGAGAATTGCTGCACGGTATGAGATGCTTAAGAGACAGTATTGGTGGAGCTTATCGAAGAAGGGCAGCGCATTTTGTATTATCTCGAAAGAGAGGAGAGACTGCCGCGGATATGATACACGAGTTGGGGTAACAAGCATTAAATCAAGAGCGCTTTTAATTGTGCCGAGATCTTTTCGTGAAATTTATATTACCAGCTTTCTCTTAGGAAAGCAAAAATATTTTGTTGACCCATGTATACATGCGGAGAAATGACTACCTTAAAAAAAAAAAGAGAGAGAAATCGGAACTCACACGGAGAAAGTGAAGTGTTCGTTTTTCCCATGCGCTGTTAGAGTGAAACAGTAGATAAATAGCCTGAAGGTGTTTCAATGAACCCTCTGACAGGCACTTAGGTGTGAACTGCAGAGTCAGCATATGGATGCATAAGAGGCTATCAAATGAAATCGAGACATACGGAAAAACAGCTGTTTATTATTTCAAGAGAAATAACTGTAAATCCATCTATATATTATTTCAAAAGTAGTAACAGTAAATACAATCATTCCGTGTGAGACAAGGCAGCCGATGCCTTCATGGAAATGTGTTCGCAATTCCTTACGGAACTATGGCTGTACCCAGGCGCGCACCTCTTCGTCCGGAGCGAGTCAACTGCGCTTAATGTCTTTCTACAGAACACAAAAAATATGGATGTCACAAGTGGAGAGAACAGTCAAAATAGTCAACATTTATTCTGTTGTAGCATAATGCCCGCCCACTTGCTGCCAGCGTTGTTTCCAATACGCAGCAGAAATTTCACAGGAAATCCCTTACACATCCTCCATACAGTCCGTCTCTTGCCGTGTGCTATCCATATTTTTGGAACCCTCAAGGAAGACATTGGTGTCCGATTTTCTGCTTCGGAGACTATTTGCTTCGGACGATGGAGTGCACAATTTTCATGGAAACAGTAACCGTCTGGTCTAGCAGTGGGAGAAATGAATTTCCAGACGTGGATATTATTTTTGAAATAATGAACAGTTTACTTACCTTTTTTCATATGCCCCATCTTCAGTTGACTGCCTCTTGTACATCGAGAACAGTGTGCGGCTAAATGCCATCTTCTGGATGTCATACCTCAAGAAACTTGTGGACTGTCAGCCTTGCCGCTTGGAGGGCATCATCATCGCCAGATGCTGTGTTAAAACTTGTTGTCTCATGGGGATAGCACATCCCTTGTCTCCTGCGCAGTTTTCATGGGCAAGACTTTGTCAGGTTGCTAAGTGCAGTGCCACTCTCCATCTACATTTACATCTACAACCATACTCCGCAAGCCACCTGACGGTGTGTGGCGGAGGGTACTTTGAGTACGTCTATCGGTTCTCCCTTCTATTCCAGTCTCGTATTCTTCGTGAAAGAAGATTGTCGGTATGTCTCTGTGTGGGCTCTAATCTCTCTGATTTTATCCTCATGGTATCTTAGCGAAATATACGTAGGATGGAGCAATATACAGCATGACTCCTAGGTGAAGGTATGTTCTCGAAACTTCAACAAAAGCCCGTACCGAGCTTCTGAGCGTCTCTCCTGCGGAGTCTTCCACTGGAGTTTATCTGTGATCTGCGTAACGCTTTCGCGATATCTAAATGATCCTGTAACGAAGCGCGCTGCTCTCCGTTGGATCTTCTCTATCTCTTCTACGAACCATATCTGCTACGGATCCCACACCAGTGAGCAGTATTCAAGCAGTGGACTAACAAGCGTATTGTATCCTACTTCCTTTGTTTCGGACTGCATTCCTTAGGATTTTTCCAATGAACCTCAGTCTGGTGTCTGCTTTACCGACGATTAATTTTATATGGTCATTCCACTTTAAATGACTCCTAATGCCTGCTCATAAATAATTTATGGAATTAACTGCTTCCAGTTGCTGACCTCCTATATTGTGCTCAATGATAGATGATCTTTCATTCTATGTATTCATAGCACATTACACTTGTCAACATTGAGATTCAATAGCCATTACCTGCACTATGCGTCAATTCGTGGCACACCCTCCAGCATTTCAGTACAATTTGCCATTGTTACAACCTGTCGATATACCACAGCATCATCCGCAAGAAACCTCAGTGAACTTCCGATGTCATCCACAAGGTCATTTATGCATATTGTGAATAGCAACGGTCTTACGACACTCCCCTGCGGCACACTTGAAATCACTCTTACTTCGGAAGACTTCTCTCCATTGAGAATGACATGCTGCGTTCTGTTATCTATGAACTCTTCAATGCAATCACACAATTGGTCTGATAATCCATATGCTCTTACATTGTTCATCATACGACTGTGGGGAACTGTATCGAACGCCTTGCGGAACTCAAGAAACACGGCATCCACCTGAGAACCCGTGTCTATGGCCCTCTGACTCTCGTGGACGAATAGCGCTAGCTGGGTTTTACACGACCGTCTTATTCGAAACCCACGCTGATTCCTACAGAGTAGATTTCTAGTCTCCAGAAAAGTCACTATACTCGAACATAATACGTGTTCGAAAATTCTACGACGTTAGAGATGTAGGTCTATAGTTCTACAAATCTGTTCGACGTCCCTTCTTGAAAAAGGGGATGACCTGTGTCCTTTTCCAGTCCTTTGGAACGCTATGCTCTTCTAGAGACCTACGGTGCACCGCTGCAAGAAGGGTGGCATTTTCTGCCAGCCTCCGCGACTGTTATGTCTGTAACTAGAGCGAGGAGGTGTAGTAATTATCCTGTGATATCACTGCTGGCCTACGCGCCGCCTGGAGCACAGACAGTGGTAACTGCGGGCCGGCACCGCACCGCACCGCACCGCAGCGCAACGCTGGCTTGGCTCCGTGCCGCTTAGCCCGCCGCCGGCCCGCTTCCTCCGCAGCCAACTTGCAACTAATTTCGGCAGTTAGCCGCTCCGCTCCTGCCCGGCCGCCGTCTTGCGCCCACCGCCCGCTCCATATTCTCTCTCGGCAGGAAGCTGTGCCCGCGCCCGTTCGCAGCTCGTAATGACCGGCCGTTCCGACCAGCGGGGACGACCAGAATGGCTGCGCCTCTAGAAGCTCCGTACTGATCACCTTACTACCGCCAAATAGGAAGCACCTTATGTGTCTCACGTGATCCTTTCTAGTACTAATGTACTTTCGCCACTGACGAACTGTTGTAGTGACATCAACAGCGTGCAGTCATGAAGTATCGACTGCTCACCGTCCAGTGCAGCGCCGTGAAACGGCATCCAGAAGGCGCTGACTCTCTCGTAAGTGGAAAGAGCGGGCAGCGCCCCACCTCCATGGAGACATACACTGAGGCGTCATGCGTATTCAAATACATATATATGTAAACAGGTAGAATACGGCGCTGCCGTCGGCAACACCTATACAAGGTGCTCCATTGATCGTGACCGGGCCAAATATCTCACGAAATAAGCGTCAAACGAAAAAACTACAAAGAAAGAAACTTGTCTGGCTTAAACAGGGAAACCAGATGGCGCTATGGTTGGCCAGCTAGATGGCGCTGCCATACGTCAAATGGATATCAACTGCGTTTTTTAAATAGGAACCCCCATTTTGTATTACATATTCGTGTAGTACGTAAAGAAATATGAATGGTTTAGTTGGACCACTTTTTACGCTTCGTGATGGATGGTACTGTAATAGTCACAAACACATAGCTCACAAATTTAGGCGAACAGTTGGTAACAGGTAGGTTTTTTAAATTAAAATACAGAACGTAGGTACGTTTGAACATTTTAATTGATTACCTGTAAATACCACATTAAAACAATAAATGCAAAAAATGAGGTCCGCCAACCTCAGTGCATTTGGCAATACGTGTAACGACATTCCTCTCAACAGCGAGTAGTTCGCCTTCCGTAATGTTCGCACATGCATTGACAATGTGCTGACGCATGTTGCCAGGCGTGTCGGTGGATCACGATAGCAAATGTCCTTCAACTTTCCGCACAGAAAGAAATCCGAGGACGTCAGATCCGGTGAACGCGCGGGACACGGTATGGTGCTTCGACGACCAATCCACCTGTCATGGAATATGCTATTCAATACCGCTTCAGATGCACGCGACCTATGTGCCGGACACTCATCATGTTGGAAGTACATTGCCATTCTGCCATGCAGTGAAACATCTTGTAGTAACATCTGTAGAACTTTACGTAGGAAATCAGCATACATTGCGCCAATTATCCTTCCTCCCATATAGCCGCACCATGCATTAACCGTCCAAGGTCGCTGATATTCCACTTGTCGCAGCCATCGTGGATTTTCCGTTGCCCCATAGTGCATATTATGCCGATTTACGTTATCGCTGTTGGTGAATGACGCTTCGTCGCTAATAGAACGCGTACAAAAAGTCTGTCAACGTTCCGTAATTTCTCTTGAGCCCAGTGGCAGAACTGTCGCCATGTAATTCCTGGCGCATAGAAATATGGTACGGGTGCAATCGATGTTGATGTAGCATTCTCAACACCGACGTGTTTGAGATTCCCGATTCTCACGCAATTTGTCTGCTACTGATGTGCGGATTACCCGCGACAGCAACTAAAACACCTACTTGGGCACCCTCATTTGTTGCAGGTCGTAGTTGACGTCTCACATGTGGCTGAACACTTCCTGTTTCCTTAAATAACGTAACTACCCGGCGAACGGTCCGGACACTTGGATGAGGTCGTCCAGGATACCGAGCAGCATACATAGCACACGCCCGTTGCGCATTTTGATCACAACAGCCACACATCAACACGATATCCACCTTTTCCACAATTGGTAAACGGTCCATTTTAACACGGTTAATGTATCACGAAGCAAATACCATCCGCACTGGCAGAATGTTACGTGATACCACGTACTTATACGTTTGTGACTATTACAGCGCCATACTTCACAAAGCGAAAAAGTGATCCAACTGAAACATTCATATTTCTTTACGTACTACACGAATATGTAATAAAATGTGGGGGTTCCTAAAAAACGCAGTTGATAATCGTTTGACCTTTGGCAGCGCCATCTAGCGCAGCAACCATAGTGCTATCCGGTTTCCCCCTTCAAGCTAGACAAGTTTCTTTCTTCGTAATTGTTTCGTTTGACGCTTATTTCGTGAGATATTTGGCCCTATTATGATCAATGGACCAACCCGTAGAAGACAACACGTGCCTGCCGCAGTTATTTGATAGGTTACTGCTGCTAAAATGGCAGGTCATCAAGATTTTAGTTAGTTTGAACGTCGTGGTACAGTCGGCGCACAAGCGATGCGACGAAGCATCTCCGAGGTAGCGATGAAGTGGGGATTTTTCCTTACGACCATGAATATCAGGACTCCAGTAAAACATCAAATATCCGACATCGATGCGGGCCGGTAAAACATCCTGCAACAATGGTGTCAACGATGACTGAAGAGAATTGTTCCGCGTGGCAGAAGTGCAGCCCCTCCGCAAACTGCTGCAGATTTCAGTGCTAGGCCATCATACAGTGTCTGGGTGTGGACCATTCAACGAAACATCATCGATAGGGTCTTTCCGAGCCGGAGGACCACTCCTGTAGCCTTGGTGAGTGCACGACAGAAGGTTCTAGTCCTCGCCTGTGCCCGTCAGCTCCGACAATGGACTGTTGATGACTGCGAACTTTGAGCCCCGTATGAAATTGTATTTGGCGGATGGATGTGTCACCTCGCAGCATGCCACCGAGTGGGGTCCCCGCTTCACTCTGCCTCATTTCATCATCTACATCTACATACGTACTCCGCTATCCACCAAGCGGTGTGTGGTGGAGGGCACAATTCGCTCGAAGGTCATATCCCCCCCCCCCCCTCCCTGTTTCACTTGCGGATCGCGCATGGAAAAAACAACTGTCTGAACGCCTCAGTACGAGCTCTTATTTCCCTTATCTTTGAACGATGATCATCACACGATTTGAAAGTTGGTGGTAATAATGTATGTTTTACATACTCGGTGAAGATTGGATTTCGGAATATAGTGAGCAGACCCTTCTGTTTACCGCGTCGTCTATCTGCAAGTGTGTCCCGCTACAAACTTTCTATGAGATTTGTAACGCTCTCGAAATGGCTGAATGTACCAGTCACGAATCTTGCCGCTCTTCTTTGGACCTTCTCGATCAATTGAATCTGACCCCACTGGTAAGCGTCCCATACAGACTAACAGTAATCTAAGACCTCACGAACTAACGTATTGTAACTTCCTGGCAGATTAAAACTGTGTGCCCGACCGAGACTCGAACTCGGGACCTTTGTCTTTCGCGGGCAAGTGCTCTACCAACTCAGCTACCGAAGCATGACTCACGCCCGGTACTCACAGCTTTACCTCTGCCAGTGAGTACCGGGCGTGAGTCGTGCTTCGGTAGCTCATTTGGTAGAGCATTTGACCGCGAAAGGCAAAGGTCCCGAGTTCGAGTCTCGGTCGGGCACACAGTTTTAATCTGCCAGGATGTTTCATATCAGCGCACACTCCGCTGCAGAGTGAAAATCTCATTCTGTAACGTATTGTAAGCTATTTCCTTTGTTGAAGGACTACCAACAAACCGCGATCTAGAGTTCGCCTTACCCGTTACTTGTGTAATCTGATCGTTCCATTTGAGATCATTTCGAATAGACACAATAGTCACACCCAGATACTTGACTGATGTAATCGCTTCCAAAGACTGATAATTTATTTTGTACTCATACATGAATGGGGATTTCCACCTTGTCATACGCAGTACGTTACACTTACTAATATTGAGTGGTAACTGCCAGTCATTACACCGCGCATTTATTTTCTGCAAATCCTCATTGATTTGTTCACAACTTTCGTGTGATACTACTTTCCCGTAGACCACAGCATCTTCGGAAAACAGTCTAAGGCCGCTGTCAATACCATCAACCAGATCGTTTATGTAAATCGTAAAATCCAGAGGACCTATTACGCTACCCTGGGGCACACCTGAAATTACTCTTGTTTCGTTTGAAGTTACCCCGTTCAGCACGACATACTGCTCCCTGCCTGTTAGAAAACTTTCTATCCAACCGCATATGTCATTGGATAGACCGTACGCTCGCACTTTTTGTAGCAAGCGACAGTGAGGAACTGAGCCGAACGCCTTTCGAAAGTCGAGAAATATGGCATCAACCTGGGAGCCGGTATCTAGAGCCTGTTGTATATCATGCACAAAGAGGGCCAGCTGTGTCTCGCATGTCCGCTGTTTCCTAAAACCGTGCTGTTTTCTGCAGATGAGATTCTCAAAGTCTAGAAAGGTCATTATATCTGAGCACAAAATATGTTCCATGGTTCAACAACAAATCGATCTCCGTGAAATTGGCCGGTAATTATGTGCATCCGACTTTCTAACCTTTTTTATAAATTGCTATGACCTGGGCCTTCTTCCAGTCCCGTGGAACTTACCGCCGTTCCAATGATCTCTGATAGATGACGCAAAAGAATGGTGCTCGCTAACAATTGTTCAATAATTGATATCACGAGCTAATCTGAGTTCAAATTATTCAAAGAGAACGTGGAAGCGAACACTTTATTGAAAATTTCCTTCGCGGGTTAATAATTTTCATGTGAGCATTTTCAGCAGAGGAGCGTGTATGCACCAAACTTTTGAGAACCAGTAACGTCGGCTTTAAGGAATACTCTCCCCGGGAAGGTGTATGTGGCCGTCGAGAAGCTTCCAGATTTGTAGAGGGAGTAATATTGCCACTGAGTCCTTAGTTGACGAGAGAACGTTTCCCGCGAGGATGCGCTTCTCGTGCACAAGAATATGACGGTACATTTTATGGGAACGGGGGAAGTACGCGAAGTATTGGCAAGCTTTTTAGGATCTTACAAGCGGCCTTCTTTGAATTGGCGAGAAGGATGTCAGGCGAGGGGCAAGATCTATCTTTATTAAGCTCCCTTTACTTACCGCAAACCACCTAGGCAAAGTAATAGTTGGTCCTCACTATACCGAGGCGATAAGTTTCTGATTTCAGGGAAAATAATGTTGTGACTGGGCACTCGAAGGAATCCTGTGAGAATGCACGATAAAAACGACGTATTTGAAATATATACCGTTGAGCTAATGACGAAAAGAGCTAGGCGGTATCTACCAGCCTCTTCTGAGCCCCGTCATGCTGTAAGGCGCCGAGGGCAGCTTCAGAGTCATCAGTTAATCTCACCAGCTGTCGTAATGCCCTTCGTTTGTGTTAAGGATCGCCATGTAGCTCCACAGTCGGCCTCACGTCTCACGTAAATTTCCTTCTCGCTGGCGCTTCATGTGTGCGTCTTCCTGACAGCAGTATTAAAATTACTGTTGACCTCTGGGTCGCGATAAATAACAATGTGTTCGGAAGTAATGAAATTTTGCCAGCCGTGTGTAAGCTTTCTATAAAAAACACTCTATATCTGTAAGTACTGAACATTCCATTTCGAAAAAAAATTCTCCTCGTCTAAGCTGTACTTTCGATATCGCATACAACTGAAGGACGAAACCGACTTTTGGTTGGCCCTGTGTTGTACATGTGAACTGTGACACGAAACAAAACTTTAAACTTATTGAAATACAAAATTTTAAACAATGAAATTGAATCTAATTAAATGGGAGAAGAAACTAATTGTGTGCTCAATGAAAGCTGTTTAACTGAAACTCAACACTGAAGTACATTATGAAAGTTGTGAAACATGACGTATGGAGTATGACTTGAAATATCCACAAAAATAAATTACTGCTCTGCTCAGAAGAAAATAACTGTTCGGTATTGCCTACACTGATCTTATACACACTTCAAAACAAGTATGGACCGCTCAGGACTGGCATCATGTTCTCTTCACCGATGAGTGTCACATATGCCTTCAACCAGACAATCGTCAGAGACGTGTTTGGAGGCACTCCGGTGAGACTAAACGCCTTAGACACACCGTCCAGCGACTGCAGCAAGGTGGGGGAATCCTGTTGTTTTGGGGTGGCATTATGTGGGGCCGACGTACGCCGCTGGTGGTCTTGGAAGACGCCGTAACGGCTGTACTTCACGTGAATGATATACTCCGACCGATAGTGCAACCATATCGGCAGCATATTGGCTAGGCATTAGTCTTCATGGACGACAATTCGTGCTCCCATCTTGCACACCTCGTGAATGACTTCCTACAGTATAACGACATCTCTCGACTAGAGTGGCCAGCATGTCCTCCAGACATGAACCCCATAGAACATGCCTCAGATAGAGTGAAAAGGGCTGTTTATGGACGAAGTGACCCCCCAAACACTCTGGATTCGCATTCGGCAGGAACCGCGTCCGGCAATCGAGATTTAGGTTCTCCGTGATTTCGCCAAATCTCACTAGCCAAATGGCGGGATTGTTCCTTTGGCAAGGGCACGGCCGATTTCCTTCCTCATCCTTTAGACAATCTGAGCTTGTGCTCCAACTCCAGTGACCTCCTTTTCAACGGATCTTTATCATAATCTTCTTTCCTCGATTCCGTTATTTGTGCCATAATGAAAACAGATCAAATTAACACTAAACACGACAAAGATTTCCTTCAATTAACATTTATGACAAACACACATTTCACTCTTCTCCGTCAAAAGAAATAACCACGTACGTTAACAAACAAATTTTCACCTCCCTCACAAAGTTATTCCACATAAGTACTCCCAGATTCACATATATCGAATCTCCTTCTCTAAAAACTTGACTGCTCGCTATTATGCCTCAAATAAGAATGGCCAAGCACTGCACAACTGACTCACTAGCAAGTGAACCACAGATAAAACTAAACAGTCAAGGATGTTATTCGCTACTCGTGCAGTGCGCTCATTAATCTTTGTCCCAGTACAGTAGAGGTGAATTAATCACCACAGGAGAAAACGTATGAAAACTTAACACGTGGAACAACGTGACGCTGCGTGGTACGGCAGAGATTTACCTTGGTACCAGGCACATCCGTTGTTAAAGATGCTCTTCTTTCATCGTACTGTTTTAGGAAGCCACTGGTCTCCAAAGTACGCATTTTGCTGCCAACAGATAAAATTGTTCTGCTTGTTCCAGCGATAACAATCTTTTCGTGAGGGAAACTTATTCAGTTGTTTACCTAAGTTATAGAGAGAGCGTATCTCGAGCTCGTGCTTTTTGTAAACAGAAGAAGGTAGGCACTGCACGACTCCAGTCCTTCAGCAATTCGGGTGTTACACAGTCCCAGAGTGAGTGAGTTTAAGTGGAGGCCCATTATCACGCTATCGGACCACCAGCAAAAAGATAGAGTACATGCTTTAAACACTTGGTCTACCACTCAGGCTGAAGCATGCTATGGTTCCATCTATCGCTGTTGTCGTTTCTAGACGGCCGAGATACAGTACCTTTCCACTGCATCGATTAACTACTTCTTAGTTTCCAGAACATGTGTAGTTAGTTTACTTTCCACATCCGTCCTCAGAATGCAACTACATCTTATCACAAAGTCCAATTCCAGTTCCAACAGCACCGTATATATCATTCCCTCAACAGTCAGTTTGTAATGATTGGCTTCGCCGTTTTCGTTCTATTGTACCCAAAGAACAGAGCAGACTTACCTCATTGCTATTCGCCCTTGGCCTGTTTTGATCTGTTGTAACTGTGATCGGATGAAAGCGATAGTGCCAAGTATCTATAAGCGCCACATTCTTTAATTTTTGTCAGTTCAGCCTCGAGGTCTTCTACATTTCTCTCTCCTAATGCTAAATATTTCTTTCCTCCGTGTTCCTGGCCAGTTTCTCATCTTCTTAATCTTCTTTCAACTTTCCCATGTAACATGCACCGTCCTTACCGTCAGCTACAATAACATGATCGTCAGCGAAAAAAAGGGTGCTCGAAGACATATCTACTCTTCGTAAAACTATTCCGTAGTATAGTTTCTCCTTCTCTCAAGAAAATTTTCAATAACGTTTGTGCCATAAACCATCTGTGTCGCAGTCCTTTGGAGACTGCTACTAGTAGAGCCTAAGAAAATTAATGCAAGGAATGTAAATTCCCTGCGAATGCTGGACCACAGGCTGGAGGGTCCTGTGCGAATACTGAAAAACTCTCAAATTAAATTTGAAATCTATGAGAGGCAACATGCCATCCCTAGAAACGACCCGTGCACCACCTTGCTGAGCCGCGCCAGTCTTTCATTGGTACCTGGACAGCACTGGAGTCTTAGGCGACGATTGTCCAGCACTAAATCCTGCACTATTTGGAGTAGAGAATACGTAGCCACTGATGCAGTTATTTTCCAAATGTTCCCTTGTCCATCTTCATCGCAAACCACAGTTATGGGGAGTGTACTGTTACGCATTTCACTGTTCTACAAGGCTTCTGTTTCTGATATTGAAGTGTGTGCTTCTAAACCAGTTGAAGATGTGAAATTCAAATATTTAAAGAAAATATCGCGGTCAGGGATACGTTTGATGTAAACAATTCATGGCAAACAGAGGGACGTTGTAGAGAAATACGTGTATGTTGCCGCATCCGGTAGTGATGGAACGTGACAATTTCTTGTTCAACAGGAGGTTGGGAGAATCAGACGTCATTGGGTTATACCCTGCCACACCTATGTCATTAAGACCACCTGCAGTAGCTCATTAACTTGAATGGCTGTAGCCGGTCGCTGCCTCGGCAGTAAACCTTCACGCTTCACAGAGGCAGGTGCGTCTAGTTTACAAGAGTGGTGTCAGCCATAATTTATGTACATCTTAACGAATGTGTGTTTTGGCTGAAAAGTAACCGTCATATTTCCGAGCATTGTTCAACATATAAGTTCTTGATTTAGCCTGGTGCTGAAGGTAAATTGGCCGCTTGTTTTTACATATCACTGCACTGCACTGACATTTTGCAATGACTAATGAAGCACTAATGAAAGTGCTGAATTTCACCTATATCTCACAGGAGTGGGATCTTTTCATAGATGCCCCGAAAACAAGTCCCTAGGGTGTTTTGCTCCATAACGGAAATAAAATACCCTCTCTTCCAGTAGCTGATGCCAGGTAGACCGAAGAAAATTACGACTTCGTAATGAATATAAATGAAAAATATGTGCAGATTGCAAAGTAATTGTTGTAGTACTGGGAATGCAACAAGGCTACACGAAGTAACCCAGTGTTCTTTGCGAGTGCGATAGTCGAGACAGAAATTCTCACTACGTGAAAAAGAAATGGCGTAGGCGGATGTGGAAAGTTGGTGAAAAGAATGTACAACGTGAAAGTCTGGTAGCTCCTGCAGACATACTACTTTCACCGCTTCACATCAAACTTGGCCTAATGAAACAATTCGTAAAGGCCATGGATACAACAGGCAGAGTGGCTTTGCTTATCTAGCTACCAGATTCCCCCGTCTTTCAGCTGCAAAAATAAAGGAAGGTATATCTGTGCACACACAAATCAAAGTGCTGCAGAAAGATGCAAATTTTAAAGTACGTTTAACTGACAAAGAAAAGACAGCAAGAGTCTGTTTCAAGATGGTGTCACAAAACTTCCTCTGCAGAAGAGCTACTAATTACAAAGCAATGGTGAATGAAGAAATCAAAGCATATCAAGATCTGGTGTGCAATATGTCTTTGAAAATACATATGATTGACTCTCATATGGACTACTTTACAGAGAGTTATGGTGAGGTATCGGATGAACATGGCGTAATATTCCATAACGACATTTCTACCATAGAAAGGCGTTATGAAGGGAAGTGAGCATAACGACATTTCTACCATAGAAAGGAGTTATGAAGGGAAGTGAGCACCTTCTATGTTAGCAGATTATTGCTGGAATATCATTCGAGAGAAGAGAGATTCACAATACAAGAGAAAAAAGTGGTGTGCATTACAATAGAATGGCTCATTTTCTGTCAATTTTCTGTAATTTCTCATGTCAAATAAATGCTACAATGCGTATACACAAACATTACTATGTTATATATTAGATCTCACCCTCAATTAATATGATAAACTTGTCATAAAAACGTGAATGTGTTTATCGAATTTCACCTCATGTTGGCTGCACTATATCAGAAACAGAAAAAAGAAATATATTTGCGATTACTCATAAATTATCCCAGGCATAAAAAAACTAAAAACAGTTTTGAATTCAGCACTCGAAGTACAACCAGGATTTCAATGTATTTTTTTTTCAGAAATAGAATAAAAAGTGTTTTTTTAGAACAGTGTTACGTACAGCTAGAGAACGAACTGATTGTGTGGAGACCCAGCCCCCAGTTCTAACTTCCTGAGTAGCTTAGAATTTACATGAAACATGCTCCAGGTATCTGAATACGCCCAGAGCACCCTGGGCTGGGGATGGAGATGTCCTCCTGCTGGGTAACAGTGCATGTGGGGATTATGGGAAACGAGTGAGAGGTGGGATAGCAAAGGAAGCTCGTACATTAAATCCTGTAACTTGAAGTTCCGTCTTCTTACAGCCGAATTGGCGTAAGAAGGTCCCTGGTAGCTCGCAGCACTGTTGCCGGATTTAAACAACTGCAAAGCGCTAAAAACTTGAGTAGGAAACTGTAGCCGTTTTCTGAACTGTGTCAACATCGAGGCTTTTCCATAGAGACCTGTACAAACGCACTTTGCGATCTTGTCTGAGGTGTACCCACGAAGCGTCCAACCCGTGTCCACAACAGCTGGCCGGGATTAACTTACACAGACCCAACTATAGATGCTGAATCGTCACTGTCGAGATACAGAGTAATGAGTCACACGGAAGAAGCGTCGCTTGAAGTGACCGGCTGCACTCTGTTATTGTAAGGATACCATGCTTCATTTGAGTAATAGGGTGTAGAAAAATTCCCAGTACGAGTCGCAATAAAAGGTTATTTATTCGTCACACTAGCAGTTTCAGTCTTGTTCCCATCCTCAGGTGTTCATACATTTATGTACATGTTTATATTGCTGGGGATCACTGTCTGAATAAAAAAGAAAATTATTTGCTTGTAAGAAGACAGATACAGGTCGAACAATTGTAAGTAACAAGGCAGCATTTGTCGAAAATGTATCTACACTTACATTAAGATGAAGTATCCTTATTATAATTATGCTTTGGTGAATGGTTTCCAAAATGGTTCAGATGGCTCTGAGTACTATGGGGCGTAAATTCTGAGGTCATCAGTCCCCTAGAACTTAGAACTACTTAAACCTAACTAACTTAAGGACATCACAAACATCTATGCCTGAGGCAGGATTCGAACCTCCTACCGTAGCGGTAGCACGGTTCCAGACTGTAGTGCCTAGAAGCACTCGGTCACACTGGTCGGCTGACGGGTTTTCCACTCGGTTGCACATTTGTTACCATTTTCACGCCAGTGTTCCAGTTTTTTTTAAAATTTAGCTGCATATTTCATTACTGTGTCGTGAACTCATGATATACACAATGTTTGCACTCAAACATGTAGGTTATGGTCAAGGAACTTAGACATATGATGTGCAAAGATGTTAGTCACACAAAACTTGTTGGTTGTGGTGAAAGAACTTAGACATACGAAGTGCAAAAGTGTCGCACACAGAGAAAGTTAAAAAGCGATTATAAATTACGAAATTTTTTATCGACATTAAGAAATTTTTTGATCCACATGTTTGTCTGAGAACTTATATCTAGGAAGCTCAACGATGTTAAACATCTATACCTCTAAAGTTACTGAGAGCTATTATAAATTACGAGAATGACAGAACAGAGTTCAGCTTCATCAACTATGGATAAAATTCACTTAATTTAAGTAATCATTTTGAAACCTGCCACGCTATTCAGAGTATTGATTTTAGCTTTTATCCTATAGATCACTTAAAATAATCTCAGTACCTATGAAAAATAGCAAGGTCGATATATTTTACTGATCCGGGATTTAAAACGACTCGGTAGGTGAATTTAAAAATGAAAGTGTTTTTAACTGATTTTTATTTTTGTCCTTTAGCAAAGTCGCATGGCATGAATAGCTGGGAGATCCCTAACGGCAGGTTCAGCCGCCTAATTCGAAAGGTTTTCCCCGTCCTTCGCTCCGGCAGACACCTTTTCCTTCGATGGGTATGAGATCTTGTATGCAAGCATGTCCGTTAAGTGCAGGTGACTGTTATGGGTGTGTCTGTAGTGTTGACTCATGTTCGTGTTAGAAACGACGAGAGAAGGGAGGGTGAACCCGGAACTGGAACATCGCCTACTCCACCAATGGGCCGTACCCTCACTGCGCCCTAAAACACACACACACACGCACAGACACACATATACACACGCACATTCACAACCACATTAAACAGTATAATAAGCTATAATTCGAGGCTGTTTAGAAGTGTCATATCCTCTACATGTCAATGGCTTCATGAGGCTGGTCGGTTTCGAATACAACAAAATAGAGAAACTATGAAAATATTGACATGAACAATTTATTTTTCAATTAATAATTGCAGTACCGATCGCAAATGGATATTAAACAGCAGACTGTGCTTGTAAAGACTCATTTCTGCGATAGGCGTGAGCAATTTTAACCCTTTGATAATTAAAATTTATTTGGATACTTTTTAAAAATTAAACGTTCAAAAACTTTCTTCATTTGTGATAAACAACACACGTTCGCTGATAAAAAGTTTCAAGTTGAAAATCGGCAAAGTGAGACGCGTGTGTCCCGAGAATCTAACCAGAGCCATATTTACACCTGAATCTTGGATTTCCAGAGTCTCATTTTTAATTTTAGAAATATTTTATCAAAATGATAATTATGGGAAAACGTGTAACAAATCAATACCAAAACGCAAAGAAAACACTTGAAGAAGACTTCAGTATACCATACATCTATGTTTCCTTCATTCTATGAAATTTTCTGCGGAATGTACTTCTCAGTATATACGAATTATGTACAGACCTGTAGAATTACTGAGGTATGTAGTAACGTTTCGAAACAAAGTCTATGATGTACCAGGAAACAGAATTATTTACTTGAGATATTCTTGCAATGGAGAATAGTGCGATTCGATCCGAAACTGGTGATATTAGTGTCACAGCCAGAATCTTCAGGTGGCACTAGTGGAACAATATCTGTTTACGTATCTGTTTACAAAACTTCTTGTCTCATACTACCTTGACAGAAGAATTTATTATCCTCACTCACTGCAGCTGTTCACCTCAAATATTCCTGATACTGATGTGATATCGTAATTCTTCTTTCCACGAACATGATTTGGGAGAAATTGCTCACTAAATGATGCGTAGTCACTTGTCGCAGCTGTATTATTTGCAGCGATATCGCTCGCATCTTTTTTTTTCAAATGAAACGTCAGTTATTACTGATACTAATATCCGACATCACAGCTGTCTACTGGTCGATACTGGGGTAGTGTTAAGAATGACGGTGCAAAGAACTGAGTTTCCCATGATTTCCCCTTAATCATTAGGGTAACTGCCGGAATGATTCCTATGAAACACTTTTCTAGTTTCCTTCATTATCTTCCCCAACTCGAGTTTGGACTCCGTCTGTAATTATCTCGTTGTCGACGGATACTAAACCGTAATCTTCCTTCATATGACTGTATGAGGAACCAGTTAGGTCGTGCAAATTTATTTACTTTTTAATAAAAAGCATTCAATACGAAAATAAATTTCCTTTGTTTTTAATTTCTGGAATTACGAAAATAAAAAAAAGTTATTGTGATCAGGACTGCTTTTTCATAAAATGTTTAATACAACAGCTATTGCCTCACAACGACGTCAAAAATTACCTCAAATTTAAAATTTTTCATTGTCCATGTTAAATATCAGATTCGCCACCCACATACCAGTATAAAAAGGGAGCAGAGGAAATGTAATTTTGTATTTCATTCATGTAGATCGCATGTAACGGGTGTGGGTCACATTGCGTGGTCGGGAGGGTGGGGGAAGGGGGGAAACCGCCTACTACAAAACAAGATAAATTAGATATTCACGTTTCTTTGGAGAATGCAGTATGAACTCGAAGAGGCAGGTTGAGCAGTAAACGCAAAGATGTTCTCACCGACCGTACCTAAGAAAATGACAACTATGTGAATATGAAAAAATGTAGTGGAACAACGCAAGAATGCTAACAAGAGGATAAGGGACAAGCACTACAACGAGAGCACTAAAAGAAATAGGTCTTCTGGCAACTGTTTCTCTTAATCTAAGTCATCTCTAGGGAAATTAAGACGACCTCTGTAAGGAGATGAAACACATCTGCTTTAAGGCAACTGTCATAACAGCGTATTCACGCTCCATGCCTGAGTCACTTGTCAACTCGAAGATGATCCACAGTAGCCGACTCGTTCTGCTGGTGTGGTGCATCTGTGTATGGATCTACGCCTTACACCTTAGGAGAAGCACAGGCTTTTTCTTGTGTGTCAGCCACTAGCAACACTGGCAATAAAAATTTCAATCAGGACGCATAGCGTAGCTAGGCACAAAGTACTCTTGTTCCTGGCCGCACATGAAAGTGGACGCGGTATGCATATTTGTCTTGTGCTTTCAACATGGCCGCATTTCAACTGACATGCATTTACAATACGGTGAGATTGTAGTAAGCGGCATCTGTTGGGGATTGCATTTACGTACTGAAATTGACGAGTCGCTTAAGGTTATGCCGTAACGATTTCCTTCTGACACTGAAATTTGAATTCGAACACGGCGTTGGGAAAGAACACATGGTGATCATTATTCGTTTCTATTTTAGAGATCCATTAAGAAACAGTTTATCTCACTCATAAGACCATGTTTCAGAAGCTTGTAACATTATTTGAACTTTATTTTTGCTGCGATGTCTGGTCGCGATGAGATATCGATATTTTGTATTTACCCAAGACGGATTACATTGTGTATGTTGTCTCTCTCAAACAACTGAAAGTCCAGGACGGAATATGAATCCAGAATGGAATGGCTTCAGCAGCCAGAAACTATGGTCATGTGTGCATGAGTTCGGTTTGCGTCAGAGAGAAAGAGAGAGAGAGAGAGAGAGAGAGAGAGAGAGAGAGAGAGAGAGGGGGGGATAGAGAGAGAATGTATGTTGTCTATTTCAGACGAAAGCGTTGTTGACTGACAGCTCACTTTCTGCGGGCTTTTTCTTGTGCCTATCTGCGACTCAACAACTCCGCTATATGGCGAGCAGCAACTATCCTTTTCATAATACTGTCTCTGTCACACATTTATTACAATTTTCCTGTGTTTTATCTTCGCGAATTTATGACGTCGCACACCCTTCTTTGTTCAACAGTTTCGCCAAGTGTCCCAAATCTCTACATGTGGACGTTTAAGATCTGCTTCATAAAAAAATGCTCTTTCATTTAAGTCGGACTTCATTCAGAGGCAACGGAGCGTAGGAACGTAGCAGTTGCAATAAGAACTTGAAAACACCACAAATAAGATCGCATAATGCAGTACTTTGATGGCATTGCAGAAACGATGGGGTCATTTGAACTTATCGTATTTCTTCTACCAAACGAATGGATATACAGAATGAACCTGCACCAGTAGTCACATTTCCTTCGGGAAATACTGTTATAGCTTTACGGACCTATTTTTATCTACGTATTGGACAGCTATCAGCCATAATGGCGTAGTCTACCGAGACGTGATATAGTTGAAATAAAATTTTATGATTATTGTATAAGTCGTAATGTAAAAAACCATAATAGAGAGTACATAACTGTTTTTCTTACATTATGACGTGGTACGATAGTCAGAAAACTTTAATTTCAAAAATCATCTAAATTTCATCTATAAAGCCGTACTTGATTACGGACTGATTCAGGGTGGACTGTGGAGAACAATTATGACTTCTTTACAGATTCCAGCACCGGAGAATACTTGCAGCACCGTCGGCGAACAAACCACCGGGTTCTTCAGAAAGCTGTACAGCAAACGCCAAGAACGTGACAATATTGTTAAAATCAACGCATGCCATTAAAACAAGGAAAGGTAACTCTACTCCCACTATTATTTGCGGGCTCTATACAAAGACTTTTCTACGATTAATTGACATGTCACGGTGTGATTTCATTTGGGCTTATTTAATAACTTGTCATTGGTTTGACACGGAGGTAACAGCAATGAACTGTTTAATTAATTAATGAAATATTATCTAGGTGTGTTCTGTATAACAGTCTTAAAGTGAAATTGGATAGTTACTTGTTCACAATGTTAATGCTGTTATGATATTTATTGGGATTAAGTATTAAATGCAGTTTTAGATAGCAGCGGTAAAGTTGTGATGGTACAAAATTTTTCCAACTTGTAATGATCCGTACTGAGTAATTGGTTTTCACTATTAAATTCTAGTTTCTGTTTCAAGTATAAATTATTTTCATTTATTTGAACTGTTTCTGTGAACAAGAATGTAATGTATTTATGAATATGTTTCGTTATACAAAATATTGTCTTTAAACACGATTTGTTGTGGAAATTGTACGACATTATAACTTATTTAAATGAATTTATTAAGTAATTTGTTCATTTAGGATAAACGTAAGATTTGTTGTAAAAATCGAAAGAAGGATATAACTGAGATGTGAATGCGGCTTCGACGGTAAGCTGTGATGGAACTGCATGAGTGTTGGCAGATTTGTGCAAGTCATTAAAACTAAAATGAGGAGAAACAGTATACTGGAGGGTGTCTGAGAATGAGGCGTTTGAGAGAAACTGTTGCGAGGTTTAAAATTGCCGTCGTGTCGGAGCGTAATGGTGGTTTTGTAGAATTGTTTTATGGATATTACATGGTGCCTTGTGTTATCTACTGTACTCGAGGACAGCACGTGTATTGGAAGCAGGCAGGCGTGAGCAATGAGAACTGAAAACTGAACTGTGTCACCCTGGTAAGGTTCGCGAGCTGGAAAGACGAATAGAAGACATCCACAAGAGCTCTGTCGTCCGATGGCATTTACGTTGTATTTAATAAGTTTATATCTGATGGACATTTCTCACAAGCGGACGTGTGGGAGAAATGTGAAAAGACAGTTAATTACAAGAAGTAATAATTTTTGAATGTGCTGAGCAACTATACGTGACAAAAATACACTCCTGGAAATGGAAAAAAGAACACATTGACACCGGTGTATCAGACTCACCATACTTGCTCCGGACACTCCGAGAGGGCTGTACAAGCAATGATCACATGCACGGCACAGCGGACACACCAGGAACCGCGGTGTTGGCCGTCGAATGGCGCTAGCTGCGCAGCATTTGTGCACCGCCGCCGTCAGTGCCAGCCAGTTTGCCGTGGCATACGGAGCTCCATCGCAGTCTTTAACACTGGTAGCATGCCGCGACAGCGTGGACGTGAACCGTATGTGCAGTTGACGGACTTTGAGCGAGGGCGTATAGTGGGCATCCAGGAGGCCGGCTGGATGTACCGCCTAATTGCTCAACACGTGGGGCGTGAGGTCTCCACAGTACATCGATGTTGTCGTCAGTGGTCGACGGAAGGTGCACGTGTCCGTCGTCCTGGGACCGGACCGCAGCGACGCACGGATGCACGCCAAGACCGTAGGATCCTACGCAGTGCCGTAGGGGACCACACCGCCACTTCCCAGCAAATTAGGGACACTGTTGCTCCTGGGGTATCGGCGAGGACCATTCGCAACCGTCTCCATGAAGCTGGGCTACGGTCCCGCACACCGTTAGGCCGTCTTCCGCTCACGCCCCAACATCGTGCAGCCCACCTCCAGTGGTGTCGCGACAGGCGTGAATGGAGGGACGAATGGAGACGTGTCGTCTTCAGCGATGAGAGTCGCTTCTGCCTTGGTGCCAATGATGGTCGTATGCGTGTTTGGCGCTGTGCAGGTCAGCGCAACAATCAGGACTGCATACGACCGAGGCACACAGGGCCAACACCTGGCATCATGGTGTGGGGAGCGATCTCCTACACAGGCCGTACACCTCTGGTGATCGTCGAGGGGACACTGAATAGTGCACGGTACATCCAAACCGTCATCGAACCCATCGTTCTACCATTCCTAGACCGGCAAAGGAACTTGCTGTTCCAACAGGACAATGCACGTCCGCATGTATCCCGTGCCACCCAACGTGCTCTGGAAGGTGTAAGTCTACTACCCAGGCCAGCAAGATCTCCGGATCTGTCCCCCATTGAGCATGTTTGGGACTGGATGAAGCGTCGTCTCACGCGGTCTGCACGTCCAGCACGAACGCTGGTCCAACTGAGGCGCCAGGTGGAAATGTCATGGCAAGCCGTTCCACAGGACTACATCCAGCATCTCTACGATCGTCTCCATGGGAGAATAGCAGCCTGCATTGCTGCGAAAAGTGGATATACACTGTACTAGTGCCGACATTGTGCATGCACTGTTGCCTGTGTCTATGTGCCTGTGGTTCTGTCAGTGTGATCATGTGATGTATCTGACCCCAGGAATGTGTCATTAAAGTTTCCTCTTCCTGGGACAATGAATTCACGGTGTTCTATTTCAATTTCCAGGAGTGTATTATGTGGAAATTCGAGCAGTCAGCATAACTGGAGTTAATCGAAAATTTCTGAGGGCACAGCACGAACCTTCGTTGAAACAGGCTTTACCAGTAAATGTGCACGTCTCCAACAAACACATTCAAGCAGGCGATTATGCTTTGTGTACGGTTTGGTGATTTTGGAGTAATATCTCATCGAATCAGACCTGGATTATACTGAAGATCTTATTTTTGCGTCAGATGAAGATCTAGAGCTGGATATTTTAGCGTAATAACTTTAACGTAATGTATTCCCTGCCGTCGTTGGATAAGCAGCTGCGGCAGCAAGTCTTATACCCCTAGCTTACTTATTTGTTACATAGTTTAATTCATAATTTATTTGCGTGTTTTTGGGTACTTGTATTGTTTAATTCATATATTTCGGGCGTATTATAGTATTTGAGAGTTGTAACATCGCGATTTTGTGTTTACGTGGTAGATTCTCATTGCGTGTGAGTTTCGTATCGGAGGTGTAATTTCGAGTTTTAGTTACTGTAATCGTAAATTCAGGCAGATTGTAGCGCAGTCGTTAGGCATTTATACAGGTTAGTTGATACATTCTTTGCGTGTTTCGCTTGCGTTATCTAGGCACGGACTCGTGTTTCAACATCGATGACCTGTTGTTCAACATCGATTAGAAAGGACAGGTACTGCGATTGCTGTGTCGGATGAGGGCTGAGTTGGCATCCCTTCGCTCACAGCTGCAAGCGGCGCTGACTTCGGTCGCTCAGCTGGAGGCTGTTGTCAATGAGCACCACTGCACTGTGAGGAGCCGGACTTGGGTATCACGGGGATGTCAACACGGGGATGTCAACCTCGTCCCGTCTGCCCCAGAGCGGTCTGTCGCTGTGGTTGCTCGGGTTGCTGCCCGCAGTGGGGCTGAGCCCTCGCCTGTGACTGATTGGGAGGTCGTTCCAAGGCGTGGCAGGCAGCGAAAGACGTCCCCGGATGCAGATCAGAAAGCCTCTCCGGTGCGTCTGACAAACAGGTTTCAGGCACTGTCTCTGGCTGAGCCAGATGCAGCAGCGTGCCCTGTTTCAGAGGATCATTCTCAGCCTTCAAGGTCCGGACAATTGCAGAGGGTGGGCTTATTGGTAGTGGGGAGCTCCAATGTTAGGTGCGTAATGGGGCCCCTTAGGGATATGGCGGCTAAGGAGGGGAAGAAATCCAGTGTGCAATCCGTATGCAATCCGGGAGGAGTCATTCTTGATGTGGAAAGGGTCCTTCCGGATCATATGAAGAGCACAGGGTGCAGCCAGCTCCAGGTGGTGGCACATGTCGGCACTAATGACGTGTGTCGCTTTGGATCTGAGGAAATTCTCTCTGGTTTCCTGCGGCTACCTGATTTGGTGCAGGCTGCCGGTCTTGATTACGAGATGAAGGCAGAGCTCACCATCTGCAGTATCGTCGACAGAACCGACTGCGGACCTTTGGTGAGGAGCCGGGTGGAGGGTCTAAATCATAGGTTCAGACAGTTTTGCGACCGTGTTGGCTGCAGATTCCTTGATGCGCCACAGGGTGGTGGGGTTTCGGGTTCCGCTGAATAGGTCAGGAGTTCACTACACTCAGCTGGCGGCTACACGGGTAACGGAGGCTGTGTGGCGTGGACTGGGCGGTTTTTAGGTTATAAGGCCTCGGGAAAGTACGGGGTGGGCTGCAATGTCAAAGGGTGCATGGCAAATACAGGACGTGCTTGGATCAAGGAACAGTCGGAATTATAGTTGTAAATTGTTGTAGTTGCGCTGGAAAAGTACCTGAGCTTCAAGCGCTAATAGAAAGCACAAAAGCTGATATCGTTATAGGTACAGAAAGCTGGCTAAAGCCTGAAATAAGTTCTGTAGAAATTTTTACGAAGTCTCAGACGGTGTTCAGGAAAGATAGATTAGGCAGAATTGGTGGTGGAGTGTTTGTGTCTGTCAGTAGTGGTTTATCTTGTAGTGAAGTCGAAGTAGATACTCCTTGCTAATTGGTATGGGTGGAGGTTATACTTAACAGCCGAACTAAGTTAATAATTGGCTCCTTCTACCGACCCCCAGACTCCGATGATACAGTTGCGGAACAGTTCAGAGAAAGTTTGAGTCTGGTAGCAAATAAATACCCCACTCATACGGTTATAGTTGGTGGGGACTTCAACCTTCCCTCGATATATTGGCTAAACTACTTGTTCAAAACCGGTGGTAGGCAGTAAACATCTGCCGAGGTTGTTCTAAATGCTTTCTCCGAAAATTATTTCGAGCAGTTAGTCCACGAACCCACGCGAATTTTAAATGGTTGTGAAAACACACTTGACCTCTTAGCCAAAAACAATCCAGAGCTGATAGAGAGCATCATGACTGATACAGGGATTAGTGATCACAAGGTCGTTGTAGCTAGGCTCAATATCGTTTCTTCCAAATCCATCAGAAACAAACGCAAAATAATTTTATTTAAAAAAGAGGATAAAGTGTTACTAGAAACCTTCCTAAAAGACAATCACCATTCCTTCCGAACTGACTATGCAAATGTAGACGAGATGTGGCTCAAATTCAAAAATATAGTAGCAACAGCAATTGAGAGAGTCATACCTCATAAATTGGTAAGAGATGGAACGGATCCCCCGTGGTACACACAATGGGTCCGAACGCTTTTGCAGAGGCACCGGAAAAAGCATGCGAAGTTCAGAAGAACGCGAAATCCCGAAGATTGGGTAAAATTTACAGACGCGCGATATTTGGCACGGACTTCGATGCGAGATGCCTTTAATAGGTTCCACAACGAAACATTGTCTCGAAATTTGGTAGAAAATCCGAAGAAATTCTGGTCGTATGTAAAGTACACAAGCGGCAAGACGCAGTCAATACCTTCGCTGCCCAGTGCCGATGGTACTGTTACCGATGACTGTGCCACTAAAGCGGAGTTATTGAACGCTGTTTTCCGAAATTCCTTCACCAGAGAATACAAATGGAATATTCCAGAATTTGAAACACGAACATCTGCTAGCATGAGTTTCTTAGAAGTAGATACCTTTGGGGTTGCGAAGCAACTCAAATCACTTGATCAGGCAGGTCCAGATTGTATACCGATTAGGTTCCTTTCAGATTACGCTGACACATTAGCTCCCTACTTAGCACTCATATACAACCACTCGCTCACCGATAGATCTGTACCTACAGATTGGAAAATTGCGCAGATCGCACTAGTGTTTAAGAAGGGTAGTAGGAGTAATCCATCTAACTAGAGACCTATATCATTGACGTCGGTTTTCAGTAGGGGTCTGGAGCATATACTGTATTCAAACATTATGAATCACCTCGAAGGGAACGATCTATTGATACGTAATCAGCATGGCTTCAGAAAACATCGCTCTTGTGCAACGCAGCTAGCTCTTTATTCGCACGAAGTAATGGCCGCTATCGACAGGGAATCTCAAGTTGATTCCGTATTTCTAGATTTCGGGAAAGCTTTTGACACCGTTCCTCACAAGCGACTTCTAATCAAGCTGCGGGCATATGGGGTATCGTCTCAGTTGTGCGACTGGATTCGGGATTTCCTGTCAGGAAGGTCGCAGTTAGTAGTAATAGACGGCAAATCATCGAGTAAAACAGAAGTGTTCCCCAGGGAAGCGTCCTGGGACCTCTGCTGATTCTTATCTATATAAATGACCTGGGTGACAATCTGAGCAGTTATCTTAGGTTGTTCGCTGATGATGCTGTAATTAACCGTTTAGTAAGGTCATCCGAAGACGAGTATCAGTTGCAAAGCGATTTAGAAGAGATTGCTATATGATGTGGCAGGTGGCAGTTGACGCTAAATAACGAAAAGTGTTAGGTGATCCACATGAGTTCCAAAAGAAATCCGTTGGAATTCGATTACTCGATAAATATTACAATTCTCAAGGCTGTCAATTCAACTAAGAACATGGGTGTTAAAATTACGAACAACTTCAGTTGGAAAGACCACATAGATAATATTGTGTGGAAGGCGAGCCAAAGGTTGCGTTTCATTGGCAGGACACTTACAAGATGCAACAAGTCCACTAAAGAGACAGCTTACACTACACTCGTTCGTCCTCTGTTAGAATATTGCTGCGCGGTGTGGGATCCTTAGCAGGTGGAATTGACGGAGGTCATCGAAAGGGAGCAAAAAAGAGCAGCTCGTTTTGTATTATCGCCTAATAGGGGAGAGAGTGTGGCAGATATGATATTCGAATTGGGATGGAAGTCATTACAGCAAAGACGTTTTTCGTTGCGGCGAGATCTTTTTACGAAATTTCAGTCACGAACTTTCTCTTCCGAATACGAAAATATTTTGTTGAGCACAACCTACATAGGTAGGAATGATCATCAGAATAAAATAAGAGAAATCAGAGCTCGAACAGAAAAGTTTAGGTGTTCGTTTTTCCCGTGCGCTGTTAGGGAGTGGAATAGTAGAGAGATAGTATGATTGTGGTTCGATGAACCCTCTGCCAAGCACTTAAATGTGAATTGCAGAGTAGTCATGTAGATGTAGATTTATTCCAAAATTAGTTCCCAGGGGGCGACCTTTTCATTGTCAGTGACCTTATCTACTACAGTGCGAGAGCAGGAGGGACTGTGGTAATTTCTGCTGCAGCCTCTGCTGTCGTCAGCAAGGTGAAAAGATTGCATCGCTGGTATCATGTGCAAAATGGTAACAGGTTCATCATGTGTAAAGAAACAACCATCATGTACTTTTTAAAATACTGCCGTTAATTTGAGTAGTGAGAACTACCAATTAATCTATCAGACATCCTAAATGACGTTTTGCTACCTCAAGTGCTTTAATATGGTCAGTTACTTTCAATGAGAGACGTGATAGAACGAAATATCGTAACTTTACTTAACGAAACGGGCTATACAGGTTCAGCGATTACGGAAACATGCCTCGCATATGAAATGTCATAGAACTACTACATACACTTACTCACAAGGGAACCTCCCCGTCGCACCCCCCTCAGATTTAGTTATAATTTGGCACAGTGGATAGGCATTGAAAAACTGAACACATCAATCAAAAAACAGGAAGAAGTTGCGTGGAACTATGAAAAAAATAAGCAAAATACACAAACTGAGAAGTCCATGTCTAATACAGGCAACATCGAGGACATTGTTAGCTCAGGAGTGCCGTGGTCCCGTGCTTAACGTGAGCAGTTGAAGAACGAAAGATCCTCGGTTCAAGTCTTCCCTCGAGTGAATATTTTAGTTTCTTCATTTTCGCAGAGTTGTGATTTGTCCGTTCGTTCATTTACGTCTACATCTACATCTACATTTATACTCCGCAAGCCACCCAACGGTGTGTGGCGGAGGGCACTTTACGTGCCACTGTCATTACCTCCCTTTTCTGTTCCAGTCGAGTATGGTTCGCGGGAAGCACGACTGTCGGAAAGCCTCCGTGCGCGCTCGAATCTCTGTAATTTTACATTCGTGATCTCCTCGGGAGGTATAAGTAGGGGGAAGCAATATACTCGATACCTCATCCAGAAACGCACCCTCTCTTGCAGAGTCTGCCACTTGAGTTTGCTAAACATCTCCGTAACGCTATCACGGTTAACAAATAACCCTGTGACGAAACGCGCCGCTCTTCTTTGGATCTTCTCTATCTCCTCCGTCAACCCGATCTGGTACGGATCCCACACTGATGAGCAGTACTCAAGAATAGGTCGAACGAGTGTTATGTAAGCCACCTCCTCTGTTGATGGACTACATTTTCTAAGGACTCTCCCAATGAATCTCAACCTGGTACCCGCCTTACCAACAATTAATTTTATATAATCATGCCACTTGAAATCGTTCCGCACTCATACTCCCAGATATTTTACAGAAGTAACTGCTACCATTGTTTGTTCCGCTATCATATAATCATACAATAAAGGATATTTCTTTCTACGTATTCGCAATATATTACATTTGTCTATATTAAGGGTCAGTTGCCACTCCCTGCACCAAGTGCCTATCCGCTGCAGATCTTCCTGCATTTCGCTACAATTTTCTAATGCTGCAACTTCTCTGTATACTACAGCATCATCCGCGAAAAGCCGCATGGAACTTCCGTCACTATCTACTAGGTCATTTATATATATTGTGAAAAGCAATGGTCCCATAACACTAACCTGTGGCACGCCAGAGGTTACTTTAAGGTCTGTAGACATCTCGCCATTGATAACAACATGCTGTGTTCTGTTTGCTAAAAACTCTTCAATCCAGCCACACAGCTGGTCTGATATTCCGTAGGCTCTTACTTTGTTTATCAGGCGAAAGTGCGGAACTGTATCGAACGCCTTCCGGAAGTGAAGGAAAATAGCATCTACTTGGGAGCCTGTATCTAATATTTTCTGGGTCTCATGAACAAATAAAGCGAGTTGGGTCTCACACGATCGCTGTTTTCAGAATCGATGTTGATTCCTACAGGGTAGATTCCAAAAGCGACATGATACTCGAGAAATAAACATGTTCTAAAATTCTACAACAGATCGACGTCAGAGACATAGGTCTATAGTTTAGCGCATCTGCTCGACGACCCTTGTTGAAGACTGGGACTACCTGTGCTCTTTTCCAATCATTTGGAACCTTCCATTCCTCTAGACACATGCAGTACAGGGCTGTTAGAAGGGGGGCAAGTTCTTTCGCGTACTCTGTGTACAAACGAATTGGTATCCCGTCAGGTCCAGCGGACTTTCCTCTGTTGAGTGATTCTAGTTGCTTTTCTATTCCTTGGACACTGTTCACTGTAATTAGTTTAGTGTCTGTGTTTTGCGACGGCACCGAAAAACTGTGCGATTAGTAGACGAATGGACGTGCCTCTCCAATGGGAATATCACATCCACAAGAAAACCTAATTCGGGGAAGGTAGAAGAATCTTTTTACCCATTCGCCAAGTGTACAAGTTAGGTGGGTCTGCAACATATTCCTATCATGTGACGCACATGCCGTCACCAGTGTCGTATAGAATATATCAGACGTGTTTTCCTGTGGAGATATCGGTTGACCTATAACCTTGCGATCAATTTTTTTCGGTTCCCATTGGAGAAGCACGTCCTGTCGCCTTTTAATCGCACGGTTTTGCGGTACGGTCGCACAACTCAGACATTAAACTTATTATAGTAAACAGAGATGTCAATGAATGAACGGACAGATCATAACTTTGCGAAAATAAAGAAAGTAAATTTTTCACTCGAGGGAAGACTTGAACACAGCACCTCTTGTTCCACAACTGCACCCGCTAACCACGGGACCACGGCGAACCTGAGCCTATATGATCCTTTATATTACTTATATTGCACATGGACTATTCAGTTAGTATATTTTGCGTATTTTTATCGTAGTTCCACACAACTTCTTCCTGTTTTCTCGATTGATCTGTGTTCCGTTTTTCAAGGCCTATCCACTGTGCCAACTTATAACTATATCTGAGGCGGGTGCGATGGGGAGGTTCCCTTGTCAGATCAGGTCTCCAGTCAATTACTAGAGGATGAAGTGGCAACTGCTGATTACTGTTCTATACTGAGCGTATTCTAAGAGTTCTAAATTATAAAACAAGTTCAATAAATTGCAAAAGACTCTAAGCAACTTGCACCAGACGCAACACTTTTATTTGTTTACCCAATCATGCAAGGTAACTACTGATGTTCTTATATTATTACAGTTTACGGTAAGTCTGTTCTGAGCTTGCAGAGAGTCTACGTTCATGCCGGCCGCTGTGGCCGAGCGGTTGTAGGGGACTCAATCTGGAACCACGGGCCGGCCGCTGTGGCCAAGCGGTTTTAGGCGCTACACTCTGGAACCGAGCGACCGCTTCGGTCGCAGGTTGGAATCCTGCCTCGGGCATGGATGTGTGCGATGTCCTTAGGTTAGTTCGATTTAAGTAGTTCTAAGTTCAAGGGGACTGATGAACTCAGAAGTTAAGTCCCAGAGTACTCACAGCCATTTGAACCATCTGGAATCGCGTGACCGCTACAGTCCCATTTTCGAATCCTGACTTGGGCATGGATATGTGTGATGTCCTTAGGTTACTTAGGTTTAAGTAGTTCTAAATTCTAGGGGACTGATGACCCCAGATGTTAAGTCCCATAGTGCTCATAGCCATTTGAACCATTTTGAGTCTATGTTCATGAAAACTCATACAAACGTGCGTAGACTGTATATAGTCTACAATGTTTAACGACAATATTCAGAGGAAATTGTATCTTTTAGTTAGCGTAACTAGTTATTAAATAAGAGGTAGCGAAAGTTTTTAACGACATTAGCAAAAATAAGCATCTGTACTGCATGCTTTAGCACGAAGTTGAGATGCTGCAGTGTGTTACGGCACAAAGTCAGCGCCGGCACGCCAGTCGGGAACGGCAGGGAAGAGAAGGCTATGAGATGACATCCAGGAAGACAACACGACAGGAGCGGCACTACGGGAAGAGGACATAAGCGTCCCGCGTGACTGAAGGGGGCCTTCTTGGATAGCAGCTTCAACGTCAGCCACTTCGTTAACTGACGCATCATTAGCTATCTCTCCGTAGCACAGGCTTGTGTTTGTATATTCTGAAAAAGACTGATTATTCTGCATGTCGCTCTTTGCTTGCGACACATATCAAAGTTAAATAATTCTAATTTTCTTTTGTTATAAAACTCATTGATACCAGTCGTATAATTGATTGTATAGCGAATCGAGGATGCAGGATTGGCAGACACAAGATAGTGTTACAGCTGAAAGTAGTAGGCGTGACCACATTTCCTTCGTTTTACAGGGTGACTGACGAGGAAATGTAAAGGTGCATATAAGCTAATGTAACTTTTACTGTGTAATATATAGTTGAACAAAGTTTTCCACATAATGTCATTATTATATTGCTTTTACTCAGAAGATTTTTTCAATTGTTTGTGTCGTTATTTGATCAGGATACTGCTGGATACTTTTTGAACGTGTACTATTATATGAAGAATTTTTTCTCCCAGGTTACATTAGTAACGACTTCCACAGTTTTGAGTCATCAGTTTGGAGACTGGTTTCATGCGACCTCCCACGAATTCCTCTCCCCTGTATTAACCTCTTCATCACACACTAACACTCGCAAACCAGCATCCTCAATTACTTGTTGCACATATTCCAGTCTCTACCTTCTTCTACAGTTTTTACCCTCTACAGCTCCTCCTAGTATCATGGAAGTCATTCCCAGATGTTCTTAACAGATCTCATATCATCCTGTCCCTTCTCCTTGTCAGTGTTTTACATATATGCATTACCTCTTTGATTCCGCGAAAACCTCCTCAATCCCCACGTTATCAGACCACCAAATTTTAAACATTTGACTGTAGCGCCACATCTCAAATGATTCTATTGTCTTCGGTTCCGGTTTTCCGACAGTCCACGTTTCACTATCTTAAAACACTGTGCTCCATACGTTCATTCGCAGAAATTTCTTCCTAAAATTGAGGCCTATGTTTGACACTAGTAGACTTCTCTTGACCAAGAGCGCCCTTTTTGCCGGTGCTAGTCTGCTTATGATGTCCTCCTTGCTGCCTCCGTCATTGGTAGTTTTGCTGACTTTGTACTAGAATTTCTTCACTTCATCCATTTCGTGACCATGCGTCCTGATGTTAAGTTTCTCGCCGTTCTCACTTCTGCTACTTACCATTACTTTCGTCTTTCTTCGATTTACTCTCAATCCACATCCTGTACTCCTTACATTGTTCATTCAGTTCAGCAGATCTTGTAATCCTCCTTCACTTTCGCTGATGAGTGAATCTATCATTAATATCCTTTCACCTTCAATTCTAATTCCACTCTTCAACCTCTTTTTTATTTCCATCACTACTTGTTCGATGTATATTGTGAATAGTAGGGCGAAAGGCTACATCCCTATATTATGTCCTTTTTAATTCGTGTACTTTGTTCTTGATCTTCTACGCACACTGTTTCCTGTTTGGCTATTGTACATGTCATATGTTACCCGTCTCACTCCATAGCTTATTCATTTTTTTCTCACAATTTCGGACATCTTGCACCATTTGACACTGTCGAGCGCTTTTTCCAGGTCGACAAATCCTATGAACGTATCCTTATTTTTCCCTAGTCTTGCTTCCGTTATCAGTCTTAACGTCAGAACTGCCTCTCTTCTGTCTTTACCTTCCCTAAAGCCAAACTTGTCATCTGAGACATCCTCAATTTTTTCCATTTTCTGTGTATGATTCTTGTCATCAACTTTGATGAAAGAACTGTTAAGTTGATACCACTATAATTCTCTTACTTGCTAGCTCTGGCAATCTTTGGAATTGTGTGGATGAAATTTCTCCGGAAGTAGGATTGTATATAGCCAGACTCGCATACACCAAAGCGAAGAGTCGTTTTGTTACTACTTCTCCCAATGATTCTAGGAATGCTGATGGAATATAATCAATGCCTTCTCCCTTATTTGATCTTCATTCTTTCAATGCTCTTTTAAATTCTGATTCTACAACTTGATCGCCTACCTCTTCCCTATCGATTCACGTTTCTTCTTCAGTCACACCAGACAGCGCTTCCCCCTCATAGAGGCCTAAAATCCAGTCTTGTCATCTACCCGCTCTCTCCCCTGCATGTAACTGTGGAATTCCCATTGTGCTCTTAATGTTACTGTGTTTGCTTTTGATGTCATCGAAGGTTGTTATGACTTTTCTGTTTGCTGAGTCAGTCCTTCGCAGCTGCGTGCAACCAACTGTGCTACAACCATGATGCTATCCTTCCCATTCCTTTCCTACTTCTTGAAAAATTCTAAGGACTTCTACAGTGCGTGTGCACTTTATTTCATTTGTTAATGTTTTCAGTTCTTGTAAAAAAATGCTAAAGACTTATACAGTGCGTGTGCACTTCATTTCATTTGTTAATATGATCAGTTTTCCTAAATATGGTAAAGACTTATTCAGTGCATGTGCACTTTATTTCATTTCTCAATATATTTAAATTCTTGCAAAATGGTAAAGACTTATTCAGTGCGTGTGCACTTTATTTCATTTCTCAATATATTTAAATTCTTGTAAAATGGTAAAGACTTATTCAGTGCGTGTGCACTTTATTTCATTTCTCTATATGTTTAAATTCTTGTAAAATGGTAAAGACTTATACAGTGCGTGTACACTTTATCTCACTTTTTAATGTATTTTGTACTCATTGCGTATACACTTTGTCAATTCTTAATATGTTGTGTACTCAGTGTGTGTTCACTCTATTTCATTTCGTAATATGTTCTGTACTTACATTATTTATCAATAATGTTATATATATTCTGTGACCGTAGACTTAGTAAACTAAATAGACTATAGAAAACTTTGTTACTCATGGCAAGTCCAATTGACTCACCATCGCTGCCAAATTTTTGCCCCCCCCCCCCCCCCCTCAGTGGAGGGTTATGTAAGAGGTCCATGACTAAAGAATTTGTTGCTAACGCACTCGAGCAGATGTAATTTCGATGGATTGCTCACGCGCTGCCTGCGATATGTAAGCTGTAAGAGAATCTCAGACCAGAGAGCACTGTTGACTTCTGTAGGAACTGTGTAGCAGTAGGAGTAAGTTGTTGCTAGTGAGCAGTCATGTGTATCGAGATGATCGAGATGGCTGGGCCAGTCGTGTGGAGAGCGATGGCGGTGCCTGAGCGTTGTAGTATTAGGTAAAAGCAACCTCGCGCATATGTACATTGTTATATCAAGTCCCACGCAAATGCTTTTAAAAAGAAATCTCTTAATAATAAGCTTTCTCATAAAAAGTAACTTTTGACAATCATTCATTTCAATGTAAAGAATTTACTAATTTCTCCAATCCTTGGTCATTCCGTTTATTGAAAAGGAAAATCAGTTGTTTCTTTTTATACATGATAAATCTATCGGCCAGCATTGCACTCGGCTGTGCCAAAAAAATTTTTTATGGAAGCAGGTATATATGCGTTATCCAGCGACCTTATTGAGGTAAGAATTTTCATTTTATGCAGAATGGTCTTTCAGGGCCATGACGCAGCACTTCTGGCGTCCAAAATTTACCCGTTTAAATTCACAGTCAATTATTGAAAGGGTATAAGTGAGCAACAATTTTTTATTAAGAGATGAGTCACATTTTATTATTGATAGGTTACGCAATTTATTTGTTGGGAGGTTACGCTAAATGCGTTTTTACTGTTGGACGGTTACATTAAATGTAAACGCTATATATACGTAATATTTTTTCCTGTTGGGAGGCTACAATCTGTCTAATGAGCTATTCCTTAACGCAATGTCTAGCTTTAGAGAACTTGGAAGGTTTTTCTTCTTTCCTTATCACTTCCATACCCCGCTTCTTTGCGTATCTGTTCTTCTTGGCTAGTCTCTTAAACTTAATCCTAGTCTTGATCACTACTAAATTGTTATCGGAGTTTTGGGTATACCTTACAGTCCAGTATCTGATTTCGGAATCGCTTCCTGATCATGACGTAAACCGAGACCTTCCCGTACCCCCATGCCTTTTCCAAGTTTACCTTCTCCTCTAGTGCTTCTTGAAGAGAGTATTCGTTTTTGCTAGCTGAAATTTATTGCAGAACCGAATTACTATTTCTCCTCTCTTATTCGTATTACTAAGCCCATATTCTCTCGTACCCCGTTCTTTTACTCCTTCCCCTACAACCACATTCCACTCCCCCATATCTATTAGATTTTCATCTTCCTTTACGTACTGAACTAGTCATTTTTTTCCCTCTCTCTTCATCTTCAGCCTGCGACGTCGGCGTCTATACCTGACCTATTGTTGTCGGCGTTGGTTTGCTGTTGATTCTGACGATAACAGCCCTTTCCCTGAACTGATCTAAGTAACGCACTCTCTGTCCTACCTTCCAAGTCGTAACGAATTGTACTCCCGTTGTACCCTTCGCTGTTGTTGTTAATATTACTCTACACATATGTGACCAGGCTTCCTTATCTTCTTTCCATTTCACTTCACTGACTTCCACTATATCTAGCTTCAGTCTTTGCGTCTCCCTTTTCACATGTTCTAGCTTTCCTATTACGTTCAAACTATTGACATTCCACTCCCCGACTCGTAGTTGGTTACACAATCTTTTTCATATGGTCACCACCCCTATGGCAATTCCTTGTCGGAGTAGGGATAGGGGAACTATTCCGGAACTTTTGCCAATGGAGAGATCATCACTAAAGTTTTTAAATCATAGGCCACATATCTTGTGGTTACCCATTATGTGTCTTTAATGGAGTCTCTTCCATTGTCTTTTGACTCCTCATGTCGTTGATCATTGGTGATTCTTCGGCACATAGGTGCCGTTTCCCACCCCAAAGGGGAGAGAGTGCTCTATACCTCTGTTTGCTCCTCCGGCTTCCTAGACAAAGATATTGGCATAGTGAGGCTTATTTCTTTTGCCGGAAGTCTTCGGCCGTGAAAGCTGACGATTTTTATTCAAAACTTAAGCGGTGGTGAGTTTCGAACGCGGGACCGAGGACGTTTTCATTACTAATGAAAGAACCCACGCCTAAACCACAGGTCACTGAGATAAACGTTAATATATGGACAAATAAATCTGCCCACCAGTTACTTAATCTCAATTGCAACATTTTCCAAAAAGTTTAAAAGTATTGGGCGGCAACGCACTTCGAACACTTGTGTTACAGTGTGTGCGAAGTCTGTAGCAAATTTCTCCTTTTGACCGTAATGGTTCAGCAGAAAAGGTTCCTGACAAACTTTAAAACGAAAGTAGTAGGAAATAGAAAAAGAAGATTTTACCAGCATTTACGGCATAAACTAGTACCTTAGTGTTGGACGAACACACATTTCGTCTTGTTGGTCTACATGTAGCAGCTTACTTCTAGTCTGATCCTTGTGGGATGCCCTCCCGGCGATATCCCTCACTGAAATAGCAGAACTAGCAGTATGCACGTTATCTTTCTTCTTCAATTAATTTTCAATGAAAAAGTTTGGATCGGATTCTGGTCTCATAATTGTCCTGATACTCCATTACCATCACTGAACACCTGACGAATATCATATGGAAACTTTAACAAAATTAGGTGAACAAAATGTTGCCGCCAAATGCATGAGATTATAAAAGCTTTCCTTATCTTTTTGCGTTTCACATGTATTCATTATTTAGTAAATATGGTATAGCCGACCTTGGTGGCCGTGCGGTTCTAGACGCTGCAGTCCGGAACTGCGGGACCGCTACGGTAGCAGGCTCGAATCCTGCCTCGAGCATGGATGTGTGTGATGTCCTTAGGTTAGTCAGGTTTAAGTACTTCTAAGTTCTAGGGGACTGATGACCTAAGATGTTAAGTCCCATAGTGCTCAGAGCCATTTCAACCATCTGGAAACATCCCCCAGGCTGTGGCTAAGCCATGTCTCCACAGTATCCTTTCTTTCAGGAGTGCTAGTTCTGTATGTTTGCCAGAAGAGCTTCTGTAAAGTTTGGAAGGTAGGAGACGGATACTGGTAGAAGTAAAGCTGTGAGTACCGGGCGTCAGTCGTGCTTCGGTAGCTCAGTTGGTAGAGCACTTGCCCGCGAAAGGCAAAGGTCCCGAGTTCGAGTCTCGGTCGGGCACACAGTTTTAATCTGCCAGGAAGTTTCATTTGAAATATGGAATAAGTATCAACTGAAATGGCGGTGTTATGACATTTGTGACTTTTTCTGGTACTTATCTGACGTTAGAAAATAATAAAAAATCAGAAACAAGTACAAAGGTATGTAGAAAAGGGAGTGTGCCACTGCCCATAGTTGAAACAGTTACCCTTTTACGACGCTGGTAGCACGAACTGAAAATCGAAGACGGTATTTGTAACATGTGAACCATACCAGTTATGATTCTCCTGGATCAACGTCGACATGAACTGTGTTATGATTGTCCTGGATCAGGATCGACATGAACAGAGTGGGCCATGCCTAACTTTCTAGGAACAGCTTCAACACAATACGTCTGCCGCTCGTGGTCTAATGGCTAGCGTTGCTACCTCTTTGTCACGACCGAGCGAGGTGGCGCAGTGGTTAGCACACTGGAATCGCATTCGGGAGGACGACGGTTCAATCCCGCGTCCGGCCATCCTGACTTAGGTTTTCCGTGATTTCCCTAAATCACTTCAGGCAAATGCTGGGATGGTTCCATTGAAAGTGCACGGCCGACTTCTTCCCCGTCCTTCCCTAGTCCGATGAGACCGCTGACCTCGCTCTTTGGTCTCTTCCCCCAAACAATCCAACCCAATCCAATCTGGGTCACGTGGTCCCGGGTTCGATTACCGGCCACGTTGGGGATTTATCTGTGCCCGGGGATTGGGTGTTTGTGTTGTCCCTCTCTTTTCATCGTCGTTCGTGGCAGTGAGTATATTGGATTGTGAAAAAATTTGGACAGTTTAAAATTTGCGACTTTGTACAGGCACTGATGACCGCTCAGTTGAGCTCCCCACAAACCAAACATCATCATCTTCAACAAAATGCTGACGAGCTCAATGCAGGGTCATGCATCGTAGCTCGTAATCGTAGGTCACAATACTCTCATAGATATAATTTAAACAAAATATTGGCACCTGTTTTTGACTGAATACACTCAAAGTGAGACAAACAAATTAGTAATTCAAGGAATATATTTGTTGCAAAAGGGCCGCCTGCTCAGGATCGGACTTGGTGTAATATGCTGGTTCAGAAATTCAAAACAAGTTTGGCTTTAATTTATTTACTCTAAGATCACCACATACAACATGTTAAAAATGTTAGAGTGTAAGTTCCCAATGAAATGAACGTAAAGTTTTAAAAATGGTTCTGAGCACTATGGGACTCAACTTCTGAGGTCATTAGTCCCCTAGAACTTAGAACTAGTTAAATCTAACTAACCTAAGGACATCACACACATCCATGCCCGGGCGGGATTCGAACCTGCGACCGTTGTAGACACGCGGTTCCAGACTGCAGCGCCTAGAAACGCACGGCCACTTCGGCCGGCGAACGTAAAGTTTCGTAACATTTATAGTCGAACTGCTTCAACACAATGAGAAAAATGGCACCTCAAATATTAAACACCAAACTCCCTAGAAGCCCAATTTAATGATAAATTTCCCGCCAACACTTTGTGGAGGCACGTCATCTACGCGAAAGACTGGGTGGGAAACGCTACAAGCTCTGTTAACTTGTGCATCTCGCCAAAGCACAGCAAATGAGTCCAAGACCGATGAAATACAATTAATCAGGCAACAGAGGCTCCACAGTAGACCCATAAATTGTGATCTATTCAGAAAGTTGATAGCACTAATGCTAAATGAAACACTTACACCAAATACAACAAATTCCGCCAGACCGCATTGGTTGGCACCGAATAAGGACAGTACAGCTGGCGGCTCGAACAGCTGCACCGATGACTTCTGGACCACAAGTGCCTCAGACGGCTTCCCCGCTACGACTGCCTAAAACTCTTTCCCTCTAAACCTGACTCCCAACTTTTTAAATAACCCTTTGTGGTCATCCAGCTATTGCTACAAAGAAAAGCCAGAGTTTCTCTTTATTTACGTGAATAAAGGGTTGAATTACTGCATCTGACCACGATAGTGGTTGGTATCGGCTGCGAGCCATGCTCCAAAAATTAGAAGAGCGCTTCAGCCTAAGCGCGGTGGCGGGAAGTACTCATTTTAGTGGATAACAATATCAGGACGGAAAGCTATCGAATTCTCTCGCTGTAGCCGAGCAGCGCCGTGGTGGCTTCTCCTTAGACTTGCATACAGGGATGTGCTTATGGTGGCTTAGCGGCGGGTGACTTCAAAGGACAAATCCGCATTCGCCACAGACGCGTTGAGCAGGGCTCATTGCAGCCGTTCCGCGAACTGCAGTGACCTTGTGACCCCTTGCCGTTCTCTGGGGCGTCTGTGACTGACATTCTGTGGTGAAGCCAGACCACGGGACGAACACCTGCGACAGCTCATTTATTGACAAAATAATTTTTATGCTACCATCCTTAAAAATAGTCGAGAAATGAGTAGCAAGTAATCGGATATCGCTCAAGTGACATGTGTTGGTCAGGACACACATTATTATCTGGTGACACCCCTTCAAGGTGTTCACTAATTATTGTTATGAATAACACATTCAACAAATCACCGTTTCTAAATAGTTATTTTCTTATAAGTAACTGGGATAGCGAATAACCTTGTTGGTTACTGAGGAAGTTAAGACAGGTTGAATGTCTTGAAAATACATCCACCATTTGTATTTTCTTATTCCTGCGGACTTTTAGGAGGTATCATATGTATCTTCGTTGGCTTCTATGTAATTATAAGATCATGGAACCAATGTATGTTATAAATCCTTAACGTCTTCTGATTACGGCCTGGTCGCCCACTAAGTATTATGGCAATGTAGCGACTATGGTTGTTTCTGCTGCAGATATTACTAGTGCGGGTTTATCCGTTTACAATGACGTCCTTAGCATATCTATCTTTTTAGTTTACTTATAGTTTCTACCTAATTGTAGGGCCTCCATATCAGCTTGTGGCTGTGTGGCTGGTCCCGGTGGAGGTTCGAGTCCTCTCTCAGGCATGAGTGTGTGTGTTTTTCCTTGGGATAATTTAGGCTAAGTAGTGTGTAATCGTAGAGACTGACGACCTCAGCAGGTAACTCCCGTAAGGTTTCAAACACAATTTTTTTTTTTAGCTTGTGGCTGATTTACCATCCGTGCACAAAGTCTGTCGTGCGTTGCTATTAAATTTGTCTTAATTCCCCCGTCATCACTTTTATGATTTGCTCAATCTGCTATTTGTGCGACAACTGCTGGCAATCAATCAGGTCCCGATCCGTGTTAACTTTGTTCAAATGGTTCAAATGGCTCTGAGCACTGTGGGACTTAACGTCTATGGTCATCAGTCCCCTAGAACTTAGAACTACTTAAACCTAACTAACCTAAGGACATCACACACATCCATGCTCGAGGCAGCATTCGAACCTGCGACCGTAGCGTCACGCGGTTCCAGACTGAAGCGCCTAGAACCGCACGGCCACACCGGCCGGCCTGTTAACTTTGTAATCCCGCTCCCATGCATAAGAAGAGCGTTTCATGGCCGCACACATGCGCAGTGATTTCGTTAGCCGAGCATGTGAGCAGCCTGTGGTGCCTCACACACAGGGTTGACATAAGTAATATTATTGACTTGGTACATTTGTACCGAGTATTTGTAAAAAAAAATGGCGTTTTGCCGCTGTAAGTGTTGATTTTAGCCTTTGACTAGGGCTATGTAGGCAAGCTGTTTTATATTTCTGAAGAAGGCGTGTTTACCCACGCTAAAACCTAGGTAAACACCAGGTAGTTTGTGCAGTCGAGGCGGATTTCTCATAATTATTTCGAAAATAAAAATGTTTAACTCTTTATCTGACACACTGACATATTGTGAAGAAAATGAAAATAACTTGAACTAGATATACACGGTCACGTGACCCACTTTGCATGCATTTCTCAAATACAGTGTCTTGCCCACAAAAGAAACATGGGTGTTAAAACATAAATACCACAATGTCGTTTCTGTAGCAGAAAAAATGGCTACAGTTTGCAGCACTTCATGTGAAATATCTTAAAAAATTCCTTTTTAGTATAAAGCAAAGCACAGAACAATTACAAATTTCCCCATTACACAGTATAATAACCCTGAGAGAAAAGCCTAAACCTCCCCTTTTCGCCCGCATTCAGGCCTGTGACCGAAGATGTCGTGTCGCACATTATTCACGGACTCAGGAGCTGCTGTTTCCTTCTTCCTATGGACTTGGTGCCCATCCAGTAGTGAAAGCCAGTCTTCCTCTTCTCAGGAAATATCAGTTAATTTGCTACGTTCCAAGTGTGAACTCGTTAACACATTTGTGCAATAACTCATCTTTACAACTTCCTTCTTTTCGTGTTGAAGCAGTATTCATTGCATAAGAAGAAACAAAGCAATGCAATACAGAAAGAAACTCACATAAGTTTGCAAAGTATGTGATAACGCTACACAATTCTCAGAAACTTTTCAACATAAACAATAGAATATCTCTGTGTATGAGAGCAAAATGTTGGTTGCAGTGACCATAGCCCACCCAAAGACAAAACTTTAAACATGTTGCAGAAAACAGTATGTGATTTTGATGTTTCTTGAGGGAAACATAGTCAAATAAAGGGTTGAAAATAAGTTACAGTCTTGGTGGAAAAATCTTCAATCATGCTCCACTATCTGATGAACCTGTTCTCTACCAGTGGAATGGAAGTTGGGAGAAAAGCGAGTGAGGGCACAACTTAACGACGCAAACGGATAGATAAACAGCGCACGACTTGCTATGTTGGGTACATCTGAATGCAGAAGTGAGAGTAGTCTGGTAAGACTATGTGGTGCCATTCTTGTGTCCATTCTTGGCTGCATCACTGTCGCCTAGTTTCTGATTCCTCATCAAGCCATAAAATTAGCGCCGTGCTGAGAATCCAAGGGGTTAGACACTTCAGAGCAGTGTCTGTGTGAACACTTGTCTTCCTGGTAACTCAAGTGTTCAAGGTATGTGACGTCTCTCTAAGATCCTACACAGCCGACCAAGCAGCTTTTCGGTTCTCATGGGCGATAGTCGCTAGGCCAGTTGAGGTACTGCAGGGCATTGACTATAGCTATGACTTCCGTGAGCGCAACGATTCCATACCCGTGCGGCAGTGATGGAATCCCTGACAGCACGAGTAATAATGTTACGAAACGATATACTACCGACCTGATGGCTATGATCCTGTCGCTATCAAATCCGAACTAATACTAGAGACGTTTTTCCTTCTTACAAGGGACATAAATCGATCTTCTCAAAAGCAGTCAACAATCAGATGCGACTTCAGCATGACAAATCTGAAGCGTAATCTTCACTCATAGGCAGAATATAACTGATACAGCTCCTACATGTGTGGTACTATGTGCTGAAATACTAACCATTTTTATATCGAAGCATGATATACACTTAAAGCCAATTTGACGATTGTTGAATGTGTAGTAATTTTAATGAATAATGTACAGTGTTTCCATGAAATCACGCTGTCATTTCGAAGAATCGTAACTTGGAAACACTACTGTCCACTATAATTGCTACACCACGAAGATGACGTGCTACAAACGCAAAATTTAACCGACAGGAGGAAGATGCTGTGATAGACAAATGATTAGCTTTTCAAAGCATTCACACCGACAGGAGGAAGATGCTGTGATAGACAAATGATTAGCTTTTCAAAGCATTCACACAAGATTGGCGCCGATGGCGACACCTACAACGTGCTGACATGAGGAAAGTTTCCAACCGATTTCTCATACACAAACAGCAGTTGACCGGCGTTGGCTGGTGAAACGTTGTTGTGATGCCTCGTGTAACGAGGAGAAATGCCTACCATCACGTTTCCGACATTGATTAAGTTGGATTGTAGCCTATCGCGATTGCGGTTTATCGTATCGCGACACTGCTACTCGCGTTGGCCGAGATCCAATGACTGCTGGCAGAATATGGAATCGGTGGGTTCAGGAGGGTAATACGGAACGCCGGTCTGGATCCCAACGGCCTCGCAGTCGAGGCATCTTATCGCATGGCTGTAACGGATCGTGCAGGCACGTCTCGATCCCTGAGTCAACACATGGGGACTTTGGCCAGACGACAACCATCTGCACGGACAGTTCGACGACGTTTGCAGCAACATGGACTATCAGCTCGGGACCATGGCAGCGGTTACCCTTGACGCAGCATCACATACAAGAGCACCTGCGATTGTGTACCCAACGACGAACCTGGGTTCACGAATGGCAAAACGTCATTTGTTCATATGAATCCAGGCGTTGCTTACAGCATCATGACGGTCGCATCCGTATTTGGCGACATCACGGTGAACGCACATTGGAAGCGTGTACTCGTCATCGTCAGACTGGCGTATTACCCGGCGTCATGGTATGGGGTGCCATTAGTTAGACGTCTCGGTCACCTCTTGTTCGCATTGACGGCACTTTGAAAAGTGGACGTTACATTTCAGATATGTTACGACTCGTGGCTCTACCCTTCATCCGATCCCTGCGAAATCCAAAATTTCAGCAGGATAAAGCACGACCGCATGTTGCAGGTTCTGTACGGACCTTTCTGGGTACAGAAAATGTTCGACTGCTCCCTTGGCCAGCACATTCTCCAGATCTCTCACCAACTGAAAACGTCTGGTCAATGGTGGCCGAGAAACTGGCTCGTCACAATACGCCAGTCACTACTCTTGATGAACTGTCGTATCGTGCTGAAGCTGCATGGTCAGCTGTACCTTTACACGTCATCCAAGGTTTGTTTGACTCGATGCCCTGGCGTACCAAAGCCGTTATTACGGCCAGAGGTGGTTGTTCTGGGTACCGATTTCTCAGGATCTATGCACCTAAATTGCGTGAAAATGTAATCACATGTCAGTTCTAGTATATTATATTTGTCCAATGAATACCCGTTATTATCTGCATTTCTTCTTTGTGTTGCAATTTTAATGGCCAGTAGTCTATTAGAGATGCAGAACCGTGCTTTGTTGTAGAAATTTTAGTAGCTGTTCAAATTTCCGGCCTGCAACGTGTCGTCTTTTAATTCATTCCCCAATATTTCGAGAGGGCACCTGCCAGCAATCTTCAGGTGAGCCATCGAAAACTGACAAAGACTTGCTCTGTTCCGCATGATAATAGCGCCCTGCGAGTGTAACGCGCATGCGTCAATATCAAGTTGACAGGCGGACCACACTTCGCGGCGGCAGCGCCTCCGCTGGTGTAACCATGGAACTCAGCTGTCCTCTGTATAACCGCTTGCCGTCGCTGTTGACACACTCTGTCGCCCTCGATTAGAATAAATTGCGAAGATGATAGGGTTCGAAGCAGAGTCCACCTGGTAGCCGCTATTACGGTTCATCGGCAATTCTGACCGGCATATTTCCACGGATTCTTTAGTAACGGAGCCCCAAAAAGAAGTTGCTGTAATCAGAAACCTAGTTCTATTATACTCAATTGAATGTCCAGTGGAAATACAGCGTTGGGCAGTAACGGACTTGCTTTGTTGCAAAAGACATTTGCGACATTGATATTCAGTGCAGCATTCTTTCACAGTGTGTGTGGTCTGTCTTATGTATGGCATGTTGTAAATGTCGGTCTTCCTCACATCTCCATCTACATCTACGTGGTTACTCTGCTATTCACAATAAAGTGCCTGGCACAGGATTCAATGAACCACATTCATGCTGTCTCTCTACCGTTCCACTCTCGAACGGCAATTCAATTTTTCCGTGCGAGCCCTGATTTTTCTTATTTTATCGTCATGATCATTTCTCCCTGTGTAGGTGGGTGCCAACAGAATGTTTTCGCAATCGGAGGAGAAAACTGGTGACTGAAATTTAATGAGAAGATCCCGTCGCAACCCAAAACGCCTTTCTTTTAATGACTGCCACTCCAATCACGTATCATTTCGGTGACACTATCTCCCCTATAATACAAAAGGAGCTGCCCTTCTTTGTACTTTTTTGATGTCATCCGTCACCTCAATAGGAAGTCATCATTCACTGATCCCAGAAGGTCAGAAATCTTAGATTGTGGGCGAAAATCACTTTCACCTAAATTTATCGAGGATACGTGCCATTTTAAACGAGATGCTGCCCACAAAAGGCAAGAATGTCAACGGCGTATTGTCATATGTATCCCCTCCAGACTATTGTGTTTTTACAGAATTTAGCAATTTAGAATGTATAATCGTGTAATTGATACAGATTTACGTAAAAATTATTTTAAAAGCGTACAAATAAAATAAATTACACTAAAATCGCTTGGCTTAAAATTACACATAACAAATGTAATCGCTATCAAGACTCTATGTCAATGTACATCGAAATGATGCCATTCGTATGAAAATGATAGAGAGAAAAACATTTAGGCAATCGATATGATGCAGCTAAAAACTGATATCTAAATTAAGCACGACAGATCACGACAGTGGGATTGTATTGATATCCCGTACAGCTTACCGAGGTATGTAAAGGTTATTTTGCTTTAACCATACTCAAGAATTAGTGTCTTGCTAAAAGAGCAAATCCGTGTATTCCCACGTTGGAAGTTAATGCTGAGAGTGCCGCGATACTAAACCTAGCGAAGTGGGCTGTGTATCTCTCTGGAGTAACTTTTATGCACGAAAGCCCTCCCTCCACCCACCCATCACGGCAACACCTATGAAGCAGTTGTGGAGTGAGTCCAGTCTGCGGAGTGAAATCCCCGCGGTAGTTTTCGCCCCGGAAACGGCCGCTCTTCCGCCCTTCCGCCGACAGACACCGTTTAGGCGTCGTTTCGCAGCGCTTACTCTGCTCATTTAGGCTAGAGGCGCTGCGTACCGGCGCGGACTTCCGCCGCGTGTGTGTGGGAGCCATCCGCGCTACTTAGGCGCCCTCCGGGTCCCTTAAGTGGCTGGCGCGCTCACCGGTGCTCCAGCAAATTGCCGGAACGCCGGCCTGCGGAGAGGAGAACGCAGACGTTAAGCGACAGGCGGACGCCTGGATTGGAAGCTAGGGCGCCGGGGGAAATTCCGCCGGAAGGAGCGGGGCGCGAGGAACTCATTGCCCCACCGCTTCCCGCAGTGGACCCCTCCTAGCGAAGCCTGCTTCTCTGGGAATTGGCGGTGGCAACACTGCCAATTGATGGACGTTTATCCATGTAGAACATGCTGTGGGCCCCGCGCAAAATACTTTGGGGTAAAGTTAATTCTATTATAGCTACAGCATTATTCCACAAGACGCATGACGGGGTGTGGTGCAGGATGATTCCGGTACCAGTAACTGATTACTCCTCCCATCTTCCTTTCGGGAATGATGCGTAGGAAGAATGAATGTCGGTAAACCTCCGTGTCACCTAAATTTCTGGAATTTCCTCCCTATTGTCATTTCACGAGACGTGTATGGGAGGAAGTTACTAGTTGTCCGACTATTCCTGGAACGTAACCTCTCGAAATTTCAGTAGCAACTTTTTGCCGGCTGGGATGCCCGAGCGGTATTAAGCGCTACAGTCTGGAACCCAGCGACCGCTGCGGTCGCAGTTTCGAATCCTGCTTCGGGCATGGATGTTTGTGATGTCCTTAGGTTAATTAGGTTTAAGTAGTTCTAAGTTCTAGGGTACTGATGAATTCACCAGTTAAGTCCCATAGTGCACAGAGGCAATTGAACGAAATTTTTCCGTGAACGAATACGACTCTTTTTGTAGTGCCTGACACCGGAGTTCGTTGTACGATCTGGTGCCAACTAAATGATCCCGCGTCGAACGCGTCCTATTTCTTTTGATCTTCTCTAACTCTACTATAAGTCCTATCTGGTAACGGCCACAACCCGATGAGCATAGCGCAAGAATCGGTAGAACAAGTGCTTTGTAGTGCACTTCTTCAGTGAATGAGTTACATTTCCTGAAGATTCTTTCTTTGTGTTTCAGTCTGACACCTGCTTTTCCTCAGTATTTGTTTAACGTGATCCATCCATTTTATACCACAGAACATGGTTACTCCTAGATATTTTACCTGACATACTATTTTCATTTCTTTGTGATCAATTGTGCACCTTCATAATACGTCATATTTATGCTCAGTGTCAACATCCAATCCCTGCACCATTCATCAGTCTAACTCAGGTCCTATAACAATTACGTTAGAATAATTATCGATCACTAGCAATGTGGTGCAATATGTTACAAGATCTACAGTACGGGCAGAAGGACTTCCAGGTTCTAGCGTGCCAGTTTGCTGACTCGAATGGCGACATCCTTCTGGGAATAACGTCCTCTCTTGCTAATGGCTCATCAAGGCTCCAGTATAGAGGATGTTAGCGGTGTGAATGCATTTATGTTTATTGGTGAATGAGGACGGTGTACTCAACAACATTACATCAGCATTTACTTCATCTGCTGACTGAATTATAACTATTAGGCCTACGCTTTTGGCTTAGTTAGCACCTCAAAGTAAATAATTCGCAAGCAATGATTTTTTTGTTTTCTCTGGGCAGCGGGTGAGATGTTGAAAGTGTGCTCTCGGGTGGACGCAAAGCTGTTAGTCTAGGCTGGCCGCCATTGTCTACATAGCAGTGCAGTTACGTCCGTGCAGAAAATATCAGATAGTAAATTACTGACATGTTTGCGAGAAGACTGTTCGACGCAGAGAAAAACAAAAAAACACTGAAGTGGCTATGTAATTAACGTACCAGTGACCAAAATGCCTCCACTTACAGCCTTAACATCCTGTATACAGTAGCATCAAGATTCCTTTGTGTGATTTGTTAAGACACTCGAGCCAGAAGCTCCCTTCTGTGGGCAGAACTCCGATTTCTTTTCTAGTAGCGTCACTTTGTGAGCGGGAATCAAAGTAGACAGTCTTGTCGGTGGTGTCTGTCGCGAATTGTTTGCCAAAATGTTTTATTCATTGCAAGGATTTCCGCGGAGTATCACAATTACGGCTTCACTTCTATACGAGGCCACGATCAAGCGTTACCACTGCAACGAAGGGACATCCTTAGACTATCAAGGTGAGCGGTTCACAGAGAAATATCACGAGATGAAACGGACTAGCACAAATCATAGTGGTCGTAAAAAGCTCGTTGTAAGACAAAGGATACAGTTTACGAATGAACTGCGGCCAAAAATGTTGTGGTTGGCAGGAGAGCCAACCCGTATAACTAAAGGAGGCCGAAATACATGCGTTTTAGCTAACGCACGCTGGCGTGAGGTCTGGGACATGACAAGGGAATTAGAATTGAGAAAAACGGATGTAGGTGCTGGAATACTTAACTTTAATCCATTCATGGAGAACGTCGCTCTTTATGGTACATGATTCACAATATCAATAGTACGGATACTGGCGCCTTGCTAGGTCGTAGCAAATAACGTAGCTGAAGGATATGCTAACTATCGTCTCGGCAAATGAGGGCGTAGAAGTCAGTGAACCATCGCTAGCAAAGTCGGTTTTACAACTGGGGCGAGTGCTAGGAAGTCTCTCTAGACCTGCCGTGTGGCGGCGCTCGGTCTGCAATCACTGATAGTGGCGACACGCGGGTCCGACGTATACTAACGGACCGCGGCCGATTTAAAGGCTACCACCTGGCAAGTTTGGTGTCTGGCAGTGACACCACAAAAAATAAAAAAATGTGGCAGTGAGTTTTGCGAAATATTTTTTGATGCTATTATGCAACGTTCCGTGGTACTGAGTGACAGTGTATGTTGCATAGCTGTTTATTCATCATCTTGTACTCAAACGATAGTGATGTCTGATGCCAAGTTCACTGACATAAAGAGCAGAAGACTGAAGACGTCGCTACGACGCCATTGTATAGCTTCGTATGAAACATCCCCTTTGAAAAACTTATGAATTACTGAGCGTTATTTGATTTTCAAACAACTCAGCAAAACTGAACGTACTCGGACATTTCTCTCTTTACTTATTCTGATCATCACTAAACTTACACACAATATTTTTTTACCGAAACGCAATCTGAGTTTCAATAATCCCTACAAAAGAATGACCCTGACTAACAATAACCTATACCTTTCATGAATAACTTGCCTCACAAAAATCTTCGTTACTCGAACTACTGCGATACAGCGAGCGCAAATACTGCCAGCTAAATAAAAGATTCTAACTACGGAAGATATTAACTGCTGATAGGCATAGTGAGCAAATGAAAGATTTTGATAGAGAACAAACAATGTATTTACCTTAATAGTGTTCAAAAGTCATATACATTCCTGGAAATGGAAAAAAGAACACATTGACACCGGTGTGTCAGACCCACCATACTTGCTCCGGACACTGCGAGAGGTCTGTACAAGCGATGATCACACGCACGGCACAGCGGACACACCAGGAACCGCGGTGTTGGCCGTCGAATGCCGCTAGCTGCGCAGCATTTGTGCACCGACGCCGTCAGTGTCAGCCAGTTTGCCGTGGCATACGGAGCTCCATCGCAGTCTTTAACACTGGTAGCATGCCGCGACAGCGTAGACGTCAACCGTATGTGCAGTTGACGGACTTTGAGCGAGGGCGTATAGTGGGCATGCGGGAGGCCGGGTGGACGTACCGCCGAATTGCTCAACACGTGGGACGTGAGGTCTCCACAGTACATCGATGTTGTCGCCAGTGGTCGGCGGAAGATGCACGTGCCCGTCGACCTGGGACCGGACCGCAGCGACGCACAGATGCACGCCAAGACAGTAGGATCCTACGCAGTGCCCTAGGGGACCGCACCGCCACTTCCCAGAAAATTAGGGACACTGTTGCTCCTGGGATATCGGCTAGGACCATTCGCAACCGTCTCCATGAAGCTGGGCTACGGTCCCGCACACCGTTAGGCCGTCTTTCGCTCGCGCCCCAACATCGTGCAGCCCGCCTCCAGTGGTGTCGCGACAGGCGTGAATGGAGGGACGAATGGAGATGTGTCGTCTTCAGCGATGAGAGTCGCTTCTGCCTTGGTGCCAATGATGGTCGTATGCGTGTTTAGCGCCGTGCAGGTGAACTCCACAATCAGGACTGTATACGACCAAGGCACACAGGGCCAACACCCGGCATCATGGTGTGGGGAGCGATCTCCTACACTGGCCGTACACCTCTGGTGATCGTCGAGGGGACACTGAATAGTGCACGGTACATCCAAACCGTCATCGAACCCATCGTTCTACCATTCCTAGACCGGCAAGGGAACTTGCTGTTCCAACAGGACAATGCACGTCCGCATGTATCCTGTGCCACCCAACGTGCTCTAGAAGGTGTAAGTCAACTACCCTGGCCAGCAAGATCTCCGGATCTGCCCCCCATTGAGCATGTTTGGGACTGGATGAAGCGTCGTCTCACGCGGCCTGCACGTCCAGCACGAACTGAAGCAAAGCAAGCGCTGTATCATGTATGAGATACAGAGGCGAGCGAGTGCACGGGACTTACCCTAGTTCACTGCTAGTAGCGTCACGTCATCGTAACGCGCCTGCATATAGTATTGCACCACATTTAACATAAAAGTAAAAATTAAGATTTGTGTGTAAAACTTTGTTAAAGTATAGTTCTATGTAATAATGTTTCAGGTAACAAATCTTAATGTTATAAAATTAGTAGTTTACGTAAAATTCACGTTTTGAAAGAAAAATAGGAGGCGCTAAATAATGACGCTAGGAAGCCAAAATTTGGTGAGAAGGTGCAGTAAGAAGTCATTAATGAGTGGTGCTGGTTTCCAAAACCATAAAACTAAAATTGACTCCAGAATCCGCGTTTTTCGGAAAAATCAGAGGCGCGAAATAATAGAGCTACAATATTGAAAATTGGTAGGATGCTTCAGTTCACCCTAATAATAATAATGGAAATACCACAATCAGTTACCTCTTCTAGTTTTTTAGTAACTACTTTTGTGAGTAAAATGTACATAAGCATTATAGATTAAGTACTTTAAATTTTAATGATAAAACAAATTCTTTAAGATCAATGATCAGATAGGACAATTAACAAAGCTACACCAAGTTTTAGTCTTGTAGCATAATTAACAGCTGATACAAGTCTTGATAAAGCTATGGTTCAGAGGTAACAATCTACCGTTAGTTCCATTGTAAAAATTCTAGAGAGTAAAGTTTTAATTTTAGCGGGCTGAGATTTTCTACGTGCTTCTGTACTGCTCAGATGTATGTATACAAAAATTGAGAAGTTTGTAAAGCTATTATTAAATGTGATATTTAAGATTATGTGCCTGAGATAGCGGTCATTTGGAGGCCGCAGGCATCTGCATATGAACGGAAAGAACAGATGCTCTCTTGGCGGTACGCGCCGGAGCTATATAAAAAGAGCGGCAGAGGCAGTAGTAAGCTCACTCCGCATTTGACCAACGCCTAGTCCACGCGAGCTTAACGTCCGATCGCGCCTAGCCTCGGGTGACGTCATAGCGGGCTGTGACATGCGCGTACTTAGCAATGTAAACGGACATTGAAAATCGCGAGGACTGTACACCGTCCTGGATCGTTTAGACTTCGGTAACAAACTGTTATTGTGCCGTCCGTGTGAAGTATAATTCCGCGTGGCAAGTGGTGACTAACTCCACTTTTAAGGCGAGCATTAATTTTTTTTTAACGTTATTGCGAACTATTAATAGAGCACCGTTAGTTAGAGTAATGAACTATTCGGGAGGAACTTGCTGTAGAAGTCGCCTCTGAACTATTAAACGATTGGCTGAATTAACAATATTTAATGTCTTTAGCATTTTCAGAAGTTTCGAGTAATTTGTGTGAGCCTTTAAGATAATAAAATCTTGTTTGGAACTTTAAATTTTATTGAAGCAGCCCTAATCCCGTGAAGAACTATGGATATTTTTCGTTTAGCTGGGCTGTACAGGAATGTGGCCGTGCAGACTGGGAACTAAGGTCAGTAAGTTTCCCTTCGCTTTCTGACTGGCCACCAAATTAGTTGCCAGGCTCGCGTGATTTAAGGTGGCAATGTTCAACTTTCATTCAACATTAAACAACGACTTCTTCGCCGTCCCACATATGTTGCATCGGCAATAGTCTGTTACGTGAAATGAACATTCAAACAACTCATTCGACGACTTCTTCGCCGCCCCACATATGGTGCTTATCGGCCGGGAAAACTGAATTAAAAGCAAATAAAAGTGCTCGATGTGTGAAAGCGATTGGTATAAATTAACGAACTCGGTAGGCAGTAACAGGACACTGAATTGAACTAGTGTGGGAACAGTGTTACCAGTAAAGGCAGGTGTAGTGTATAAACAATAAGTGTCTACCGCTGTACGTTGGTTAGTGACGATGGTGAGAAAGGCGACGATGCTGGATCGCGGCTGCCGACGGCGCTGAGACTAAAGGAAGACGGTGCGTCATCGCGGAGCTGCGCTGATCTGCGAGACAGCTGCCGGCTGCGCCGAGCGGTCAACGGTGCCTTGCTGCCCCCCCCCTGGAGCTATTGCAGTAGGCGATTCCTGTGGCGGTACTCGACGCTACGGCTGCTGCTGCTGCCTTCAATACGTCGCGACGCGTCGCATCACGATTGCTGGTACACCGCGACGACATCATTCGTCGAAATCAAGCATTTAAGTTAAGTCAAAGACTTTTAAAATATTTATTAACTGCTGCTAACAAGATATGGAAAGTAGTGTACATTTCAGAAGGGAACCGGTCTCTGACCAAGAATCCTCACGATCAGGAATTGAGTTTAATGAGGATGGTTCCATTAATCCCTCAAATATTGAACTAGAACGTAATTTGTCACCAGTAAATTATGACTTTAATTTAAATGAGAGTGCAGGGATGCAATCAATAAGTGAAATAGAAGTCAAAAGGGAGCCAGTAGAGTTACTAACTTTGTCAGGTAGTGAAACTGAGCTCAATATATCTCCAGCTCAGTCAAGTCAAGAGATACAAAGTATCAAGGTAGAAGCTCCGGATTGGATGCAAATACTGTTTGCCAAACTCGAATCAAACCAAAATAAAATTGAGGCTAAAATTGAAAATAGTAATAAAGAGTTGGAGAATAAAATTGAGGTTAGTAATAAAGGGTTGGAAAATAAAATTGAAAATAGTAATAAAGAGTTGGAGAATAAAATTGAGGTTAGTAATAAAGGGTTGGAAAATAAAATTGAGGATAGTAATAAAGAACTAAAAGAAGAACTGCAATCAAAATGGAATAGTTTGAATTATAAGATAGATGCTATTCATCATGACATTCAAGTAAAAGTAGGGCAACAGTTAACTAAAATGCATAGTACTTTCAAATGTGAAATAGATCAAATTCAAAAAAATTATCAAGAGGCAGATGAACTTTTGGAAGTGAGGTTGTCCGAAAGATTGAGCAACGAGTCCAAACTTTGCTCTGACAAAGTTAAAGAGGTACAAATTAAAGTAGATACTTGTCAGAAAAACATTGAGAAAGTAAAAGAAACCTGTACCGAAATTCGTGGTGCAGTGGAACAAAGATGTTCTGCCAGGATAGAAGCAGTAGAGTCACAAGTAGAGGAATTAAATACTAACATTGCTAACCTAGAAAATAGAGTAACCTCTGTTAATTCTAGTCATTCTACTGTACAGCATGTGACTTCAGTTGACGCCGCTTTTATAGGGTGTCGACAGTTTTTGCGCTTTGATCCTGATAAGTACATTCACCCTCTTGAATTTTGGAATGACTTTGAGGATGTTCTCCCCAACACTTGGTCAGAAAGAGAAAAAATTTCATTTATAAGAAGTCATTTGTCAGGTGATGCTTTGCGATGGTCAGCGGATGTAATGATCAAATGTAAAACTTTATCTGAATTCAAGTCTGCATTTCTCAACGAATACTGGTCACATAACAAACAAAATGATGTGTTAAGGGAATTCTGGAGTGGTAAGAAGTTTTTCCCAGGGCGTGAATCAGTAAAGGATTTCGCTAGGAAGTGGGTTTCAAGACTGTCACATTTGACAGAAAAGATGAAGCCAGATATGATCATTATGGGTTTAGAAGGTAAGCTGCCGTGGTACTGGCAGAAGAGGATCATTTCCGCCCCTAGAGATAATATAGACAAATTTATTGAATATCTGGAAAGAGTGGAAAGAGTAGCTGCTGCTGAGGAGCAGGTGCAGCAGAATAACAAATCTTCTAACAATCACGTACAAAATAATGGAAACGTGAACGTTAGAAATATGGAAGTTAGGCACACCAAAACAAACTATCGAAACCAAAGCCGTGGCAGAGGAAGAGGGGGTAGATACTCACCACGCTTTCGTAACAACTACTATGACGAAAGTGGAGAAGTAAATCCTATGCCATTAAGGCAAGAAGGGAGTCATGATGCTACTATATCTAGTGGTGTCACAGATGAACACAACAGGCCGCGTGTGGGAAACTAAATCCCGTCTATGAGGAAACTGGCGCTCACCAGGCGGTAACAGTAACACAGCCAGTAACGGAAACACAGACAATCAGCCAACATACACAGACAGACAACATGGATGACGAAATAAATACAGATAATACCAGTGATGTGTTAAGCCACTCTCACAAAATAGTGGATAGTATTTTGGATACACTAGAAAAATGGGTCAAGGAAGAACAGGAACTCAAGGTAGATAATGGGGAAGAAATAGATAATGGGTTTGAGTCTGATGGGAATAATGATGAAGTAAAAGCTTACATCTTCGATGAAAATGGCAATCTAAAAGCTGAAGTAGAAGTAGCAGAAGTAGAATCAGTACTGCAAAACTTTAGAGAGGAGGAAATGATGAATGAAGGGGGTAGAAATAGTAACGAGGTGAAAGAATCTAGTAGCTGTGTAAACGTGCCACAAATGGTTGAAGGTGACGACATTCTTATGAACAGCAATATTGCGCAGGGACGCAGTTGCTCAGAGGTAGAGGATAGTTTGGCTGATGTGCAGCAAACAAAAGTAGAAAAAGTCGTCAGATGCTTCGATTTAAAGTGAGTGGACAGATTAGAAAAAGCAGCTAAGATTATAGAGCATGATGAGCCCCAGGATGTAAATGTAAATGTAATTGCAACTGATCAGAATTACTTTAGCTGGAAGAACATAGAACGAGATTTATTAGACGAGGTGTGTGAGCAACCTGTTCAATGTAAAATAACTCACCCTGTTATCAAAGTAAACATATCAGGAGTCACTGTGCGTTGTCTGCTTGACAGTGGCAGTGAAGCAAGTGCTTTATCACAAACATTTTTTGACACCATACCCAATAAAGAGAAGTTAACAGTTATGAAAGTGAGTGGCTTAAAGATTATAGGTGCTACTGGAAAAGTCTCTAGACCAGTTCAACACGAAGCTTTGATACCCATTGGTATAAATGACGTAGTAATAGATCATCCTTGTTTGATTGTGCTAGGCTTAAGTGTTGATATGTTGATTGGTACTGATTTCTTATCAAAGTACCAGGGAAAGATCAATTTTGATCAGAACAACTTAATTTTAACTTTACCTGACTCTAAAGTGATAAGAGAGTCTTTTATAGGAAGTCATATAGGCGGTAGTAATGAAACTTGGGAACTGCCTATTAGAGTAATAAAGAATAAGGAATTTAAAATTAACAGTAATTAATTACTGTAGGGAGTCTGCCACTCTTTGGCGGATACACGGTTTGGCGTACCGTGCAGTCCCAGCTGGGTGAAACTTTATTTCCTTTTCAAGTTTCATTCCCTTCTTCTGGTCTATCATAACAGGTAAGAATCACATATGTCTTCATGTTGTATATATGCTATTAGGTTTTAAGTATTCTTAGTAAGGATCTACCTAGTGAATGGCAAAACAAAAGTCTGAGTACCAATAAGAGGCAAACATGGCTAAAATAAATAAATTAAAATATTTCATGTAATTGTAAAGGGTTAGAAACTACAACTAAGAGAGACACTTTGCAGTATACGAAGTACGGTATGAATATGAATAATCCATGAGATTATGCAGAAGGTAGTATGTTGCTAGAAATAAGGTTGTCTGAAGGAAAACAGCGTAAGTAGATAATGCTCATAGAGGCAAGCAATGGCGTTTTAGAATTAAATAAATGGAGATGTGTGGAAGTGGTGTGAGGATCGCACCAAATATATAGAAACAGGACGTCAATAGGCTGACAAAAGGAAAAGGGAGAAAGAAGTGGAGAAATGAAGTATTTTGAATCTGGAAGAAAAGGGAGAAAATGAATAAGGTGAAGAAGTGGAGTAAGTAAATTGAAGTAAATGATGTAGGATTAAAGAATAATTCCCTCACGTCTCGTGAAATGGTGAAAAACGCTAAATCTTGCTTGAGGCAAATAAATAGTTAAACAGACAACAGAAACACACAAATATTGGAAAATGCAGAAATTTGGAATCGGTATACTGAAAATAACTAATTTCTTTAGTAATTCATACAATAAAGCAAAGTGCTGGTCAGCAAATGACTTCTTTGATGAACTAATCCATGCGATAATTAAGCCAGAGTACATTAAAACTAAAAGGTTACTCAATTTTCTAAGTTGAAGCAAGATCTTAATATATTAATTTGCTAAAAGAATTTTCACTATTTAGGAACCTAAAAGATTATTTATGAAAGAAGAAAGTAGGAGCTATTGTATCAGATACGACTTAGTGCTAAATGTCTTTCTGACAACTTCACAATTAGTAAAATAGTGCCAGAATATAAACTATAAAATGTACTTTGTCCTACCTTAGATATAAGTTGAAAACAGAAACTTAGACTGTATTGTCTGTTTCTCAGGGACATGCAGGCTGCATGAATGACTGACAACAAGCGGTAGGGAGATTGGAAGTAGAGACGCAAACCACAGTGAATACAATTTCCTCCCACAATTTTGTCAATCAGTGAAATTAAATGAGTGTTACAATAGGACACCCACCACAGTGCCGAGTATTATAGTAAAAGAAAAATGTGAGTGCGTTGCAGTGATAAAAGTCGTGTGTATTTTCTTTTTCAGGAAGAGACTGATTTTAAAGAAAAAAAAATAACTATTTTGTAACCATTGAAAAATTTATATTTCCATGTAAATGTATGTAAATAATTTGTGAATGTCTTCTGTACTAGGTTTTCTATGTGTATATGAGTATGGTTATTTTGTGTATGTAGTAATAAGGAATTTCCTAAGAAGAAGCAACTTAAGTTGAAAGAGGTATACTAAAGTAATCCATCGCTTGTTTGTTCTTTTAGAAATTTAATTTTGTTCAAAAATAGATTTTCACGAAAATTAAAAAGGGGGTGATGAAGCAAAGCAAGCGCTGTATCATGTATAAGATACAGAGGCGAGCGAGTGCACGGGACTTACCCTAGTTCACTGCTAGTAGCGTCACGTCATCGTAACGCGCCTGCATATAGTATTGCACCACATTTAACATAAAAGTAAAAATTAAGATTTGTGTGTAAAACTTTGTTAAAGTATAGTTCTATGTAATAATGTTTCAGGTAACAAATCTTAATGTTATAAAATTAGTAGTTTACGTAAAATTCACGTTTTGAAAGAAAAATAGGAGGCGCTAAATAATGACGCTAGGAAGCCAAAATTTGGTGAGAAGGTGCAGTAAGAAGTCATTAATGAGTGGTGCTGGTTTCCAAAACCATAAAACTAAAATTGACTCCAGAATCCGCGTTTTTCGGAAAAATCAGAGGCGCGAAATAATAGAGCTACAATATTGAAAATTGGTAGGATGCTTCAGTTCACCCTAATAATAATAATGGAAATACCACAATCAGTTACCTCTTCTAGTTTTTTAGTAACTACTTTTGTGAGTAAAATGTACATAAGCATTATAGATTAAGTACTTTAAATTTTAATGATAAAACAAATTCTTTAAGATCAATGATCAGATAGGACAATTAACAAAGCTACACCAAGTTTTAGTCTTGTAGCATAATTAACAGCTGATACAAGTCTTGATAAAGCTATGGTTCAGAGGTAACAATCTACCGTTAGTTCCATTGTAAAAATTCTAGAGAGTAAAGTTTTAATTTTAGCGGGCTGAGATTTTCTACGTGCTTCTGTACTGCTCAGATGTATGTATACAAAAATTGAGAAGTTTGTAAAGCTATTATTAAATGTGATATTTAAGATTATGTGCCTGAGATAGCGGTCATTTGGAGGCCGCAGGCATCTGCATATGAACGGAAAGAACAGATGCTCTCTTGGCGGTACGCGCCGGAGCTATATAAAAAGAGCGGCAGAGGCAGTAGTAAGCTCACTCCGCATTTGACCAACGCCTAGTCCACGCGAGCTTAACGTCCGATCGCGCCTAGCCTCGGGTGACGTCATAGCGGGCTGTGACATGCGCGTACTTAGCAATGTAAACGGACATTGAAAATCGCGAGGACTGTACACCGTCCTGGATCGTTTAGACTTCGGTAACAAACTGTTATTGTGCCGTCCGTGTGAAGTATAATTCCGCGTGGCAAGTGGTGACTAACTCCACTTTTAAGGCGAGCATTAATTTTTTTTTAACGTTATTGCGAACTATTAATAGAGCACCGTTAGTTAGAGTAATGAACTATTCGGGAGGAACTTGCTGTAGAAGTCGCCTCTGAACTATTAAACGATTGGCTGAATTAACAATATTTAATGTCTTTAGCATTTTCAGAAGTTTCGAGTAATTTGTGTGAGCCTTTAAGATAATAAAATCTTGTTTGGAACTTTAAATTTTATTGAAGCAGCCCTAATCCCGTGAAGAACTATGGATATTTTTCGTTTAGCTGGGCTGTACAGGAATGTGGCCGTGCAGACTGGGAACTAAGGTCAGTAAGTTTCCCTTCGCTTTCTGACTGGCCACCAAATTAGTTGCCAGGCTCGCGTGATTTAAGGTGGCAATGTTCAACTTTCATTCAACATTAAACAACGACTTCTTCGCCGTCCCACATATGTTGCATCGGCAATAGTCTGTTACGTGAAATGAACATTCAAACAACTCATTCGACGACTTCTTCGCCGCCCCACAGAACGCTGGTCCAACTGAGGCGCCAGGTGGAAATGGCATGGCAAGCCGTTCCACAGGACTACATCCAGCATCTCTACGATCGTCTCCATGGGAGAATAGCAGCCTGCATTGCTGCGAAAGGTGGATATACACTGTACTAGGGCCGACATTATGCATGCTCTGTTGCCTGTGTCTATGTGCCTGTGGTTCTGTCAGTGTGATCATGTGATGTATCTGACCCCAGGAATGTGTCAATAAAGTTTCTCCTTCCTGGGACAATGAATTCACGGTGTTCTTATTTCAATTTCCAGGAGTGTATATCAGTTCATGATATCCAGTATTACAAATTTACTCTTTCTTATGGACACACGTCCAGAACGTCCACTCTCAAAACTCCGCCATTTCTGTGCCCACATCCATCACTGCTGGCGGCTGACCTCCAACTGCGCAACGCTATGTGCTGTTCACATCCAGCTGCCCAACACTAAAATAGCGAATATTCCAACAGTGCCAACCAGCCACAGACTGCACACAGCACAGCCAGTGATTTTCATACAGAGCGCTACGTGGCGTTACCAACATAAAAACCTAAACAGCCTACTTAAACGTAGACTGACGCAGCAAGGGAGGAGTCAGACACCGGAAGCAGGATGACGCACACGCAGCAACAGAGGCTTTTCACAGCACAAGGCGATCGCTGGACAGGTAAAGTTCATCTGGCCAGCCGCCAGACGCAGCGTTGATGACCTTGTGTCATATATATCGTTTTTTGTCTAATGTTATCGCTTTAAACGGTCCAACAGGGTTGCGTGAAGAGAAACCACAGAAGCAGAGCAGAGAAGAACACAACGTTGCCTTAATGTAGAAACGCAACCGTCCACCAAGCAGTAAATTTATTTTAGCTGTACGAAACCAGTAACATTTCCAACGTGGGTAAGAAAAATTTACTGTTCTTTAATGAAAATCACCTCAGCTGAATTACTACAGATTCATAATATTATGACCGGTTTCATTTTCAGAACATCTCCAGGTAGCAGAGATGTGCTAAGATCACTACATATGCGGCACCCCTTGGCTACTAGCTAAACTCCCACCGGCAGGACGATTCTGATTTTTGTTCCTGGATTTGTCTTTAACATTACATATACGACAACCAGACCACTTGTGTCACGACTTTACAACTCTGCAGCCTGAAGACGTTCTACGAAATAAACTTGGTCGTAACACAACAAATGTGTGTAATAATACGACTGAGTTCTTTTTCGTTAATTATTAACACTGGTGTCAATTCTGATGCTCGAAATGGTCAAAAAAAGTTGTAGTTCTAAAGAATACTGAGCTACCGAAATAAATGACAAGAACGAAATTTCGTAGAGGTTTTTCTGACGAACTGTAGAATCACATCATAACAGTTCGTCATAGCAAAACATTTTAGAAGTGCGAAACATTTCAGAGGTGACGGAAGATAATGCTCAGGTGCGCGCCCACTGATCAAGTGCACTCAGAAGATAATGGCACTCACATGAGTGCATCGAGTGCTATTCACCACACTGTGTCTGTCGACGGTCATGGTGAACTGATCCGTGAATGCACGGTTATAAGTGTTACTGGTCATGGAAACTTGTAAGTAGGATGTTTAGGTTTTCTTATTGGTAACGCCACGTAGCGCTCTGTAAGAAAATGACTGGCTGTGCTGTGTGCAGTCGGTGGCTCGTTTGCATTGTTGTCTGCCATTGTAGTGTTGGGCAGCGGCAGCTGGATGCTAACAGCGCGTAGCGTTGGGCAGTTGGAGGTGAGCCACCAGCGGTGGTGGTCGTGGGGAGAGAGATGGCGGAGTTTTGAAATTTGTAAGAATTGGTGTCATGAACTGATATATATATTATGACTATAAAGGTAAATACATTGTTTGTTCTCTATTAAAATCTTTCATTTGCAAACTGTGCCTATCAGTAGTTAGTGACTTCTGTAGTTTGAATCCTATAGTTAGCTGGCAGTAGTGGCGCTTGATGTATTGCAGCAGTTCGAGTAACGAAGATTTTTGTGAGGTAAGTGATTTGTGAAACATATAGGTTAGTCTTAGTCAGGGCCATTCTCTTGTAGGGATTATTGGAAGTCAGATTCCGTTGCGCTAAAAAAATATTGTGTGTCAGTTTAAGCACAGTCGTGTATAATTGTTCTAAGGGGACGTTTCATATGTCGACCCTTAGCCGAGGATACCTCACTGGAATCTTCTGATTTTTTCCTTGTAGTTTGTGTAGTTAGTGTAGCTTTTGTTTATTGCTAGCGCGTAATCATAGAGAGAATTTCCTTTGTAGTTGTAGTCTTTCATTGTTGTACAGTAAAATAGTTGTGGCATGCATGTAGTTTTGCACTAAGTATTTCGCAGCTGCGCTTGCAATTAACTAGATATTATTTTCAGTGATATGTTAATGTGTTCTCTTATTTTTGCTTTTCAAATTGTGCTTTTTTGTGTTGTCGTGTGAAATATTGTGACAATAATGGCGTGTGAAAAACGTAATACTGGGCTCCAAAGTAAACTGAGAAATGACAGTGAAGACGAAAGCAGTGTGTTAGCGCCACCATGTAATGAATTAACTAATGCTCAAAGTGGTAATTTGGTAATTGTGCATAGGGAAATGGAGCCGGTTACAAATAATGGTGTAGGCAGTGAAACAATTAGTGAACAGGGAAGCGTTATCGATCGATCAGTCGGCAACAGCTCGCCTCAGGATTCCGAAATGACAGGACACAATCTTGCAAATACTGTAAATTCAGGTTTTGCGTCCTCACCATTTTCTCAAATAAGTCAAGGCACATTTTCTGTTTTTCGAACTGCGAATATTGCCGGTGCAAATGCATTGCCGATTAGCACTAAGGAACATGTTTCAGACACCAGTGCATTGTTATTACAATTAATGCAACAAATGGGACAAAAGCTTCAATAGTTAGACACAATGGAACAAAATCTTCAAAAATTAGACACAATGGAACAAAATCTTCAAAAGTTAGACACAATGGAACAAAATCTTCAAAAGTTGGACACAATGGAACAACACCAGAGACAAACACAGCAAAAGTTAGACACAATGGAACAAAATCAGAGACAAACACAGCAAAAGTTTCAAAAGTTAGACACAATGGAACAAAATCAGAGACAAACACAGCAAAAGTTAGACGCAATGGAACAAAAGCTTCAAAAGTTAGACTCAGTGGAACATACGCTTGAACAAACACATGAAGATTTAACTACTGAATTACATAAAATCGAATCGTAATGTCAAAAAGTCTGTAATGACGTAAAAACACAAATTTGTGAGCATTTCCAACCTATTTTTTCCCGGCATGAAAATGCATTACAGAATCACGAAGCAGCCATAAAAGAACTGCAAACTATTGTTCATGAAAATCATGAGACCTTGCAAGCTAACATTGACTCAGTTGCATCTACCGATTCGGTTACACAACTTGCAAAAACTCAAGAAAACTTAAAAGACACAGCAGATACTCTGAAAATTGGTTCAGAAAGACACATGGAGGACATTAGTTCATTATCAGAGAAAGTAGTTGAACTTTCGGATCAGCTAAATAATTTATCTACGAAGGTAGATGATAATGTGAATGACACAAAACCGATAGTCTTTAATGACACAGAAGAGATCGAACAAATTAGGAAATTCAAACAAAATCAGAATCAAATTAATACGCAACACCAAAGATAAATCCGGGAAGTACAAGATCAGCTGACACAGGTAATACAAGAATTACTTATTTCAGAGGACATTCGCACTCCAATACGGGAAGAGGGACATAAAAATACGGAACTGCCACAAACTGACGACAGACGATATAATCATAACGACAGACCGGCATTCCATCAGAACTGGCGCGCTTCAAACAGGGCAGGGCCTTCTCGTCAAGGTGAATTTGTAGAAGTTAGGTCTCCTAAGCCCAATAACGGCGCGCGCCAACAAAGAGACAGACAATGACTCGTACCGCAGGCAGCCGCGTGCGCCGGCTGGCTCAGAGAAAAATAACATAAGCTAACCTTGAGCAAAATTCCAGTGTTCCTTACCGACGTAACCACATGATACTTGCGTTGAAACTGAAACTCTGCGTACTAGGAACAGTAAAAGATTGCACTACATTTCACATGCAAAACCGGTTATTGAAAGACAACCTGCTTTTTAACTTTGTCTTTGCCATATAACTTTTCACTTTACATTACTAGTATGCTTTGTAAAAATTAAGAAATTGTTAACATGCAACAATGTTTGAAGTTAAACATCCAGTCAAGAACCAAGAGAACTTACTTAAACATAAATTACGAATGCATTGCTGTAGTGAACAGACGACACAGTGTCATTGTGTGTGTGTACATTCTTGCTTGTTAGTGGCACGAATACGTAACGACCATAAGGCTCACATGCTTCGAACATTTACCAGTACTGTTAATGAGATTTTAATGCAACATTTTGGTTTACTTGAAAATACATTCTGGATTTAAAGTACTTTCTGTGAGATACCAGATGACTCAGTGGTTAGTATAAGTGACAGCTACACGATTATATCACGACGCTACTAATGAGTGACAATTTACAATGTTGCTTTTGCGGTGTATCTGTTTTATATCTGCACAGTTTTTCTGAATTCTTCTGAAAAGGAAAACATGTTTTAGTAGTAACTTTGTGGTATAGCTGCAATGAGACAGCCTTTCCTGTAGCACAACAATACGTTACAGTACAGTACTTACTCCATCACGGCAATAAGCGTAGTAACTACGATATCTATACCCAAAGCATTTCACTTTTGTTTATCATAACGTAAGTACATTAACTTCTGCAGAACTTAGGTTTCGGAGGAAGATAACTACGACACTTCCACAGAGATTACCTTATAACAAGACGCACAGTTTAGCGCTATAGTACACGTATTTGAGTGATTAATTTTGTTCTTAAAGCATTTATTTTTAAAGATATTTTAAGTACAATGATAGAAAGGTTTTCCGTGATACATTTCATTCCATTGCTGTAATCTGTAACACCTGAGGATATAATAACATTAGTCCTCAGGGGGGTACATGCTTACTTTGTGTACCATGTGTATGGCAAGCACAAGGAGCCCTAGCTAATATGGTATTTGCTTATACAACTTTACACATCGGTACCATATTTCTCTAACACATAAATTACACAGCTATCTGATCATTTAACTGGGAGAGACAAACATTTATTTTACTACATCAGTGACAGATGTTTACGTAATTACACAGTTGGATAACTTCACACTTACGAAATTGTATTTTTTTCTGTATTTTGTGAACTGTTCATATTTTTTCGGAACCATTGTGATACTATGAGAGCTTTGAATGACGTATTTGGTATGGGATCATGATTCTTAAAGGACATTTGAGGTAGATGAAACATTTGACATGAGCAGAGAATTTTTTTTAGGTTTTGAAATTACTGGAGGAAGCTACGACGATTTTGAGAATTTAATTGAGGTGTTATGATGTTATTATTAGGATGACTATGTGTATTATGCTGTTGTGGTCTGTTTATGACCAATAAGCTGTTGCTGTATGAGTTATTTGATTATGCTACGTATATGTTATGATGAAATATTGAAGAAGTGTCGACGAATAAGGTAAGGAATAGTAGGTAGTGGTTAGGGACTCTGGTTTGTGGAAAAGGATGTTGGAAACCGAGAATCGTACTTTAAGAGTTATGAAATGTGTGTATATGCGTGAATGTATCACTATCTACATCTACATGACTACTCTGCAATTCATATTTAAGTGCTTGGCAGAGGGTTCATCGAACAACAATCATACTGTCTCACTACTATTCCACTCCCGAACAGCGAGCGGGAAAAACGAACACCTAAACCTTTCTGGTCGAGCTCTGATTTCTCTTATTTTATTTTTATGATCATTCCTACCTATGTAGGTTGGGCTCAACAAAATATTTTCGCATTCGGAAGAGAAAGTTGGTGACTGAAATTTCGTAAAAGGTCTCGCCGCGACGAAAGACGTCTATGCTGTAATGACTTCCATCCCAACTCGTGTATCATATCTGCCACACTCTCTCCCCTATAACGTGATAATACAAAACGAGCTGCCCTTTTTTGCACCCTTTCGATGTCCTCCGTCAATCCCACCTGGTAAGGATCCCACACCGCGCAGCAATATTCTAACAGAGGACGAACGAGTGTAGTGTAAGCTGTCTCTTTAGTGGACTTGTTGCATCTTCTAAGTGTCCTGCCAATGAAACGCAACCTTTGGCTCGCCTTCCCGACAATATTATCTATGTGGTCCTTCCAACTGAAGTTGTTCGTAATTTTAACACCCAGGTACTTAGTTGAATTGACAGCCTTGAGAATTGTACTATTTATCGAGTAATCGAATTCCAACGGATTTCTTTTGGAACTCATGTGGATCATCTCACACTGCCACCTGACACACCATACAGCAATCTTTTCTAAATAGCTTTGCAACTGATACTGGTCTTCGGATGACCTTACTAGACGGTAAATTACAGCATCATCTGCGAACAGTCTAGGAGAACTGCTCAGATTGTCACCCAGGTCATTTATATAGATCAGGAACAGTAGAGGTCCCAGGACGCTTCCCTGGGTAACACCTGATATCACTTCAGTTTTACTCGATGATTTGCCGTCTACTACTACGAACTGCGACCTTCCTGACAGGAAATCACGAACCCAGTCACACAACTGAGACGATACCCCATAGCTCCGCAGCTTGATTAGAAGTCGCTTATGAGGAACAGTGTCAAAAGCTTTCCGGAAATCTAGAAATACGGAATCAACTTGAGATCCCCTGTCGATAGCGGCCATTACTTCGCGTGAATAAAGAGCTAGCTGCGTTGCACAAGAGCGATGTTTTCTGAAGCCATGCTGATTACGTGTCAATAGATCATTCCCTTCGAGGTGATTCATAATGTTTGAATACAGTATATGCTCCAAAACCCTACTGCAAACCAACGTCAATGATATAGGTCTGTAGTTAAATGGATTACTCCTACTACCCTTCTTGAACACTGGTGCGACCTGCGCAATTTTCCAATCTGTAGGTACAGATCTATCGGCGAGCGAGTGGTTGTATATGAGTGCTAAGTAGGGAGCTATAGTATTAGCGTAATCTGAAAGGAACCTAATCGGTATACAATCTGGACCTGAAGACTTGCCCGTATCAAGCGATTTGAGTTGCTTTGCAAACCCTAAGGTATCTACCTCTAAGAAACTCATGCTAGCAGATGTTCGTGTTTCAAATTCTGGAATATTCCATTCGTCTTCCCTGGTGAATGAATTTCGGGAAAACTGCGTTCAATAACTCCGCTTTAGCGGCACAGTCGTCGATAACAGTACCATCGGCACTGTGCAGCGAAGGTATTGACTGCGTCTTGCCCCTTGTGTACTTTACATACGACCAGAATTTCTTCGGATTTTCTACCAAATTTCGAGACAATGTTTCGTTGTGGAACCTATTAAAGGCATCTCGCATCGAAGTACGTGCCAAATTTCGCGCGTCTGTAAATTTTAGCCCATATTCGGGATTTCGCGTTCTTCTGAACTTCGCATGCTTTTTCCGTTGCCTCTGCAACAGCGTTCGGACCTTTTTTGTGTACCACTGGGGATCCGTTCCATCTCTTACCAATTTATGAGGTATGAATATCTCAATTGCTGTTACTACTATATCTTTGAATTTGAGCCACATCTCGTCTATATTCGCATAGTCAGTTCGGAAGGAATGGAAATTGTCTTTTAGGAAGGCTTCTAGTGGCACTTTATCCGCTTTTTTAAATAAAATTATTTTGCGTTTGTTTCTGATGGATTTGGAAGAAATGGTATTGAGCCTAGCTACAATGACCTTGTGATCACTAATCCCTGTATCAGTCATGATGTTCTCTATCAGCTCTGGATTGTTTGTGGCTAAGAGGTCAAGTGTGTTTTCGCAACCATTTACAATTCATTGGCGAAAATTTTTTGGACACTATTCTATTTAAAGAATTTTGTTTCTACATATTTGTAACGCAAATTCCTGACCTGTGATTTTTTTTATATGAGACTGTCACTGTAGCGGAAACTACTGTCGTAAATTTTTCAGTAAGAAAGGTAAGTGGCCACCTGCACGTAATGCGTCGTGGGCACCCAGCTGTGCGACAGTTGCCTAGGAAAAAAGCCATTAGTGTGTGCCTTTCAGAGGCACAGGTAAAAAAAAAGGTGCCATTATCCTCGCTATTGGCATTTCTTTGTAGAAAGCGTCGCAAATACGACACACTCAAACTTGAAAACATATGATTACACTTTGGAGTTCTTAATTTATGATATTTACTGAAATGAAATGATGAGAAACATTTCATGTCTATTGTCTTGCTAGTTGGAAGATTGTTTACTGCATTACGAAATGACTTATGGCTAGCGAATGATGTATCATGCCTTGGTTTGCCTATTTTGTTTAATATCTAGTTTCTAGCTGCAGCATTGGTTACAATAAAATTTAATGGATGTACTAATATAGATATTTTATGCCTACAGATCCAGTAAATAATTATGATGTACTTAAAAAAACGAAGGAGCACAAAAAGACTTCCCTTCACAGGAACTGCATACATAATTTTCTTTTCAAGTACTTGGTAATTTTTATGGTAGAATAAGTTGTGGTGCACCACTTTAATTATATAGACATTAAGATGTGAATCGACATCTCCCTTTTCTACATTGTTGTCTTTACTGTAATATTTTTTCTGCTTGAGCTTTGTCATGTTTAGTTATAAGCTGTTGCATTTGCTTCTACTGTGTGCCAGGCATAGTGCTACTGAATTTCACTTTGTATTACTCTGTTAAGCCAGTTTTACTACAGATTTATTTTTCTTCTTTGCTGTGCATTGCCTTATATTAGTTTTAATATTGCTGCTTCTTTGACAACTTCCATTTTATTTCATTGTTGTTTGTATAAATTGTTTTGCGCTGCTGCATTATCTTGTCCCTTGGTTTAGCATCTTAGCTCAGTAGCTTTAAGTTAGCTTAAGAGGGGGAAGACTATATAAGAAACTAACTATGATGAATTGGAAGAAAAGCACTGAGAAGCTATAAAAAAACGGTTTGGCCAAAAAAGTAGTGTACAGAGTAGAAAAACTATTTTTGAAAGAGGATGTGAACAGAACACAGAAAGCAGGTTTAGATAGGACTTTTTGGGAATAATGATGAACTAAGGGAGATCTCTATGCAAAATACTGCAGTAAAACAAACCCTGTCCTTTCCTTTCGTATTATCCCTCTATGTGTTTATGTACCCTTCTGTATTTGTCTTTTTCCTGTCTTTATATGTTTAGCTAATAAGATTTATGTTGTAGAATTTTGCAAATACTGTGTTATTTTCTTTGTAAATATGTTCAGACATTATTTATTGTGTTTTGTTTTAATGCTCATGTGTGAAGTTGATGTTTCAAAAGTTATTCTGATCTTTTATGTATGTACTTATGTCGTAATTTTTGTAAGACTGATGTATTTGCTATTTCGATTCTTTTGTAAAGCCTGTACTACTGCAAATGTTATCTGTATTGTTATGGTCTTTAAAGATGTATTTTGTACCTTTGTTATTGCAGTCTTATGTTATAAAATTGTAATTGACACCAGTTCATCAAATTAAGTAACTTGTAAATTACATTTCACTGCACACGTTTCTGTTGGTCATAGTATATGGACAAAATGTGAGAAGTAGGGACTGATAGTGTTTGCATGTGTGTTAATAACTCAGTAAGGGACTGGATAACAGCATTGCTGGTTCTAAGGACATTTCAAAAACAATTTTTCTGAGTGTACAAGTGGTGGTTATGGACTTGTTATATTATCCGCAAGACTCTTCAATGGTGATTGTGCGCCTGCACAGTCAAACAGATAGCTGCTGGCCATCTCTACAAGGACTACAGTGGGTCTACACCTTTGATGACCCACCAATACCATTATTTCTACAAGGACTGCAATGGGTCTGCACCTCTGGTGGCCCACCAATAGTAATCTTTACCAGGATTACAGTGGGTCTGCTCTGTGATGAACTACCTACCGATAGTCTTCAACGTCGACTGGCTCTGTTGTGGCCCATTATCTGTCTGCATGTCAAAAGTCAGCACTGTCTTTCCGTTGGAAGGACAACACTACATCTTCAAGACTGCATGGAAATCCACTACTTCCATGTGCATTTTCTTTTATTGCTCAGTCTTTGAGAAAAACACTACTATTTTACTGTGATGAATGATCAGGACTGTCTATATGGACTGTGAGAAAATTTTAGCTTTTGACCAACATTGTATCAATAAGTGTGTGCATTTGATATCTTTGTTATAGTAATTATGAAAAATTTTATCAAATCATTATTGGCCACTGCCCAAAACAATTTGTAAAATTTTTTTGTGGGGAGCATGGGGGCTATGTAAGTAGGCTGTTTAGGTTTTCTTATTGGTAACGCCACATAGCGCTCTGTAAGAATATCACTGGCTGAGCTGTGTGCAGTCTGTGGCTCGTTTGCATTGTTGTCTGCCATTGTAGTGTTGGGCAGCGGCAGCTGGATGCTAACAGCGTGTAGCGTTGCGCAGTTGGAGGTGAGCCACCAGCGGTGGTGGACGTGGGGAGAGAGATGGCGGAGTTTTGAAAATTGTAAGAATTGGTGTCATGAACTGATATATATATTATGACTATAAAGGTAAATACATTGTTTGTTCTGAAACTTCCTGGCAGATTAAAACTGTGTGCCCGACCGAGACTCGAACTCGGGACCTTTGCCTTTCGCTGGCAAGTGCTCTACCAACTGAGCTACCGAAGCACGACTCACGTCCGGTACTCACAGATTTACTTCTGCCAGTATCCGTCTCCTACCTTCCAAACTTTACAGGAGCTCTTCTGCGAACCTTGCAGAACTAGCACTCCTGAAAGAAAGGATACTGCGGAGACATGGCTTAGCCAAAGCCTGGGGGATGTTTCCAGAATGAGATTTTCACTCTGCCCGCGAAAGGCAAAGGTCCCGAGTTCGAGTCTCGGTCGGGCACACAGTTTTAATCTGCCAGGAAGTTTCATATCAGCGCACACTCCGCTGCAGAGTGAAAATCTCATTCTGGATTGTTTGTTCTCTTTGCAAACTGTGCCTATCAGTAGTTAGTGACTTCTGTAGTTTGAATCTTTTAGTTAGCTGGCAGTAGTGGCGCTTGCTGTATTGCAGTAGTTCGAGTAACGAAGATTTTTGTGAGGTAAGTGATTTGTGAAACATATAGGTTAATGTTAGTCAGGGCCATTCTCTTGTAGGGATTATTGAAAGTCAGATTCCATTGCGCTAAAAAAATATTGTGTGTCAGTTTAAGCACAGTCGTGTATAATTGTTCAAACGGGACGTTTCAAACTGTACAGTGAAATTTTCAGGGAACTGAGTCAAAAAAATTAACATTATATAAAGAGACAGACTTGGCTGCAAAGGAATTTTTATTACAGACCCCTACAACGCTGTGGTAATCGACAATATGTACAGATATAATAGCATACCAAATGAGAGCATCCCCCTTACATCTCCAGCCGCTGTTTCCAAATTCGGATAGTGCACTTCGAATATTTCGTACGACTTATACAAACTCTTTCAAAAATGCGATATTAATATGATATATTTGCTGGGTAACAAATTGCAATATAGTTACATTCGTAGTAAAAACCCTGAAGAGCCCTCTTTAACAGTTATGGGGTAAGCGTTATTAATTACTGCAAATGCTATGCATCATACATTCAGCAAAGAGATAGGATGTTTAAGACAAGATTTCGTAAACATTTATAGAACAAGAACAAGAATCAGGTCATATTACACTGGACGATTACCGAAACTTTAGTCATCACCATCCTCCACTCTTAAATAGTTTATGTATATTTCATTTCCAAAACGTGGGGAAAAATGGAACTTGCTCGAAGAAATGGGAATTTCTCTTCGTTTTCCGCGGAATAATGGTGGACTTCGGAATCATCAGAACGAGACATTTTCTGATCTTACGATACCTCAGTATAACCTTTTCCCAATTTTTTTCTCTTTTTCGCACAATGTACTGTTACGATTTGGTTACTCTCATTACTATCCTGCATGCAGTTAGTTAGTTTGTCTCCAGTCATCAAAAGTCCAGTGTCGGTGTTGACGGGCCCAGGCGAGACGTAAAGCTTTGTGTCGATCAGCCACTTAGGGTAAACGAGTTGGTCACCGCCTCTAAAAGCCTACATCGATGAAGTTCCGTTGAATGTTTCGCACGCTGACACTTGTTGATGGCCCAGCACTGAAATCTGCATCAATTTGCGAAAGGTTTTTACTCCTATCCCGCTGAACTACTCTCTTCAGCGGCCGTTGGTCCCGTTCTTACATATTCTTTTTGCTGCCGCAGCAATGCCGAAGATTCGAAGTTTCACCGGATTCCTAATATTCAGAGTACACTCATGAAATAGTCGTACGGGAAAATTCCCATTTCTTCGCTACCTCGGAAATGCTGTGTCCCATCGCTCATGCGCCGACTATAGTGTCACACTTAAACTCGCTTGAATCTAGATAAGCCGCCATTGTAGCAGCACTAACCGATCTAACAACTGCGGCAGACAATTGTTGTTTTATACAGACGTTGTCCACCGCAGCGCCGTATTCTCTCTTTCTACATATCTCTGTATTTGTATACGCATACCTATACAAGATTCTTTGGAAATTCTGTGTGTTTGAGTGGTGTCCATTGTGTAGGACACAAATATACACATTTCTGTAAGACCGCGACGTCTCCTTGCTGTTTACTGTGTACTAATATCGTCCGAACTGCTGCGATAATCAGTAAATTTCGAGTAGTTGGTTAATTGACGAGGGACGCTGCAATGCAGCGTGTGAATGGCTAAGATGAAAATCTGAATCGGTGGAAGACCGTTCCAAGATGGTCGGACTGGTTCTGTGCTTTTAGACGTTTTGTTTGCCTCCCACCAGCAGAGCTGCACGCATCCTAGCTGTTGCGGGTCTTAGCCATACCTTCTAAAACGGGGAGGGAGGGCGGGATAGAGAGTGAATTAAATTAAAGACCAGGCGAAGTACAAATAAGGTAGAAAAGGTAAGTCAAAACTACTGTTTCTTTCGGTGTATTTGATGAAGACGTGTTGCATCTAAAAGGGGAGGTAAGCGGTTTCAGGGAAGTGGAGGAGGAAAAGAGTGTTATTAGCTCAGAGACAGAAGAGCTAATTGAGGTTGAAGATGATAAGTATAACAAGCACAGCCGTCAGCAGTTGAAAACCTCACGTGAATCATAGCTCTCGTCTGGGTCTGTGACTGCCGATCATATGGCCTCAAGTTATTGCAGTGCTGCTCCCTTCACTTTAGATTTCTGCACTGGTGCCTGCTCTCAAATTTTCTCTAACTCTGTCAGAACAGCACGTTCGGACAGGAGCAGAAGTATATTAAAACTCAGTTATGGGACAAAAAGCACTATCGCTCACAGTAAAAAGGAGACTGATTTAGTCTCAACATTATACAAAACATAGGGGGTTCTACAACTATGCGTAATATGTTAACGACCACAACGGTCCACATTCATGGTTAATATTCCTTCCATTCCGTTTTTATTTGTGACCACGCACTGTAAACTGTCCTGTCCACCCTTCAAGCTTAAAGCTAAAGTGACTGTAACTATTTATAATAACAATGGTGCAGAACGTGTATAAGTCGCGGATATTATGGTAAGGAAGTAGTTCAGGAGACAAAATAATAAACAATACCTGCAGAGATGTATAAAGATAAAGTCACGTTACTGCTTAGGAGATTTCACAAAAGCAGTATTTTCATTCGTGTCAACGAGGCAACAAACATAATTTATTACTAGAGTATGCAGACATAACACACACTAAAAATGTATGAGCAAACAAAAACAAACAAGATAGGGATGATGATTAAAAGTTAGAATTCAACATAATAGCTAAGTGAATAACCTCATGAGGGTACATAGATACTTCTGTGTGTGGGCCCAACTGGAATACACAGCTGAAATTATTAACCTACCTAAAGCATTTGAAAGACAGTAAATACTGAATAATGCAGGGAACCGGTAATGGGCTAAACATTATTAAATTAGGCAAAGGAGGTGAAAGTGAGAGTATATTGAATAATGTATGTAACCGGTAATGGACCACGTTTGTTTAATATGAAATAATTGCATTAAGTTACCAGTGAAGCCGCCCCCATTAGTACGAAGCTTGTGTAGCCCACCACTTTTTATAGCAGAGGAGAGCCGGCGGTGGTGGCCGAGCGGTTCTAGGCGTTTCAGTCTGGAACCGCGCAACCGCTACGGTCGCAGGTTCAAATCCTGCCTCGGGCATGGATGTGTGTGATGCCCTTAGGTTATTTAGGTTTAAGTAGTTGTAAGTTCTAGGAGACTGATGACCTCAGATGTTAAGTCCCATAGTGCTCAGAGCCATTTGAACCATTTTTTGTAGATGAGAGTAGGTAACTGCCTGTAAACAACATCGTAGCTGACCAGCGGAACCGACCAGAATGATATGTGCTGAAATCGACACAAACTTCTCCCCAATTATCAAGCAGCCGTGGATGTTGAGTAGAAAAGTATTCATTGCACAAAAACGTGTAATCAGAATAATTGCTGGAGCCCACCCACGGTCATCCTGCAGACATCTATTTAAGGATCTAGGGATCCTCACAGTAACCTCACAGTATATATATTCCCTTATGAAATTTGTTGATAATAATCCAACCCAATTCAAAAGTAATAGCAGTGTGCATACCTATAACACCAGGAGAAAGGATGATCTTCACTATGCAGGGTTAAATCTGACTTTGGCACAGAAAGGGGTAAATTATGCTGCCACAAAAGTCTTTGGGCACCTACCAAACAGCATCAAAAGCCTGACAGATAGCCAACTAACATTTAAAAATAAATTAAAAGAATTTCTAGATGACAACTCCTTCTACTCATTGGCTGAATTTTTAGATATAAAGTAAGTAAAAAAAAAAAAAAAAAAAACTTAATCATTAGTGTCATGCAATATTTTGTGTAATGTAATCTTTTATTAACCTGACACGTTCCACATCATTACGAAGTGTCGTATTCATGATCTATGGAACAAGTATTAATCTAATCTAATCTAATCTAGCTCCTTGAGCTTCGTATAGTTGCGATTTAGTTGTGGTTACCCAACCAGAGACTGGGTTAAAAGTGTCTTGGTGTTATAACGATGAGTTGGAGGCTCACAGTAAATAAAACCAGGGGTAACAACCTATTCAAAATCACCTTTATATATTTTCTGTTGAAGAGTGAGGGATCCTTATTGAAGGCTCTCGATTTTCCAGCATAATCGAGTCTATCAACATGAGGTGGCAAATATGAGGTAGCCAAGGAGGTGGAAACGTGAGTTCTACTGTGCCAAGACTGCTTGTTAGCTACAGCAGGAAAACACAATTAATTAGCAGGAGTACAAAATAAAAATGTATTTGTTACTTTGCTGTCGTCCATGATCAGTTGGTTGACAATTATAGAAGACGCGACTAGACTAAGCGTCTGTAAAATGACGTAATTTACAAGTCAGAAATCTTGCAGGGACGAATTGTAATCTTATATGTCGAATCTGGTGAATCTGTAGACTAACTTGGAACGGGGCTATAGAGACTTGATGGCAGCAATGACTGAGCTGCAGACGATGACTAATAACGTGCTAGCTTACCACTGAGGGCGGCTTCGAACTGTAGACTGGCACAACTGCACTACTCTCCTACTGCACACGAAGTGGCCTAGCGGCGCCTCGCGGCGAGCATGCGTCTGGCTGTGTGCTCTTTGGCTAACACGGTCGTTCTTCTATTCCGTTTATAAAGAGAATCGCATCCGCATGATCGATCTCTCAGGCGGCAGGGTGGTCGTATGTCTGACGACATCACACTTATGCTTGTATGAAGTAGGTTAGGCGTAACTCAGAGTATGACACCAAGTCCCATCTCCATAACCATATCACGATGTAGGAAGGTTCAAATGGCTTTGAGCACTATGCGACTTAACTTCCGTGGTCATCAGTCGCCTAGAACTTAGAACTAATTAAACCTAACTAACCTAAGGACATCACACACATCCATGCCCGAGGCAGGATTCGAACCTGTGACAGTAGCGGCCGCGCGGACCAAACTGTAGCGCCTAGAACCGCTCGACCACCCCGGCCGGCAATGTAGGAAGGAGGTGCACGTAATTTAAAAAGAGCACACGGCAAATTCTATGTGTCTATATAGCAGAAACGGTACACAAAAATCTCCACATAAGCCACAAAAAAGGTCAAACATCATCTAAGCACAAAAATAAAAAAATAGCACCAGTAAAATACACTCCTGGAAATGGAAAAAAGAACACATTGACACCGGTGTCTCAGACCCACCATACTTGCTTCGCACACTGCGAGAGCGCTGTACAAGCAATGATCACACGCACGGCACAGCGGACACACCAGGAACCGCGGTGTTGGCCGTCGAATGGCGCTAGCTGCGCAGCATTTGTGGACCGCCGCCGTCAGTGTCAGCCAGTTTGCCGTGGCATACGCAGCTCCATCGCAGTCTTTAACACTGGTAGCATGCCGCGACAGCGTGGACGTGAACCGTATGTGCAGTTGACGGACTTTGAGCGAGGGCGTATAGTGGGCATGCGGGAGGCCGGGTGGACGTACCGCCGAATTGCTCAACACGTGGGGCGTGAGGTCTCCACAGTACATCGATGTTGTCGCCAGTGGTCGGCGGAAGGTGCACGTGCCCGTCGACCTGGGACCGGACCGCAGCGACGCACGGATGCACGCCAAGACCGTAGGATCCTACACAGTGCCGTAGTGGACCGCACCGCCACTTCCCAGCAAATTAGGGACACTGTTGCTCCTGGGGTATCGGCGAGCACCATTCGCAACCGTCTCCATGAAGCTGGGCTACAGTCCCGCACACCGTTAGGCCGTCTTCCGCTCACGCCCCAACATCGTGCAGCCCGCCTCCAGTGGTGTCGCGACAGGCGTGAATGGAGGGACGAATGTAGACGTGTCGTCTTCAGCGATGAGAGTCGCCTCTGCCTTGGTGCCAATGATGGTCGTATGCGTGTTTGGCGCCGTGCAGGTGAGCGCCACAATCCGGACTGCATACGACCGAGGCACACAGGGCCAACCCCCGGCGTCATGGTGGGGGGAGCGATCTCCTACACTGGCCGTACACCTCTGGTGATCGTCGAGGGGACACTGAATAGTGTGCAATACATCCAAACCGTCATCGAACCCATCGTTCTACCATTCCTAGACCGGCAAGGGAACTTGCTGTTCCAACAGGACAATGCACGTCCGCACGTATCCCGTGCCACCCAACGTGCTCTAGAAGGTGTAAGTCAACTACCCTGGCCAGCAAGATCTCCGGATCTGTCCCCCATTGAGCATGTCTGGGACTGGATGAAGCGTCGTCTCACGCGGTCTGCACGTCCAGCACGAACGCTGGTCCAACTGAGGCGCCAGGTGGAAATGGCATGGCAAGCCGTTCCACAGGACTACATCCAGCATCTCTACGATCGTCCCCATGGGAGAATAGCAGCCTGCATTGCTGCGAAAGGTGGATATACACTGTACTAGTGCCGACATTCTGCATGCTCTGTTGCTTGTGTCTATGTGCCTGTGGTTCTGTCAGTGTGATCATGTGATGTATCTGACCCCAGGAATGTGTCAATAAAGTTTCCCCTTCTTGGGACAATGAATTCACGGTGTTCTTATTTCAATTTCCAGGAGTGTACATTAAGAACCACTTGAAAGTTTATCTTGGAAAGGAAAATAAGAAAAGAAGTTCTTATTTCCCAACTACTCAATGATGTACAACGAATAAGACATAAATTAAATGAAGACTGAGCTAATTTAACTCATTGCTGGAATCCATTGACTAACCAACACTTCACGTCTAGTCGCTACAGTACTACCGAAAAAGACGGTCATAAAAAAAACCATGAGAGTTGTTGAAGTCGCGATGTCACATTGCGGGAGGAACTGGGCAGAGAGATTCGTTGTTCAAAGAGCATACCCCAAGTGTATGAGACATCACTATTGATAATGACTCTAGCGACTGTTCTTAAGCAAATAGGTCACTACCACTAAATAATCGATTACAAGCGAAATGCAGTGAGACAGTTTTCGAGTTACTTTAGTTCACTGGTGTATAAGAATGATTTTTTGTTTAAATTAAAAAGAACTGGAGCATCGTAACCATTTGATAAGAAAAGTACTTATGAAATGAAGTCAGGAATATTCTTGGATTGTTCTCTGGCTATCCAGATGACTAAACAATGTTGCGTCAAGGTAACCGCGAAGTCAACCAGGTTCACTTAAGAGCAGGTCACCACGAAAGTGGATAATTTCGTGGCAGTCAAACATATGGAGAAACTGAATATGAAGTGTTGGTGGAATGTATCATTTAGTGTTTCTTTGCAGTCGGCGGTAACATTGAACACGCAAACTGTTAATGCATTAAACTGCTACTTAAAATCTGTTGCATGGACATCTATTGGAGGGAGTGGAGAGAACTGAATTAGCGTGTTGTACTGTTCACGTGTTTTGAGGAGGCCTAAAAAGGGAGATCGAAGGAACTCCGAACTGCGTATCTAGGATTGTAATCGAGGGAATTAGTTAATGTTGCAGTGCACTCATAAGGAGCCAAATTCAACACAACGACCTAGTAGAACGTAACATTCCTTTCGTCCTTGATGACAAAGGGCTTGCATAGAGAGACATAGAGACGCCCGTAACGTTGATGTGCGATATTGATCCATTCCCATAATTCATGTGGACTGTCCGCCACATTAGATGAACGGACAGCGCGTTGGAATGCCACGCAACGGGGTCCGGGTTCACTTCCCGGCTGGAGTGGGAGATTTTCTCCCCTCAGGGACTGTGTGTTGTGCAGTCCTCATCGTCATTTCATCGCCATTGTCGACGCGCAAGTCACCCAATGTGGCGTCGCACTCACTAAGAGTTGCATTTGGAGGCCGAACTTCCCGCCTGGGAACTCCCGCCCACGATCATTTCCATTTTCCATGGGGACTGTTCGGAGTTGGGTACAAATTGCCTACAGCATTTGACTCAGGTGGCTGCGGTTTTCCCGGAACGGTGCCTCATGGAAACCGTAGTGCCCGTACGGTATTTCAGATTGAAAGCCACGGCATCGGGCACTGTGGGCGTTCCAGTTACCTGATGCACGTGCAACTACTGTGGCGACGGAGCGCTCTTTCTTCGGTACAGCAACCATATTTAATTCAATTGCTAGGAAATCTATTTTGTAGCACCCGAACAACCTGTACAATTTGAAATAAATACTGGGACACTTCACTAAACAATGTAATGGAAACTTTTCCTCATAATTCTTGCCATGCTACGTTAAACATGCCTCTCTCTCTCTCTCTCTCTCTCTCTCTTGAAGCTTCTGCTGACCAAATGTTGAAACATAGCCTTTTTTTAATTCAGTAGTGGCACGTCGCTTAAAAGAAATCGGAAGGCTGATGAATAACAAAGGAAAAGTAAGGCATAAGTCCTGGTTGGGCGATTTTCCGTCACTACAATACGTGTATCAAACACTAAAGCCTATGAAGAAGAACAACAAGAGAAGAGGAAGAAAACACATGACGGAAAATACGGAACACATTTAGGAGTTAAAATGACACATCAGTAGCTGCAGGATACCCACAAACAAGCATAATAACGACCAATAAAACTTTAAGTAAATGGTGATTATTTTCTATGTCTGTTCCACAGCTTCCTGATTAACGGTGTGTAATTAGTTTAGTCCCTTGTTCCTTATTTACTGACGTGCAAGTATGGCTTCCGTAAGACCATCTATTTTTCCTATATTCACTGGCAAGTATAGTTCCCAAGCTTATCGCATTATTTCTCCTTCTTTCTTCCCCATTTCTGATGCCAGTTTCAGTTCCTTATTCGTTGCTACCTTCTTCCCTCCCAGTATTCCATCTGTTCACCCCGTTTTTGTCCCTGTCTCTTACCACTTCAGACGAGCTTATTCCCCTCTACTACCTAGGAATTCTTCCACAGTCAATAATTTTTTTCCAAGTATTTCTCTGTCACTTGTTTCGTCTTTCATATTATTTTTCTCTGCATCATTTTTTAGTTCACGGATGTCACGAACATCTGAAGATATTTTTGATTAATCAACTGTCTTGCATTAGATACAAAGCCCCAAAAATATCATTCTTAATTTTCTTATTTTTATATCTTTTCTATGTTTCGACAGATTTCATCATTTTACGTAATTTCCATCCTGCCGTTGATATTCATCGGCCTAACATTTTCCTAATGATTCGCCTTTCTAGGATTACTAATTTATGGTTTAATGATAAACATTAGTCTCCATGTAGACACTGTGGGAACATAACAATGATGGAATGTCTCCATTTTGCATCTGAAACAGGTCTTTTTTGCTGTAATAGTTATTAGTTATACATGCACTTCCAATTTAATGTATACTTTCCTCTAGAGCCACTTCTTATTCCTAAATTTTTCAAGCTTTTCAGTCTGGCCGATTTTTGTTTTCAGAATCCTCAGAATATTTTCATGTCTGTAAGAAAATTGGTTTCCTCTCCAGAAATTCAAAACGATTTATTTTTGTCACAGAAGGCATCACAATGCCAGACAGAATGACAAAGTCATTTTCAAATTTCTTTGTTGCAAACAATAATGATCATATTTTTTATCAGACATTTAAGGGTAGTCTGAACAAATACTAAACGCCAGGTGTGTGGTCATAATTGAAAATAGGACATTTGGCTGAAGAAATACAGAAAATGGCGAAATAGTTGCAAAATATTTTGATCAGCTTCTTAGTATAAGATAGAATTCTCAAACAATCATGAAAATCGAAAAGAAGTGGATGTTTATGGGCGTGCATCACGATTTTACGTCTTTTATCGACTACGTAGCATCGCACTCTTAGAATCCAACAAGCACTAAACACGCATTCTATCTGTCTACCTTCCCATCTCCATCCCTCACGCCCCCTCCCCCCCCCCCCCTCCCCTCACGAATCTCTCTCTCTTTCCCTCTCCCTCTACTGGCTACATGTTATATTCATCAATTTTTCTTTCCAAATTCTCACTGTTATTTTCTAGCTCCGTCCGAACAGGTCTTGGAAGGTCAATGGCACTGACCGGGCGCCGTATCACCCGTAGCCCATAGGCGTGACTGGATGCGGATGTGGAGGGTTATGTAGTCAGCACACTGCTCTCGCGCCAGTATGTCAGTTTACGATACCGGAGCAGCTACTTCTCAATCAAGTAGCTACTCAGTTCGCCTCACAAGGGCTGAGTGCACACCGCTTGTCAACAGCGGTCGGCGGACCGGCTGGTGACCCATCCAAGTTCTAGCCCAGCTCGACAGTGCTTAACTTCGGTGATCTGACGGGAACCCATGTTAATACTGCGGCAAAGCCGTTGGTGTTACTTTCTAGAAAGGAACTGATGGGTTAGGCCATCAGCCTGCCACACACCTGTGTTTATTTCGAAGGGCAGAGACATATCTTCCATCAATTTCACGTTAGATACTGTATCTGAAAGTGTTTCACGAGTTAGAGTTTCTGATTTATACTTCACACCAAATTCTCGGATTATTTAGTCTGTAGCTTGACGGTCAACGGAATAAATGCCTTCTTGAAATAAGGAAGTATTACCAAAGTATCACTTAAACTCAACAATCTGTGGCAAATTTCTGATTAAATATCAGGTCAGAACATGATCTGCCCCTACTAAAACGACTTTGATATTAACCTAAATGACTGCCCTGTATTGTATCTACTCTGTTTAGTGAATCCTTGGAAAATACTTCACATGCAACGTGTAAGAAGTAATTCCCTCGGACGTTGATAACGTTTTGTTTATTGCCTTTTTTTACGTAATGGCTACCTTCTCCTCTCCTGTGATTCACTCTGTTTTCCACGTATCTTCAAAGACAAATTTTATTTTCTTTTGGTGGGAACCATTTCAAAACTGCAGCTGACATAGCCTTCTCTACTAGCTTTATTGTTCTTTAAGATGTTAATTACTTCAATTTCCTTGATAGCTGAATGTAAAGCATCTCCTAGATTTTCACGAATGTGTGAATATTTCATGTTATACTAAGAAACTGTTAAAAATGTTCAAATGTGTGTGAAATTTTGTGGGACTTAACTGCGAAGGTCATCAGTCCCTAAGCTTACACACTACTTAACCTAAATTATCCTAAGGACAAATAAACACATCCATCCCCGAGGGAGGACTCGAACCTCCGCCGAGACCAGCCGCACAGTCAAGAAACTGATCAAAATATTTTGCAACTATTTCGCAGTTTTCTGTATTTCTTCAACCAAGTCTCCTACTTCAATTACGAAAAATACAGTTGGTGTCTAGACTACCCTTAAATTTCTGATAAAAAGCGAGAACACTATTTTTCCTGAATTTCTGCAAGTTTCCTGATGTCAGAATGTTTGTTAGTTCTTCTAATTACTCTAGTTGTTACTTTGCTTCGCTGTTTTAACTGGTCATGATGTTCACTGTTTTTCCGCACTTATACTTGTGCCATTTTGTAGCCTCTCTATTAAACCTTCATCGCAAGCCGTTTTTCCACTTAATTATTTCTTTAACTGTGGACTTTTATCCGTTTCAGTTGAAGCCATAATCAGAACAACATTAAAAGATCGTCGACATCCAATAAGTCGTCGGATTCCCGTGTTCAATAACTGTGCCATTGACTAGTCCGTTAATCGGACATATGTTGGAATCTGACGAGATAATTTGCTGCTGGGCTGTTCCTTTATTTATCTGTTGATGGCTTAAGTCGATCAATGTCGGCCTGTGCAAGTAAAAGAAAAATATTGGACTGAAAATTACGTTAACTAACGCCATAATGTTCATGGATTCGTATAACGATTTTTACTTCTTTTATTGACTATGTAATACTACACAGCTATGGGTCCAGTAGTTATTAAACACACATTAGGCGACCGAAGGTAGCACAATGGTGATGAAACTGTCATAAATGGGAACGTAATATGACGATAATTGTGAGCGCGTATTCATCAAGAGCATAGAGACAATCGCACAGGTAATGATAGAACTGCCACTGACGCACGTGTCATGGAAACACGAAGCACAAATAAAAAAAGAATAATAAAAATAAATAAATAAATAAATAAATAAACTAATTTCACAAGTGAAACAACTGAGGATTATTTTGTTTGTAAATTGTCATATGACATTACGCCTTTGTATATGTTATGTTTTCTTTTCCCGCGTATGACTGCAGGTCTATTACAATTTTCTCGAAGTATTTACAAGGGAACCTCTCCATCGCACCCCCCTCACAAGGAAACCTCCCCATCGCATCCCCCTCAGATTTAGTTGGCACAGTGGATAGGCTTTGAAAAACTGAACACAGATCAATCGAGAAAACAGGAAGAAGTTGAGTGGAACTACGAAAAAGATGAGCAAAATATACAAACAGAGTAGTCGATGCGTAAGATATGCAACATCAAGGATAGTCTAAGCTCTGGAGCTCCGTGGTCCCGTGGTAAGCGTGAGCAGCTATCGAACGAAAGGTCCTTGGTTCAAGTCTTCTCTCGAAAGAAAAAGTTTAACTTTCTATTTTCAGACAATTATCAAAGTTCAGGCACTCACGCATAATCAACTTCACTCTCCAAAATTCCAAGACATGTTCAGATATGCTTGGACATATGCTGGATTTAACGGTCTACACACGGAAAAATTTGAAAACGTTAAAAAACATATGTTTTGACAGAGCACAGGGAAAACTGTGGGACTGTGAAACTGTTGCATTCGTTTGTTGCAGTTTATGTCACAATCTCTCATGTTTTCATCACTTTCTTTGGAGTGATTATCACATCCACAAGAAAACCTAAATCGGGCAAGGTAGAAGAATCTTTTAACCCATTCGCCAAGTGTACAAGTTAGGTGGGTCGACAACATATTCCTGTCATGTGACGCACATGCCATCGCCAGTGTCGTATAGAATATATCAGTCGTATTTTCCTTTAAAGGAATCGGTTGACCTATGACCTTGAGATCAAATGTTTTCGGTTCCCATTGAAGATCCATGTCTTTTCGTCTACTAATCGCACGGTTTTGCGGTGCGGTCGCAAAACACAGACACTAAACTTATTACAGGGAACAGAGACGTCAATGAACATACGGACAGATCATAAATTTGCGAAAATAAAGAAACTAAACTTTCTACTCTAGGGAAGACTTGAACTAAGGACCTATCGTTCGGAGTTGCTCACGGTAACCACGAGACCACGGCGCTCCTGAGCTCACACTCTCCGTTATGTTGCCTATCTTCAACATGTACTAATCAGTTTGTATATTTTGCTTATATTTTTCACAGTTCCACACAACTTCTTCCTGTTTTCTCGATTGATCTGTGTTCAGTTCTTCAAGACCTATCCACTGTGCCAGCTTATAACAAATCTGAGGGGGGTGAGATGGGGAGGTACCCTTGTTAGTAAAGAACTAGTGATACGGTTCTTAGCTGTAGCCGGAGTGAAATCGGCTGTGGAGAAGCCTCCCTTCTCCTGGACCGGCCAGAGCCCGCCGCGCCAGACACTTGCCAGCAGACGCTCGCCGGCTGCGCCACGTCTGGTAAAACAGGCTCCCTTCGCTCGGGCATGGTTCTAATTTGGCCCTCCGGGCGAGAACAGCCGCTGCGGTTTCCTTTGTTCACGGATTCCGTTGAGAACGTCGACTAGGAGCATCGCTTATTCATCGCTGCGGGGCATCAATGTTTTACTCTCCTAACGGCAGCCGGTTCATCAAAGGAACGCCTGCCTTGCATTTTACAGTTGCTGACCACGGAGCCATATTGTACAGATCTCAATAACCCTTTCCATAATCAAACACTAGAGAGTAAAAAAAAATTGATATTACAGTCATTCAAAGTTTAAGGCTACATTAGTATGATCTAGTTTTTTTTATATATTTTTCTTCATAAAACCAACTTAAATTTGATCAGAATCCGGGTCTGAAGATGTGCAGACAAGTTCCCTGCTGGTCATCTAAATGGTGATGGAAATTGTGTAGTGTTTATACATTGCTCGGAGTTTTCCTTTCTGTAAATTTTACAGCTAGTAATGGTAATCTTGAGCCACATTCTTCACTGCCTTCTGGATAACCTATGCTGATTTTTATAAATCACTATGAGCTCTGTGTATTGGGCAAGCAGTAAAGGAAAAAAAAGAAAAATTCGGAGTAGGAATTAAAATCCATGGTGAAGAGATAAAAAGTTTGAGGTTCGCCGATGACATTGTAATAATGTCAGAGACAGCAAGGGACCTGGAAGAGCAGCTGAACGGAATGGACAGTGTCTTGAAAGGATATAAGATGAACATCAACAAAAGCAAAACGAGGATAATGGAATGTAGTCGAACTAAATCACGTGATGCTGTGGGTATTAGATTAGGAAATGAGGCACTTAAAGAAGTAAATGAGTTTTGCTATTTAGGGAGCACAATAACTGATGATGGTCGAAGTAGAGAGAATATAAAATGTAGACTGGCAATGGTAAGGAAAGCGTTTCTGAAGAAGAGAAATTTATTAACATCGAGTATAGATTTAAGTGTCAGGAAGTATTTTCTGAAAGTATTTGTATGGAGCGTAGCCATGTATGGAAGCGAAACGTGGACGATAAATAGTTTAGACAAAAAGAGAATAGAAGCTTTCGAAATGTGGTGCTACAGAAGAAAGCTGAAGATTAGACAGGTAGAGCACATAACTAATGAGGAGGTATTGAATAGAATTGAGGAGAAGAGAAATTTGTGGCACAACTTGACTAGAAGATGAAATCGGTTGGTAGGGCATATTCTGATGCATCAAGGGATCACCAAATTAGCATTGGAGGGCAGTGTGGAGGGTAAAAATCATATAGGGAGACCAAGAGATGAATTCACTTAACATATTCAGAAGGATATAGGTTGCAGTAGGTACGGGGAGATAAAGAAGCTTGCACGGGACAGAGTAGCATGGAGAGCTGCATCAAACCAGTCTCTGGACTGAAGACACCAACAACAAACAAAAATATGAGCTCAATATTGTTATATCAATCTGGTGTAGTTAACTAAGTGGAAGTCGTAGTAAAATCTTATTTTCAATCTTATTTCATATTCATACCCTTTCATGAAGCAACTGAAAACCACAGTCGTTATCCATCTTTTCTACCTGTTCTTTCGTATTCCCAAAATGACTTGCATTAATTCTTTCGTCTGCCATATTTCTTGGCTCAATTTTGATTTAATGTAAGGTCACACATATAAGGCGTAACGGACTGGTCAACTGGGTAGTGGGCCTAAGCGTTTAGAGTAGAATTTATATGGGACACAAACACTCGACTACCGTAAGCGGTGTAGAGTAGGATAGGCGTAAGTGGAACTGCAACAGATAAAACCTCGGGCTGAAGACCACACCAAAAAGGTATAATTATGAACACATATTTTCTACGGTAATAAACCCGTGTACTTTGTTCCGTCATAAAATTTTCCTTACAGAGTTAAACTCTCCAGTATTTGCGTAGGCGACATGTGTCATGTCGCGTTTTTGTATTGTCCACAAATTCGCTGAATCCTGCGGTTGCAGTGCATTTATTATACTCCACAAGGATTTACTGAACATAGAGTTTACAGACTGGAATGATCACTTCACTAACAGTGAAGTATTATGCGGTGTGACAGCGCCAATATTGTGGAATGCAGTGCCTAATCTTCTTGCCCGAATGGGTTGCTTTGGTCACGCAATAATGAAGACTTATAGACGGTACTTTCAACTCAGCATTCCTTCATGTGTAATAGGTGACTGAGGTTCGTCTACGTCTACATCTGCACCACTCAAGGAACTTTATTTTTACGGTTGAGAGTACTACTGGTGTTTCTACCTTTGTCCTCGTTCCACATTTTCGCAAAATGGATGGTGGAAAGAATGATTGTCAGCAAGCTTCAGTATGAATTCCGATTTCTTCGTTGTACTCATTTCGAACAGCACGTGTGTAAGTAAGCGCGACTAGAGTTCAATAGATAATACACTCCTGGAAATGGAAAAAAGAACACATTGACACCGCTGTGTCAGACCCACCATACTTGCTCCGGACACTGCGAGAGGGCTGTACAAGCAATGATCACACGCACGGCACAGCGGACACACCAGGAACCGCGGTGTTGGCCGTCGAATGGCGCTAGCTGCGCAGCATTTGTGCACCGCCGCCGTCAGTGTCAGCCAGTTTGCCGTGGCATACGGAGCTCCATCCAGGCTTTAACACTGGTCGCATGCCGCGACAGCGTGGACGTGAACCGTATGTGCAGTTGACGGACTTTGAGCGAGCGCATATAGTGGGCATGCGGGAGGCCGGGTGGACGTACCGCCGTATTGATCAACACGTGGGGCGTGAGGTCTCCACAGTACATCGATGTTGTCGCCAGTGGCCGGCGGAAGGTGCACGTGTCCGTCGACCTGGGACCGGACCGCAGCGACGCACGGATGCACGCCAAGACCGTAGGATCCTACGCAGTGCCGTAGGGGACCGCACCGCCACTTCCCAGCAAATTAGGGCACTGTTGCTCCTGGGGTATCGGCGAGGACCATTCGCAACCGTCTCCATGAAGCTGTGCTACGGTCCCGCACACCGTTAGGCCGTCTTCCGCTCACGCCCCAACATCGTGCAGCCCGCCTCCAGTGGTGTCGCGACAGGCGTGAAGGTGAGGGACGAATGGAGACGTGTCGTCTTCAGCGATGAGAGTCGCTTCTGCCTTGGTGCCAATGATGGTCGTACGCGTGTTTGGCGACGTGCAGGTGAGCGCCACAATCAGGACTGCATAAGACCGAGGCACACAGGACCAACACTAGGCACCATGGTGAGGGGAGCGATCTCCTACACTGGCCGTACACCTCTGGTGATCGTCGAGGGGACACTGAATAGTGCACGGTACATCCAAACCGTCATCGAACCCATCGTTCTACCATTCCTAGACCGGCAAGGGAACTTGCTGTTCCAACAGGACAATGCACGTCCGCATGTATCCCGTGCCACCCAACGTGCTCTAGAAGGTGTAAGTCAACTACCCTGGCCAGCAAGATCTCCGTATCTGTCCCCCATTGAGCATGTTTGGGACTGTATGAAGCGTCGTCTCACGCGGTCTGCACCTCCAGCACCAACGCTGGTCCAACTGAGGCGCCAGGTGGAAATGGCATGGCAAGCCGTTCCACAGGACTACATCCAGCATCTCTACGATCGTCTCCATGGGAGAATAGCAGCCTGCATTGCTGCGAAAGGTGGATATACACTGTACTAGTGCCGACATTGTGCATGCTCTGTTGCCTGTGTCTATGTGCCTGTGGTTCTGTCAGTGTGATCATGTGATGTATCTGACCTCTGGAATGTGTCAATAAAGTTTCCCCTTCTTGGGACAATGAATTCACGGTGTTCTTATTTCAATTTCCAGGAGTGTATAACACATTTTCTCTCTGAAAGCAGGTTGGTTTCATTCAGGATTCCAGTACATCATACACTACTAGCCATTAAAATTACTAGGCCACGAAGAACCGACAGGAAGAATATGCTGTGATATACAAATGATTAGCTTTTCAGAGCACTCACACACGGCTGGCGCCGGTGGAGACACCTACAACGTGCTGCATGAGGAAAGATTCCAACCGATGTCTCATAAACAAACAGCAGTTGACCGGGTGCCTGGTGAAAAGTTGTTGTGGTGCCTCGAGTAAGGAGGAGAGATACGTACCATCACGTACCCGACAGCCTATCGAGAATGCGGTTTATCGTATCGCGACATTGCTGCTCGCGCTTGTCGAGATCCAATGACTGTTCGCAGAACATTGGAATCGTTATTTCGAGCTCGTGCTCCGTCTCCAATGACCTCGTTGTCGACGGGACGTTAAACACTAATCTCCTCCTCCCCTTCCCACTCCTCGGGGTTGGAGCCAATGTCTTGGACCACCACAAACCTACCTGTCATCCACGTACTGATTACCGTTGAGTGCACACTTCATTGCGTCAATCGGAAGGTGAGAGACCCGGCCTGTGGGATGCATGAGGAAGATCAATCCAACGAATTTCGTATGTTCCTCTCGCATGCACAGACTCGAGTGAGCCCTTGCCTTGTCCTGGAAAAAGAAAAGCTCGTTTCCGTTATTGCGGCAACGAACGTGCTGAAGTAGTTTCTTTAAATTTCTGAGAGTAGTACAATACACTTCAGAGTTGATCGCTGTACCATGAAGGAGGACATCAAATAAATCCCAGAAGACCGTCGCCATGAGTTTGCTGGCTGAGAGTGGGGCCACGTACTGCACTAATGAGAATTAAAATTGCTACACCAAGAAGAAATGCAGATCATAAACGAGTATTCATTGGACAAATATATTATACTAGAACTCACTTGTGATTATATTTTCAGGCAATTTGGGTGCGTAGGTCCTGAGAAATCACTACCTGGAACAACCGTAAGAACGGCCTTGATACTCCTGGGCAATGAGTCAAACAGAGCTTGGATAGCATATACAGGTACAGCTGCCCATGCAGTTTCAATACAATACCACAGTTCATCAAGAGTAGTGACTGGCGTATTGAGACGAGCCAGTTGCTCGGCCACCATTCACAAGAACTTTTCAATTATTGAGAGATCTGGAGAATGTGCTGGCCATGGCTGCAGTCGAACATTTTCTGTATCTAGGAACGCCCGTGCAGCATATGCGACAAGCGGTCGTGCATTATCCTGCTGAAATGTAGGGTCTCGCAGGAATCGAATGAAGGGTAGAGCCACAGGTCGTAACACATCTGAAATGTAACGTCCACTGTTCAGAGTGCTTTCAGTGCGGACAAGAGGTGACCGAGACGTGTAACCAATGGCACTCCATTCCATCAAGTCGTTTCTGTTGGCCGTCAATGTGAACAAGAGGTGACCGAGACGTGTAACCAATGGCACCCCATACCATCAAACCAGCTGATACACCAGTATGGCGATGACGAATACACGCTTCCAACGTGCGTTCACCGCGATGTCGACAAACACGGATGCGACCATCATGATGTTGTAAACAGTACCTGGATTCATCCGAAAAAGTGACGTTTTGCCATTCGTGCAGCCAGGTTCGTGGTTGCGTGCACCATCGCAGCCGCTCCTGTCTGTGATGCGGCGTCAAAGGTAACCGCAGCCATGGTCTCCGATCTGATAGTCCATGCTGCTGCAAACATATTGGAACTGTTCGTGCAGATGGTTGTTGCGTTGCAAACGTCCCCATCTTTTGACTCGGGGTCGAGACGTGGCTGCACGATCCGTTAGAGCCATGCGGATAAGATGCCTCTCATCTCGACAGCTAGTGATACGAGACCTTTGGGATCCAGCACGGCTCCTGAAGCCACCGATTCATTATTCTGCTAATAGTCATTGGATCTCGACCAACGCGAGCAGCAATGTCGCAATACGAAAACCGCAATCGCGATAGGCTACAATCCGACCTTTATCAAAGTCGGTAACGTGATGGTACGCATTTCTCCTCCTTACACGAGGCATCACAACAACGTTTCACCAGGCAACGCCGGTCAACTGCTGTTTGTGTATGAGAAATCGGTTAGAAACTTTTCTCATGTCAGCACGTTGTAGGCGTTACTGCCGACGCCAACCTTGTGTGAATGCTCTGAAAAGCTAATCATTTGTGTATCACAGCATCTTCTTCCTGTCGGTTAAATTTCGCGTCTGTAGCACGTCAACATCGTGGCGTAGCAATCTCTTTGGAGGATATGTAGTGTGGCGCCTCTACATGTAGTGCCCTTATGGTTCCGGTTCTAAGTGATGAAACCACGTTTCGTCGACTGTGACGTTGATCGAGAAAAACTGCAACGATCGTCCTTGTAAGGCGTAAGCAGTTGTGCAGAGATGGCCCTTCGTTGCTCTTTAAAGCCTTCAGTTAGGCGGCGATGAATCCACCAGACACACACGTCTGGGTACCCCTAAATGGGGGACGAGTGTGTCAGCACTGTGCGCCGAGGTGTTTTATTGTGATCCGCCGATCAGCTCGATGAGAGTGCCCGAGCGTTCCAACACTGCAGACGTCGCAGATGTGTGCGGCCGACTGCCACGTAGCAGACTGGACAGGTTCACGCGACTTTGTCGCGATGATCACAGGCGCCTGACTCGCCCAACGACTCACCGTGCTGTTGTTCACAGCCGGGTCTCCGTAGACGTTATGCAAGTGCCTGTGAACATGTGCGAGTCTCTGGTTTTCGGCCTAACGAAACTCGCTAACAGCCTTCTGCTCGGAAGGCACCTAATTATGAAGGCTAGTTATATACACGTCACCTATATGAATCTTGTAAAGGTAGAGGGCAGGCTGTTCCAGCTCGTTGGCTGCGTTTTGAGCCGCGGAGCGCTCCCTGCTCCAGGGAGCCGCGTCGCTCGCTGTGATCACTTAAGTGGGCCGACACGTGGCACGGCTGGCTGAGGCAGGCAGCAAGGCAAGCGTTTTGATGTGCCAGCTCCGTCTCGCAAGATCAACAATCTCATAATCTTAGCTGCTAAGACGCGGTGACATGCTACATCAGGAAATACGATGTTCAGGAAATAGATAAGAAACAACTGTTTTACAAGAAATTGCCTACTAAATTTGTTGGGCCTCTGTAGTTTGACATTTTGTTTTCATTACAAGATCGGAAATATCAGCAGCCAAAGTGTTCGCAGCGTTAATGAGGAGGATGGCCTTCATTGTTGTATCCTGAAGAAACGATCGTTCCTTTTTATTCTTTTCGTTGCGGAGAAAATCTGCTCACAACAATACGTAGATCCAAACATACACATGATCTGAGCGGCATTGTTTTGAAGCTTGGGAAATGTTTATTGCTGTAATGAACGATACCATCGTGGCAAATCCAACGTGTTGTAGTACCTCTCTTTCTACAAAGTTGAATTTTGCAAATCAATAATCTCCAATTGAAGTGACGAGGACAAATCATCGGGGGAAACCGAAAAAGGAGAGCTGAACCCCTTAAGTTCCATTTCCAAACTAGTGAGGTTTCGGAATCGTGTTTCAAACGACGTGATGAGATGCTTTAACGTTGCTCGGTAATCGCCGAAAGTAGTACCTTCAGGTTGTTTTAAAGAAGCAAGACGTTTGAAGAACGTTAAATGTCCATTACTCATCTGCCTCTCAAATAAACGTAACTTTTCCATGAACGCTTTGATCTGGTCGTGCATGTCAACGATTAGCTGCCCTTTGTCCTGCAATGACAGATTTAAATTAATCACACGCATAGTTATGTCAGCTAGGAACGCCAGGTCTGATATCCATTTTATATCTTTCAGACAACGGATTTCTTCCCCTTTCATTTCCCGAAAAAGGGGTATTTCCTCACGAATGGCAAAGAAAACACAAGAACTTTTCCCCGACTCAGCCAACAAACATTACTGCAGACAGGTATATCCCCATACTCCGCTTCCATATCTTTCAGGAATCCTTTGAATTGGTGATGATTCATACCGTGACGCCGCACAAAATTCACACACTTCACGACATCTTTCATTACGCCACCTAGCTCTACTCTTTCAGCAGACAGTGCCTCTTGGTGAATAAAACAATGAAGAGTCAAAATGTCTTTCCCGAATTCGTCCATGAGTTTATTTTTCAAACGAGATCCAAAACCCTGGTGGCACCCGATCATTTTTGGTGCACCGTCTGTCGCAACGGAATGGAGCTTATCCCACGGAAAATTCATATTGTCCACTGATTCACAAACAGCTTCAAAAATTTCAAGTCCTGTTGTTGTGTAATCGAGTTGTATCACATCCAACAGTTCTTCAGTTATTTGCAGCTCCATGTCGACACCACACACGAAGACGGAAAGCTGAGCACAATCCGATATGTCCGTGCTTTCGTCAAGCGCTAGCGAAAATGCAAAAAGCTCTACGCCTTGTTCCTGAGCTGTGTCTCTAAATCCGCTGCCATGTCCAGGGTTCGACGAGACATAGTTTGCTTCGACAGGCAAACCCCTTCAACTGCCTGCACCTCCCTTGGTAACAAACATTCTGCAACTGCTACCACGCACGATTTTACTATTGGTCCGCCGAAAACGGCTTGCCACTCGTCGCAATGATATGAGCAACCCTGTAGCTTTCTGAATTGCAGACTCAGTAGTGTTTTCTCCGCTCTCATTCACCTGAAAATTATAAACACATTACAGAACACGAACTATGTTGCATGTTTTGACACCCTTCGTATTACGAAACCGTTTTTAAACTTACGTCTCCTGGTATGTCGTTCTTAAGCCTGGCTACCAGTTCTCTGCGTGCAACGCCTTCTACCTTATGGTAGTGCGCTGCCTGAAGACGTGTATAATGGCGTTGTATATGGTACCTCTTCGCAGAATTGAATACTTTATAACATACAAGACACTGCGGACTACCCACCCTCTTAATGAATAGAAAGGTATCCTCCAATAGAGGTACAGGGCTCCCGCCCCTAGTCGTAGCTGTCATTGAACAGGGATTATTGCGGCAGTTGCAGCGGCATGCGGCCAGGGGGCAGTGCGTTCGCTTTCCCCCTCCACGCGGGTACCGAGGTGCCTCAGTGAGGCTCCGGAGCGCTCCGGCTCTCTGGGGCTAGGTTGGGACAGCCTGGTATAGGGGCTGAAGCAGCAATATTCTACGATGTCTCTCAACAAATTTCACATTTTTTTGACCTAAATGGAGCGAGAAAAAATATTGTTGCGTTCTTATTGGACGCCCCTTCTAATATATCGCACGACTCTTGCCCAAACGTACTGTCTCAGAATGTAACTATGAAGCCTTCCAGTAATTCATAACGCTTTTTTTTTGTAACTACTGCCACAGGAGACTGTTAAGGATCTTAGCCACGCTCTCGCACTGACTAAACGATCCCGCGACCAAACGCTCCGCTCTTCATTGAATCTTCTCTATCTCTTCCATTAATTCAACTTGACAAGGGTCCCAGACTATCGACGATTTCTCGGCAATACAGGTAATTCGTGGATGAATTACCTTTCCTGAAGGTTCTTCCAATGAATTTAGATTTGGCATCTGCTTTTGCTATAATTTGTTTCATCTAGTCATCCCACATTGGATGTTCAGGGTTTTTATTCCTAGTTATTTTACAGTTGGTGCTGTTTCCTAGGATTTGTCGCCTATAGTGCAATGCAAGTTTTGAATTTCGTCTATTGATGTGCAGTATATTACATGTATTAGGAGGATAAGAAAGTAATGTTTCTTCTGTGCATGTCGACATTCGTGAATGTGAAATAAAAATTATCAGTGAGATAATTATGATGGACATTAACATGGTCTCTTTATAACGATCACATTTATAAATATAAATGAAACGGACAGCCAAACACCAAAAGAGGTATATATCATCAAATAATTTTTCTGTGACATAAGGGTAGTAATGCAACAGTTACTTCCAAAAACATTTTCGATGTAAGTCAGCTACGGTAATTTTGACCCCTGTGACTCGGATCAATTCAGGAATACCAGCAGTTTAAGAAATTATATGGTAATAGTAGAAATGGAAGCAGGTCTGTTTCAGACAATCCAGGAGTTAATAAACGCTCTTGACCAACCTTCTTCAACCATCCAATAACATTTGCAGCAGATTGGTAATGAAAAACACAGTTAACCGATATAATAGGTGCAAGTTATTGCTTCTGCAATACAATGCAGCGGCGTCTTGCCGTAGCTTAATCACTGGAGATAAATATGAGTCCACTATCACAACCCAAAACGCAAAAAACAGTGGCTTTCTCCAAGTGAATCGTCACGAAGTAGAGCTAAGCGGCGTTTACACCTCAAAAAAGATATTTTGTTTGCTTGCTGGAGTATTCACGGGGTCGTTCATTTTGAAGTACTGAAACCTGGACACACTGTGAAACCATGTCTGAACTGGGAACAGTTGGATCGAGTAAATCAAACTTTAATAGAAAAGAGCCTAGCGATTGTCAACTGAGAAGGCGTTCTCCTGCTAAACGTTAATACTAGACGGCACTGAGAAAGACGAAACTTGGGATAAATTAGTGAATTTGGGTTGTGAGGTATTGCCTCACCATTCATTCTCTTCCAGTTCTGCGCCATCGGGTTTGCATTCATTCCGATTGCTACAACATTTCGTAGATGGCAAAGAATTCGAAAATGCGGATGACATCCAAAATCCATCTCCAGATATTTTTCTCCAAAAAAATCCGATTTTTATCGATACATCGTTGTAAATTTGGTATGAAGATTAGCATTTTCAAAACAAAAGTTATGTCAGTGGGAAAGAGATATAAATGGATTGAGTGCCAAATAGGATGAACAAAGTTAGAACAGGTGGACGGTTTCAAGTACTTAGGATGCATATTCTCACAGGATGGCAACATAGTGAAAGAACTGGAAACGAGGTGTAGCAAAGCTAATGCAGTGAGCACTCAGCTACGATCTACTCTCTTTTGTAATAAGTTATGTGTGCACCGTTCGCCGGCCGAAGTGGCTGTGCGGTGCTAGGCGCTGCCGTCTGGAGCCGCGATACCGCTACGGTCGCAGGTTCGAATCCTGCGGGAATGGATGTGTGTGATGTCCTTAGGTTAGTTAGGTTTAACTAGTTCTAAGTTCTAGGGGACTAATGACCTCAGAAGTTGAGTACCATAGTGCTCAGAGCCATTTGAACCTTTTTGTTTTTGAGCACCGTTCAATCTTTCGACCAACTTTGTTGTATGGGAGCGAAAGTTGGGTGGATTCAGGTTACCTTATCAATAAGGTTGAGGTTACGGGGTAATGAACTCTATAGGTGTAGCAGTCAGGGCGAACAGGCTTAGATGGTGGGGTCATGTTACAGGCATGGGAGAAGCAAGGTTACCCAAGAGACTAATGGGTTCAGCAGTAGAGTGTAGGTGGAGTCGGGGTAGACCAAGGAGAAGGTACCTGGATTCGGTTTAAAATGATTTTGAATTAACAGGCTTAACATCAAAAGAGGCACCAATGGTAGCACTGAATAGGGGATCATGGAGGAATTTAATAAGGGGGACTATGCTCCATACTGAACACTGAAAGGCATAATCAGTCTTAAATGATGATGATGATGATGATGATGATGAACGTTGGAAATTTGCGTGCTAGATGGTAAAATGGTGCCGATAACGAGGATGATTACATTCAAATGGTTCAAATGGCTCTGAGCACTATGGGACTTAACATCTATGGTCATCAGTCCCCTAGAACTTAGAACTGCTTAAACCTAACTAACCTAAGGACATCACACACATCCATGCCCGAGGCAGGATTCAAACCTGCGACCGTAGAGGTCACGGGATTCCAGACTGAAGCGCCTAGAACCGCACGGCCACACCGGTCGGCGATGAATACATTATTGATAAAAAATAACAATTTACCTGTTTCAATGTAATGTAACAAAACGATAATCCTTCCCGCTCCCCCACATATTTCTGTCCAGGTTCAGCAGCAAGTTGCTGGATAAATTATCGATCCTATGCAGAAACCCCTACAATTCACTTTGGTCTTCTGGCGTTGCTACCTTCATATTGACAGCTACGTCGTCTGTGAACAGTCTATTTGAGTTTTCGATATTACCCACCAGGTCACTTCTTATAGTGTAAAAAGTAACGGCTCACTGAAACTTTTTTCGGAAATTTTAAATCACTCTTATATCTCTCAATTTTGTTCAGCTAAGACAGGTAAGTTTGAATCCGATCACAAAGTCCGATACACGTTATGTACCAGACTAACCCAAGGAGCAAAGCAGTACCGTGTACCTTCTGGATCTCAAGGAAGACGCTCCTGCACTCTGGATCTCATCAATGAAGGGAACTGAATTTCGCTAGATCTGTGAAGGTGGTTTGGTAAGTCTCGTAGAAAAGCGAGGAAAATGGTTGTTCCATAAACAACTCTCCTTAGTTCTCGACTTAGTTTCCTTGGGGGATATGCAATTTCCAGCGATCCTCCAGCTTTTTCATCCCGTTGTAAAAATAAGTTCTGTCAAACTCTGAAAAATGCTCGTTGAGTGCAACTATCACTTCCTCATTTGATAAAAATGTCTTCCCAGAAATAACTTACTTGGGACTAATTCTGGCAAAAGGATGGATGGGAAACCAATTCAGAGTGCAGTTCATGCACTTTCGACGACGTTACCTCTGACGTGTGGGATGGTGCATTATCCAGGTGAAAGAGCAGAAAGCGGACCTTTTTTCGTGCCGACCTTGGTCTTTTCTCAGCCAACGCAAGTATCAAACGAACCAACAATGCAGAATAACACGGCCCTGTTATGATTCTGCATTTTTCCAAGTAATCTATGATGATTATTCGTTGGGAACTCCAAAAAGCAGTGGCTGTCACTCTACCAGTAGACGAAACGGTCCTTGTCTTCTCTGGCGCACATTTACCAGCCTTTGGCCATTGTCTTGACCGCCGGCTTGACTCTGGTATATAGTAGTCGATACGGGTCTCATCACCAGTAACAAATCGGCGCAAAAAGTCTTGCAGACTGCTATTAAAACATCGTTAGAAATTGAGTTGAAATGTTGTGCCGGATGTGCTTTTGGTCGACTGTGAGGAAGCGGTGCACCCACCTCGCACGCACCTACTTTATAGCCAATTCTCCGAGCGTAACATGAAGCTGAGAAGCCTACAGTCTCCGCGATCTCACCAATTTTTATTCGGCGGTCTTGCATTACCAGATCATGGATTTTATCATTGGTTCCCTTTGTGATGACCTAATGTGGACGGCTCGAGGGCGCTTCGCCTTCAGTGCTTGTCGTATCACGTTCAAATTCATTAATCCAAAAGGAAATGGTCTTCAGTGATGGTGCAGAGTCCACGTGAACTTCATGCGATTCTGTTTTGATTTTTGCGGAATTCCATCCCTTCAAATTCAAAATGTTTAATAACACGAAACTCTGTTTTCTCCACTTTCAGTCGTAGTGGACACTCTGACCAATTTATATGGCTGTCAACATCGAACTGTAAGCTGTATATTGTTGAAATTCTTCATACGATCCTTGAAATAGTCAAACATATCAGACACAAAGGAACAACAAAATGTTCAAGGCTTCCGTGGAAATTGATAAACTTATCAAAACACCATCGTCTGCTCGTTGAATCTACACAAATTTTTATACAGGAATTATCGATATTCCAAAATATCATAACTACGTGAAGATTCATGTTCCATAACTCTACAACAGACTGACGTCAGCGATACACGCCTACAACTATGCGCATCTCCATCTTCAACCTATGCTATTTTCAGTTTCTATGTACCCTTCGTTGCTCCAGCGACCTACGATAAACTACCGCTTTCCGTTTCTCCGCTAATTTTTCTACAGTCTTACGGGTATCTCGTGTGACACAGATGACTTTTCACTCTGAAGCGTTTGTAGTTACTCTTCTGTTCCAAGATTAGATATCTCAGTATGTGCCATTTCAGCATTCGTGCGATGATTGAAGTGAGGTATCGTATTGTAATCATCCGCGGTGAAACAGTTTCTGCAGTTCTAATACAGTATATTAGCCTTCTCTTCGTCATCTGCCCAAACGGCGCCAATATGGTATGGCTTACTGAGATCATTTTGGTCCGCTTACAGACTTTGCGTAAGGCCAAATTTCTTATGATTTTCTAGCTAGGTCGGCTTGCAAAATTTTAATCTCATGTTCACTAAACGCCGTTCGCATTGCTCTTCTCACCCTCATTTTCTTTTCGTTAACCTTTGTTTGTCAGCTAGAGTTTGACTTCACTTGAATTAATGATCACAATCTCTTTCCTTTAGTAGAAAATACCTTACATGTCTATGTTTCCTATCCTTTTAACTCCCGTAGTCACTCACACTATCATAACAGTAATCCGCTCCTTTGCGTTAGCCGGTTCCGAAAGATCAGATTCGTTTGTTGCTAGGAGATCAAAGACTGTGCCCGTCACGAGTAGATTCTCTATCTGCTCGAAGTAATATTAGACAGACATTCAAAAAATCTCGCACAAATCCCTTTCTTCTGTTATAAGTTTTGATGTCATGGCTCTCCCAATCTATACGTGCTTAATTAGCTATTACAGTAGAAGATACGAGAAATTAACTCACGATATTTTGCAAGATCTTGTTCGAGCGCTGTGCCCCTGTTGGTCTACACAAGCAGCCGAATAGCACCTCTAACCCAAATGCTCAAATACAGCCAGATAGTTTAAAATTCCGAATCCTTAATAAACTCACTGCATGTTACCGCTTGTTTACGGTAGCTAATACGGTAACACCATCGACACCTAACGTGTTCTCGCGATAAATGTTCCACTCTGGATTTACGAGATCACTGCTGTTCCCTTCCTGTTTGGGTCTAATTTCTGTTCCCGACGTTACATGCGCATTACTTTTGTTATGTAATATTAATTGTGAGACCCCACGATGGGTTCTCCTCTATTTTAGTTACATCAGCCTAATATTAACTCTTTCGATCCATCTCGAGGGCTGCTCGGTCAGCGCGGCGGATTGGCAAGTGAAAGAGATCGGGTTCGATTCTAGTCGAGATTTTCTCGGTTTTGGGAGTGCGTGTTGCTTTGTCCTTAGATTTATATCGAAGTACATGAGGTTCCGCTATTGAGATTGCTGTATGGCACGTCTCGAAAGCTAATAAACTAAAAAAAAATATGTTCCCAGTTTGCTAGAATGTATGAATTATGTGTCTGAATTTCGTCACACAAATCATCATTGATTCCAAGGCTGGCAGGCCACACATACTTACTACTTAAAGTAGTAAATCTTTGCTATTTGGGCAGAGGGAATGAAATGCAGGCTTTCAATTACAAGATAAGCGTTTACGAATAAGAGTCTTTTCTGATGTTATTAGAGTGGAGTGCGGGGATGTGTGGAAGTGAAACAACGACGATAAACAATGTAGAAAAGAAGAGAATACAAGCTTTTATTTACGGTGTCAGAAGAATGCTGAAATTAAGATGGTTAGATCACGTAAATAATGAGGAAGTACTCAGTGTAATTGGGGAGAAAAGAAATTTGTGGCAAAGTTAATTTGAAGAAGTGATCGTTTGATAGGACACAGTCTGAGACATCAAGGGATACGGCATGCACAGTATAGCGGAGCATGGAGAGCTACCTCGAACCAGTCTTTGGACTGAAGGCCGCCACGCGGGGTTGCCGAGCGGTCTCAGGCGCATTGTCAGGGTCCGCGCGGCTTCCTCCGTTTGAGGTTCGAATCCTCCTTTGGGCATAGGTGCGTGTGTATTGTCCTTAGCGTAAGTTAGTTGAAGTTAGAATACGTAGTGTGTAAGCTTAGGGACCGATGACCTCAGCAGTTTGGTCCCGTAAGACCTTACCACAAATTTCGAATTTCGACTGGAGGCCACAATAACACCCGACATTAAACAAGAGCTGTTTTATCATGAGCACCACTCCGTTTTGCATTAAACTGGTCGCTAACCATGTCTGCTTCTCTTACTCACTTTAAAGTAATGAGACAGTGAAGTATTTTGCACGCAGCATTCGGGAAATGGGTATGTGCAGACACGTGACAGCAACCGATTGGTGCGTTGAAATCGCCGTTTTTTGAGTTTTCTGAGGTGGGCAGTTCCCAAATTCAACAGTCCGTACGTTTACGGCAAAAGACTATAAGCACCGACAAATTCCACAAAGCGTTTCACCGTAGATTCGTAAACAGATGACCCCCCCCCACCCCCAGCAGGTCATGAACAAGCTCCCGGTTTTGCCGTCGTGTTGGCCAGTATCAGGAAAGACTACTCACTCTTAAAGAGGCATAACATTCAATACGTATTCAGGTCTCCGGCAGAAAATCGATGACGCTTGGAAAAGATGATGTTGGCGTCAGAACGCCAGGAATATGTAGAATACTGTGTGAGGGTGGGCTGTGTTATGTTGGACATACAATACTGAACAGCGCCGTATAGAGGACAAGAGGTCTTTGCACCTACGTTATCACGAGAAATCAGCGGTTGCAAAACATGCTCTGTAAAACCGACTCCGAATTGTATTCGACGGGACACCGATTATTAATGGGATAAATTGTTTCTGTGACACCGTTATGAAAGAAGCGATCCGGATGAAAATTTCTGAAACCACTGCCAATAAAGACGACGGACTGCAATTAAGCTGACATTCGAACTTGGCCAAGGGATGGTTGAAACGGGCGTAACAGTCTTGCAACCAAAAGGTTGCCGTTTGTAGCGATGGATGGGAAGCAGCGACTTCACACCCAGTAGCACGGTTTGAGGACAGCAGCAGCAACCGTAGGACAGTAAACCCCTGACGATGACCCAGGAGCACTAGCTGAGAATTCGTAGAATTTTTAACCACGCTACACGGTGGGACTCTGTAGCGAGGTTTATCAGTAATACCACGTACATTTAAACAGCGATCATTTGTGAGGATGAAGAGGCATCATGCGAGGAAACAACATTGTGGATGTGTTAATCATTACAGCATGCCCTTGTAATTGTATAAAGACACTTTCCTGGATACTTCTCCACTTGTTCCATTTTAATGTATCTATATGTAAACAGATCCTGCAAGATACCTCGTGTGGGAGGGAGAAAGAGGCTTGAATTTTATTTAAATTCTGTAAATGAAATGCAGGAAGTGCTGTTCAACATATAAGTGGTTTCTTCAGTGAAACTGCATTAAACTGCATATGCAATAATTACTGAAATTGTACCAAATTTATTTAACAATCATTCACTCACAAATTATTCAAATCATGATAAACAAAAATACTATATAAAGTAAAAAAAAAGAAAAAAGCAACAAATAGAATTGAATTGGCACCAACAGCTCACAACAAGTGAATTATATAAGGTGCATGCCTTGGTATTTGCTTTTAACATGGCGTTCTACTGATCGGAACGTGTAATGTGAGATCCCTTAATCGGGCAAGTAGGTTAAAAAATTTAAAAAGGGAAATGGTTAGGTTAAAGTTAGATGTAGTGGGAATTAAAGAAGTTCGTTGGAAGGAGGAACAAGACATTTGATCAGGTGAATACAGGGTAATGAATACAAAATCAAATAGGGGTAATACAGGAGTAGCTTTAATAATGAATAAAAAAGTAGGAGTGCAGGTAAGCTACTACAAACAACATAGTGAACGCATTATTGTGGCCAAGATAGACACGAAGCCCACGCCTACTACAGTAGTACAAGTTTATATGGCAACTAACTGCAGATGATGGAGAAATTGATGAAATGTATGATGAGATAAAAGAAATTATTCAGGTAGTGAAAGTGTAAGAGGTCCATGATTAAAGAGTTTGTTGCTAGCGCACTTGAGCTGATGTAATTTCGATGTATTGCCCACGCGCTGCCTGCGATATGTAAGCTAGAAGAGAATCTGAGACCAAAGAGCATTATTGACTTCAGTAAGAATTGTGTAGCAGTAGCAGTAAGTTGTTGCTAGCGAGCAGTTGTGTCTGGTGTATCATGTTGGCTGGGCCGGTCGTGTGCAGCGATGGCCGAGCCTGAGCGTTGTAGGATAAGGTAAAAGCAGCCTCGCGCATATGTAGTATTGTTACATCAAGTCCCATGCAAATGTTCAAAAAAACTGTTAATAATAATCTTTCTCATAAAAAGTAACTTTTGACATTTATCTCAATTTAAAGAATTCACTAATTTCTCCAATCCTTGGCAATCCCGATTACTGAAAAGAAAAGTCAGTTCTTTCCTCTTATATAAGCAAATCTATCGGCCAGCATTGCACTTAGCTGGGCCAGGAAAATTTCTTATAGGAGCAGATATATACACCTTATCCGGCGAACTAATTAAGGTAAGATTTTTCAGTTTATTCAGAATGATGTATCAGGGACATGACGCAGCATTGCTGACGTCCAAAATTTACCAGGTTAAACTGACTCTCAATTATTGAAAGGTTATAGGTTTGTCGCATTGTATTATATTTTCACTGTTGGGTAGTTACGCTAAATGTGAGTATTATTCATATTATTTTATTTTGTCGGGAGGTTACAAAGGGAAACAAAAATTTAATAGTCATGGGTGACTGGAATTCGATAGTAGGAAAAGGAAGAGAAGGAAACATAGTAGGTGAATATGGATTGGAGCTAAGAAATGAAAGAGGAAACCGTCTGGTAGAATTTTGCACTCAGCATAACTTAATCATAGCTAACACTTGGTTCAAGAATCATGAAAGAAGGTTGTATACGTGGAAGAACCCTGGAGATACTAGAAGGTTTCAGATAGATTATATAATGGTAAAGCAGAGATTTAGTAACCAGATTTAAAATTGTAAGACATTTCCAGTGGCAGATGTCGAATCTGACCACAATCTATTGGTTATGAACTGTAGATTAAAACTGAAGAAACTCCAAAAAGGTGGGAATTTAAGGAGATGGGACCTGGATAAACTGATAGAACCAGAGGTTATACAGAGTTTCAGGGAGAGCATAAGGGAGCAACTGACAAGAATGGGGGATAGAAATACAGTAGAAGAATAATGGGCAGCTTTGAGTAATGAAATAGTGCAAGCAGCAGAGGACCAAGTAGATAAAAAGACGAGGGCTAGCAGAAATCCTAGGGTAACAGAAGAGATATTGAATTTAATTGATGAAAGGAGAAAATATAAAAATGCAGTAAGTGAAGCAGGCAAAAAAGAATACAAACGTCTCAAAAATGAGATCGACAGGAAGTGCAAAATGGCTAAGCAGGGATGGCTAGAGGACAAATGTAAGGATGTAGAGGTTTACCTGACAAGGGGTTAGATAGAAACTGCCTAAAGGAAAATTAAAGATACCTTTGGAGAAAAGAGAACCACTTGCATGAATATCAAGAGCTTAGGTGGAAACCCAGTTCTAAGCAAAGAAGGGAAAGCAGAAATGTGGAAGGAGTATATAGAGAGTCTCTACAAGGTCGATGTTCTTGAGGACAATATTATGGAAATCGAAGGGGATATAGATAAAGATGAAATGGGAGATATGATACTGCGTGAAGAGTTTGACAGAGCATTTGAAGACCTAAGTCGAAACAAGGCCCCTGGAGTAGACAACATTCCATTGGAACTACTGACGGCCTTGGGAGAGCCAGTCCAGACAAAACTTTACCATCTGGTGAGCAAGATGTATGAAATGGGCGAAATACCCTCAGACTTCAAGAAGAATATAATAATTCCAATCCCAAAAAAAGCAGGTGTTGACAGATGTAAAAATTACCGAACTATTCGTTTAATAAGTCATGGCTGCAAAATACTAACGCGAATTCTTTACAGACGAATGGAAAAACTAGTAGAAGCCGACCTCGGGGAAGATCAGTTTGTATTCTGTAGAAATATTGGAACACGTGAGGCAATACTGACCCTACGACTTATCTTAGAAGAAAGATTAAGGAAAGGACAACCTACGTTTTTAGCATTTCTAGACGTAGAGAAAGCTTTTGACAATGTTGACTGGAATACTCTCTTTCAAATTCTGAATATGGAAGGGGTAAAATACAGGGAGCGAAAGGCTATTTACAATTTGTACAGAAACCAGATGGCAGTTACAAGAGTCGAGGGACATGAAAGGGAAGCAGTGGTTGGGAAGGGAGCGACACAGGGTTGTAGCCTCTCCCTGATGCTATTCAATCTGTATATTGAGCAAGCAGTAAAGGAAACAAAAGAAAAGTTCGGAGTAGGTATTAAAATCCATGGAGAAGAAATAAAAACTTTGAAGTTTGCCGATGACATTGTAATTCTGTCAGAGATAGCAAAGGACTTGGAAGAGCAGTTGAACGGAATGGACAGTGTGTTGAAAGGAGGGTATAAGATGAACATGACCAAAACCAAAACGAGGAAAATGGAATGTAGCCGAATTAAATCAGGTGAAGCTAAGGGAATTAGATTACGAAATGAGACACTTAAAGTAGTGAAGGAATTTTTCCATTTGGAGACCAAAATAACTGTTGATAGTCGAAGTAGAGAAGATATAAAATGTAGACTGGCGATGGCAATGAAAACGTTTCTGAAGAATAGAAATTTGTTAACATCGAATATTGATTTAAATGTCAGGAAGTCGTTTCTGAAAGTATGTGTATGGATTGTAGCCACGTATGGAAGTGAAATTTGGACGATAAATAGTTTAGCCAAGAAGAGAATAGAAGCTTTCGAAATGTGGTGCTACAGAAGAATGCTGAAGATTAGGTGGGTAGATCGCTTAACTAATGAGGAGGTAGTGAATATAATTGGGGAGAAGAGGAGTTTGTGGCACAACTTGACTAGAAGAAGGGATCGGTTGGTAGGACATGTTCTGAGGCATCAAGGTATCGCCAATTCGGTACTGGAGGGCAGCGTGGAGGGTAAAAATTGTAGATGGAGACCAATAGATGAATATACTAAGCAGATTCAGAAGGATGTAGGCTGCAGTAGGTACTGGGAGATGAAGAAGCTTGCACAGGATAGAGTAGCATGGAGAGTTGCAACAAACCAGTCTCAGGACTGAAGACCACACAACAACATGAGCATTGCATAACTTCATTCTAATTTAAAATATGAATAAATTACACGAGACAGGTTGACCCGGTGTAATAAATGAGGCGGAAAAAAAAAACACAGCTAAACAGATGCCGCACTTACGGGCAAACGGTGAATTCTGTACCTTGCGTCTTTATGAGCATCTAACACTTTGCACAGAAACCAATGCTGGGAAAAATACTATCAAATTTTAGCCCGTGGAGGAGGGGCACATGAAAGGTGGCTACACTGAATCACAGCGCCAGAGATTGCGCCAAAGAGTATTATTCAGCCGCCTTCACTGGCAGTTACAGCTGAGAAGTTGCTGTGGGCAGTTATAGTTCTGAGATAGGCGTGATCAGTGCTTGTTGTGACGTTGTTGATGGAGTACTAGTTGTGAGCATGTCGTGTGCAGTTGTTCTGTTGGGCAAGACACCATATGTTATTCGATTGGGGGTGTTGCAATGATCAAAGTGTATTTTTCGTCAATACATGTGAAGGTAATTTTTTTTCATTTTAGATGTCCTAAATAACAATGCTTCTTGGTCACGGGTTCAGTCAACAAAGCATCTGGCTCGTGTTCTTGTATTAGACTGTAATTCTGGTTTCTATGTGCAATCATAGTATTTCTCTTTTTTTTAATTACTTCATTGTAAATAGCGTTCAGAGCATTTTGTCGTATTGAGGAAGAACCGTGCCAGATGTGTACGCTGAATCACACTTCCACACACAGAACAGCTACACTTATGCTTTCTTGTTTCGTAGCCTTTATAGTTGCTGCGTACTTAATTAATTAATTGTGTTAACAGAAATTTCCTTTCATTCTTTCTTGTTATTCTATGCAGTCAGATTGCGTACTAAAATTATTCAGGGCCAACCGATTACGAGACTGCGTAACCGGACGGACAGGTACTAAAAATTAAAATTATTAGCATTCTATTTAATTAAGCCCCCATGCAAGGCGTGGCCTAGCTGTGGTTGCAACACAAACAGCAGTGGCATGGAGCTCCGGCGCGACGAAGTGGGGATCTTCCCATACGACCGTTTCATGAGTGCGCCGTAATTATCAGGAATCCGTTGAAACTTCAAATCTACGACACTGCTGCTGCTAGAAAAAGTACCCGCAAGAGTGTGACCAACGATGACCGAAGAGACCCGTTCACTCTCCCGAAAATTGCTGCAGATTTCAATGGTGACCGATCAATAAGTGTCAGCGTGCAAACTGTTGAACGGAACATGATTGGCGCGAGCTTTCTGAGCCGAAGGCTCACTCGTGTACGCTTGATGACTGCACGACACGAAACTTTACACCTCGCCCTGGCCCGTCAACACCGACATTGGATTGTTGATGATGGATACAACTTCGGATTGTCTCTCAAATCAGTCACGATATTTGAAACACTACTGTCGGTTTTTTCTTCCAACTCAAACAGTCAAACATAGGAGACAGTTCTGCAACAAAATGTTTCCTATTTTATTCTGTCAAATGACTCGATGTAGTGCTTGCAGAAATTTAGAGATTTGAATTACGAGTTTATAGTTAAAATTTCACTGCCCTAGTTCTAATCCGTTTGGAGATTTAACGTTTCAGCTTTTTGTAAACAAAGCTAAAAAACTGTTTTCCTGCTGCCATGTTTTGAAACGTCCCCTTTGAAAAATTGTACAAGACTGTGCTTAAACTGATACACGATATTTTTAGCGCAACGCAATCTGACTTTCAAAAATCCCTACAAAGAAAATGGCCCTGACTAACATTAACCTATACGTTTCACAAATCGCTTACCTCACAAAAATCTTGGTTACTCGAACTACTGCAATACTGCAAGGCCCACTACTGCCAGCTAAATAAAAGATTCAAACTATGTAAGGCACTAACTACTGATAGGGATAGTTAGCAAATGAAAGATTTTAATAGAGAACAAACAATGTATTTACCTTAATATCATCAAAAGTCATAACATATATACCAGTTCATGACATCCAGTCTTACAAATTTCAAAACTCCGCCATCTCTCTCCCCACATCCACCACTACTGGAGGCTCACCTCCAACTGCGCAACGCTACGCGCCGCTAACAGCCAACTGCCCAACGCTACAATTGCAAATATTACAACAATGCCAACCAGGCACAGACTGTACACAGCACAGGCAGTTATTTTTATACAGAGCGCTACGTGGCAGTGGCGTTACGAATATAAGAACCTAAACAGCCTACTTACATAGCGCCCATGCTCCCCACAAAAAAATTTACAAATTGTTTTGGGCAGTGGCCAATACAGATTTGAAATTTTTTTTCATAATTACAATAACAAAGATATCAAATGCTCACACTTATTGATACAATGTTGGTCAAAAGCTAAAATTTTCTCACAGTCCCATAAAGACAGTCCTGATCATTCATCACAGTAAAATTACAGTGTTTTTTTTCTCAAAGTTTTAGTAGCAAAAGAGCATGCACACGGAAGTAGTGGGTTTTCATGCCATCTTGAAGAAGTAGTGTTGTCCTTCCAACAGAAAGACAGTGCTGACTGTTGACATACAGACAGGTAATAGGCCACAACAGAGCAAACCCAGAGCAGAGTCAGTCCAAGCTTTGAAGAATTCTGGTAGGTAGGTCATCACAGAGCAGACCCATTGTAGTCCTGGTAGAGATTGTGGTATTGGTGGGCCATCAGAGGTGCATACCCAATGCTGTCCTTGCAGAAATAATGGTATTGGTGGGCCATCAAAGAAGCAGACCCATTGTAGTCCACGTAGAGACAGCCAGCAGCCATCTGTTGAGACTGTGCAGGTCCACAATCACCATCGAAGAGTCTTGCAGACAATATAGCAAGTTCATGAACTACCACTTGTGCACTCACAAAAATATTTTTTTAAAATATCCTTAGAACCATCAATGCTGTTATCCAGTCCCTTGCTGAATTATTAACACACGTGCAAACACTATCAGTCCATATGTCTCAGATATTTTGCATATACTATGACCTACAGAAACGTGTGCAGTGTAATGTAACTTATAAGTAACTTAATTTAATGAACTGGCGTCAAGTACAATTTTATAACATAAGAATACAATAACAAAGGTACAAAATGCATCATTAAAAACAAAAAAATACGTATAACATTTGTCGTAATACAGGCTTTACAAAAGAATAGAAATAACATATACATCAGTGTTATAGGAATTATGACATAATTAAATACATATAAGATCAGAATAATTATTGAAACATCAACTTCACACATGAGCATTAAAACAGAACAGAATTAATAATGTCTAACATCTTTACGAAGTAAATAACATATTATTAATGCTAATTATATTTGAGGAGAACAGTATTCCTCATCATAGTTCATGTAGCTGAGTATTAGAAAAATTCTACAACATATGTCTTATCAGATATACATATAAAGACAGGAAGAACATAAATACACAAGGGTACACAAACACAAAGTGGTATAACACAAAATACAGGACAGGGTTTGTTTTCAGTGTGACATTTGGTACTGCAGTCCAACCCAAAACTTCATTCTGTAGATCTTTCGTCGTATCTCAACATTTGTTTCCACCAAAAATATCCTATCCAAGCATGCTTTCTGTATTTTGTTCACATCCTCTTTCAAAAATAGTTTTTCTCCACTTGACACTACTTTTTTGGCCATATCATTTTCTTATAGCTTCTCAATGCATTTCTTCCAATGCATCACAACTCTTTCTCTATGATAGCCTACCCCATCTTAAGCTAACTTAAAGCTACAGAGCTCAGATGCTAAACTAAGGGACGACGCAATGCAGCAGCAAAAAAAAAAATTAACACAAAAAGCAATGACAAAAAAATACAAGTAAGCAAAGCAAGCAGCAATAAATGTAATAACTTATACCTAAACATGACAAAGCTGAAGCAGAAAAAATATTACAGTAAAAATGTTTAATACCTATGTCACATCTTAACACTAGAGTGATGCAGCATGAGAACATACGCTAGCAGATAAGTTACCAAATCGTTAAAAAATTCATACTCATAATATCCACGGATGTACTGCCGGTCTATAGTGTCCAACGGGCACAATATTTCGGCGATCAAACATGTCGCCATCATCAGGTGAACTGACGGACTGAGCTCCTGTGAACGTGCCGGCACGGATATCCGTACGCTATGGATGCTCAGGGGTAACTGGGTTCGGTCGCGGCGGCGGCCGATTTAAATACCCTCCGCCCGCGGCGCGCTCCCTCCGCCGTCCGCGCCCCGCGCCACGGTAGCGCGGTGGAACAGATTGCGACGGCGTCTGAGATGACGTCGGTGTGATGGCTCTGTCCGCCGTGGTTGTCACAACTATGCGTTTGCTCGATTTACTCTTGATTAACCCAATCGCTGGTTCCCAAGCCTTGCTAAGATTATAGCCACAGTCACGGTTTATGAGGTCGTCATTGGTGCGAATTTCGATAGCCTCTCTAACAACGCTGTCCCAGTATCTCGAAGTCTGTACCAGAATCCTCGTGCGGTCATACTCCATAGCGTGATTTTCCGCCAAACAATGTTCAGCGACCGCCGACTTGCTCGGATACATCAGTGGAGTGTGCCTCTGGTGTTCACGGCATCGATCCTCGACGGTACGCATCGTCTGACCAATATACGACTTGCCACATTGACACGGAATCTGGTACACGCCGGCCTTCCTCAAACCGAGGTCATCTTTGGCGCTCCCCACCAGTCCACGAGTTTTATTCGGAGGACAAAACACAGTTCCAACCCGGTGTTTCTTCAGAATGCGGGCGATTTTCCCCGAGAGTGCGCCTGTGTATGGAATAAATGCAGTGCCTACCTACCTCCTCCCTCGTGACTTCATCCATCTCAACAGGTTGTGCTACAGTGGTTGGGCGGAGAGCACGTTGGATCTGCCACTCTGAGTACCCATTTTTTCGAAACACAGTTCTCAGATGTTCCAATTCCTGGGGTAGACTCTCTGTGTCAGAGATAGTGCGCACCCTATGTACTAGAGTTTTAAGTACCCCATTCCTCTGTGAAGGGTGGAGGCAGCTGTCTGCGTGCAAATACAGATCAGTGTGTGTTGTCTTTCGATACACCCCATGACCTAGGGTGCCGTCAGCCCTTCTCCTGACCAAGACGTCAAGGAAAGGTAATTTACCCTCCGTTTCAGTCTCCATAGTGAATTTGATGTCGGGGTGTATGGAGTTTAGATGTGTAAGGAAGTCAAGGAGTTTATCCATACCATGTGGCCAGATGACGAACGTGTCGTCGACCTAACGGAAAAAGCAAGTAGGTTTCCATTCGGATGACGACAGGGCTTCCACCTCGAAGTTCTCCATGTACAAATTCGCTACCACCGGTGAGAGTGGGCTACCCATGGCGACTCCCTCCGTTTGTTCGTAGTATTCTCCATTAAAAAGAAAATACGTGGAAGTCAAGACATGGCTAAAAAGTTCAGTGGTATTCTCGTCAAACCTCTCACCAATCAACTCTAGCGACTCTCGCAGGGGTACCCTCGTAAACAAGGAAATGACGTCAAAACTCACCATGATATCTGACTCATCCAACCTGAAGCTATCAAGGCGTTTAAAAAAATCCACGGAATTACGGATGTAAAAAAATTATTTCTGCAACTCCTGTGAAGGGAAATGTCTATTTGTGCCCTCTTTTCTAAGAAAGTACATCATAAAATAATTCTTTACTGGGTCTGTAGACAGAAAATACTGATATTAGTACATCTATTGAATTTTATTTTAACCAGTACTGCAGAGAAGATAGAAACTGGATATTAAACAAAATGAGCAATCTCTCAGCTAGAAATACTATAGATATAAAATGTTTCTCATCATTTCATTTCAGTAAATATCATAAATTATGAGCTTCACAGTGTAATCATATGTTTTCAAGTTTGGGCGTGTCGTATTTGCGATGCTTTCTACAAAGGAATGTCAATAGCGACGTTAATAGCCTCCTTTTTTCTCCACCTGTGTCTCTGAAAGGCACACACTAATGACTTTTCTCAAGGCGGCTGTCGCCCAGCTGGGTGCCCACGACGCATTACGTGCAGGTGGTCACTTAACTTTCTTACCGAAATATTTACGACACCAGTTTCCGCTACAGTTGGCAGTCTCACTGGTGAAGAATTTGCGTTACACATCTGTAGAAAAAAATCCTATTGTAATACATTCACGCATTTACATACATTTCATAACTCTTAAAGTAAGATTCTTGGTTTCCTACCACCTTTTTCACAAACCAGAGTCCCTCACCACTACTCATTATTCCTTACCTTATTCGTCGACACTTCTTCAATATTTCATCACAACAGATACGTAGCATAATCAAATAAGTCATATAGCATCAGCTTATTGATCATAAACATACCGCAACAGCGTAATACACATCTTCATCATAACATCATAAAACCTCAGCCAAATCTCAAAATCGTTGTAGATTCTTCCAATAATTTCAAAACCTAAAAAAAATTTCTCATGCTGATGTCAAAAGTGTCATCTACCTCAAACGTACTTTAAAAATCATGATCCCATACCAAATACATCATTCAAACCTCTCATAGTATCACAATGGTTCCCAAAAAATATGAACATTTCACAAAGTACAGACAAAATAGAATTTCATAAGTGTGAAATTATCCAGCTGTGTAATTGCGTAAACATGTGTCACTGACGTAATAAAAAAAATTGTTGTCTCTCAGTTAAATGATCAGATAGCTGTGTAATTAATGTGTTAGAGAAATATGGTACCGATGTGTAAAGTTGTATAAGCAAATACCATATTAGCTAGGGCTCCTTGTGCTTGCCAAACACATGGTACACAAAGTAGGGAGTACCCCCCCCCCCCCCCCCTGAGTATAATGTAATTATATCCTCAGGTGTTGCACATTACAGCAATGGAATGAAATGTATCAGGGAAAACCTTTGTATCATTGTACTTCAAATATCTTTAAAAATAAATGTTATAAGTACCAAATTAGTCACTCAAATACGCGTACTGTGGCGCTAAACTGTGCGTCGTGTTGTAAGATAATCTCTATGGAAGTGTCATAGTTATCGTCCTCCGAAAGCTAAGTTCTACAAAAGTCAATGTACTTACCTCATGATAAACAAAAGTGAAATGCTTTGCGTATAGATATCGTAGTTACTACGCTTATTGCTGTGATGAAGTAAGTACTGTACTGTAACGTATTGTTGTGCTACAGAAAAGGCTGTCTCATTGTAGCTATACCACAAAGTTACTACTAAAACCTGTTTTCCTTTCCAGAAGATTTCAGAAAAACTGTGCAGATATAAAACAGATACACCGCAAAAGCACAATGTAAATTGTGTCACACATTAGTAGCGTCGTGATATAATCGTATAGCTATCAAAGAAACCAAATCCCACAGAAGGTACTTCAAATAAAGAATGTCTTTTCAAGTAAACCAAAATATTGCATTAAAATCTCATTAGCAGTATATGTTTTAAGTATGTGAGACTTATGGTCGTTACGTAATCGTGCAACTAACAAGCAAGAATGTACACACACAATAACACTATGTCGTCTGTTCGCTGCAACAATGCATTCGTAATTTCTGTTTAGATAAGTTCTCTTGGTTCTTGATTGGGTATTTAACTTCAAATATTGTTGCATGTTAACAGATTATAAGTCTGACAAAGTATACTAGTAATGTGAAGTGAAATGTTTTATGGCAAAGACAAAGTTAAAAAGCTGATTATATTTCAATAAACGGTTTTACATGTGAAATGTGGTGTAAACCTTTACTCTTCCTAGTACGCAGACTGTCAACTGAAAAGCAATTATCATGTGATTACTTCGGTAAGGAACACTGGAATTTTGCTCAAGGTTAGTTTATGTTATTTTTCTCTGAGCCAGCCGGCGCACGCGGCTGCCTGCGGTGCGAGTCATTGTCTGTTTCTTTGTTGGCGCGCGTCGTTATTGGGATTAGGAGACCTAACTTCTACAAATTCACCTTGCCGAGAGGGCTCTGCTCTGTTTGAATCCCGCCAATTCTGATGCAATTCAGATCTGCCGTTACGATCATATCGTCTGTCGTCATGTCGGTAACTTCTGTAATTAATTTCTTGTCGGTCACGTGGTGGAGAATTTCTCCCTGAATCGTAACTGCGCGCTGGACCGTTGCGTCTGAAGTTCTTCCGTCTCCCTTGATAATAATTGTTTTGGTTCCCGTATTGTCTGTTTCTCTGATTGTCTCTGTGATATTCATTACTACGGAGAAGTGATCTTTCCCTGTAATTATTACTACTCTGCCAACGGTTGTCATACGGGTGGTGTCTGTTTTGGTCACGATTTGTATTGTGAGAATAGCTTTGTCATGTCCAGTTATTATTTCGTTCATCTCGGAATTGGGACGGATGTGACCTGTAATTATTGTGTTCCTGTTTTCGCGTTCGCGATTGTCAGTGTCAATTTCTAATTCTTTTAAGAGCCCCTGAAAAGCTTCAATGTCGTCATTGCAACGTCCTGCCAAAATAATATGCCGTAAATGTTCCGGTAATTTGATTAAGCAAATGCGGATGAGTTCTGAGGGGCTGTTTGACAGGTACTGATTCTTGTGCTACATGTCCTCAAAATATTTCACAATACTGGAAAATTCAGATTGTTCGAAATGTTTCATCATTATTATGCCATGTATTACTCGGTCTTGTGTGGCCTTAGACCAATATGCTGAGAGGAAGGCATGATAAAATTCTCCTTCACTGTGACAATCGTGAATGACCGATCGCATTCTTACAGCTGGTTCATTCTCCAAGTAGCCACACATAAATTCTAATCTGTGCTCTAATGACCAGTTGGGAGGAAAAAAATGAGAGAATTGATGGAGCCACACTTGTGGATGAATGTCGTTGCCACAATTCTTAAATGTTTTGAATTCACGTGCAGTAATGAACAGCTTATATTCAGAATCATCGTGTCGGCGGGTAGTATATCGGTTATTGTTACGTCGTGTCGGCGGTTCCATCTCAAAATTCGGTGCACTTTGCCAATTTCTCTCATAATTTCCAAAATGCCCTGTGTTATTATTTTGTGGCTTTTGCGTATTTCTATGTCCCTCTTCCCGTATTGGAGCGCGAGTGTCCTCTGAAATACGTAGTTCTTGTATTACCTGTGTCAGCTGATCTTGTACTTCAAAGGATTTCTCTTTGGTGTTGCGTATTAATTTGATTCTGATTTTGTTTGAATTTCCTAATTTGTTCGCACTCTTCTGTGTTATTCAGATCATCATCTAAATTTGCAATTAAGTAAATAAACTGATCCGAAAGTTAGGCTACTTTCTCCGATATCGTATTTATTTGCTCAGTGTGTTTTTCTGAACCAAATTTCTGAGTGTCCATTTGTGTTGAAATCGAATCTACTGTGTCCTTTAAGTTTTCCTGAGTTCTTGCAAGTTGCATAACCGAATCAGTGGATGCAACTGAGTCCATTTTAGCTTGCAAGGTGTCGTGATTTTCACGAACAATAGTTTGCAGTTCTTTTATGGCTGCTTCATGATTCTGTAATGCATTTTCATGCCGGAAAAAAATAGGTTGAAAATGCTCACAAATTTGTGTTTTTAAGACATTACAGACTTTTTGACATTTCGATTCAATGTTATGTAACTCATTAATTAAATCTTCACGTGTTTTTTTCAAGCGTGGTGTCTAACTTTTGAAGCTTTTGTTCCATTGTGTCTAACTTTTGAAGATTTTGTTCCATTGTGTCTAACGTTTGAAGATTTTGTTCGATTGTGTCTAACTTTTGAAGCTTTTGTCCCATTTGTTGCATTAATTGTAATAACAATGCACTGGTGTCTGAAACATGTTCCTCAGTGCTTTTCGGCAGTGAAGATGACCGACAACATTCACATTTTGAAAAGAAGAAAATGTGTCTTGACTTATTTTAGAAAACGGTGGGAACCCAAAACCTGAATCTTCTGTATTTGGAAGATTGTGTCCTGTCATTCCCGATTCCTGAGGCGAGCTGTTGCCGACCGATCGATCGATAATGCTTCCCTGTTCACTACCTGTTTCACTGTCTACACCATTATTTGACGCCCTCTCCATTTCCCTATGCATAGTTACCAAATTACTACTTAGAATGTCTGTTAATTCATTACAGAGTGGTGCTGGTAAGCTACGCTCGTCGTCACTATTATTTCTCAGTTTACTTTGGAGCCTAGTGTTACGTTTTTCACACGCCATTACTGTCACAATATTTCACACGAGAACACTGACAACCACAATTTTAGAAGCAAAAAAGAGAACACATTAACGTAGCACTGAAAATAAGATCTAGTTAATTGCAAGTGTAGCTGCGAAATACTTGGTGCAAATCTACATGCATGCCACAACTGTTTTACTGTACATCAATGAAAAATTACAACAACAGAGGAAATTCTCTCTACAATTACGCGCTAGCAATAAACAAAATCTACACTAATTACACAAACTACAAGAAAAAAATCAGAAGATTCCAATAAGGTATCCTTGGCTAAGGGTTGACATATGAAACGTCCCCTTTGAAAAATTGTACAAGACTGTGCTTAAACTGACACACAATATTTTTAGCGCAACGCAATCTGACTTTCAAAAATCCCTACAAAAAAAAAAATGGCCCTGACTAACATTAACCTATACGTTTCACAAATCGCTTACCTCACAAAAATCTAGGTTACTCGAACTACTGCAAGACAGCGAGCGCCACTACTGCCAGCTAAATAAAAGATTCAAACTACGTAAGGCACTAACTACTGATAGGGATAGTTAGCAAATGAAAGATTTTAATAGAGAACAAACAATGTATTTACCTTAATATCATCAAAAGTCATAACATATATACCAGTTCATGACATCCAGTCTTACAAATTTCAAAACTCCGCCATCTCTCTCCCCACATCTACCACTGCTGGGGGCTCACCTCCAACTGCGCAACGCTACGCGCCGCTAACAGCCAACTGCCCAACGCTACAATTGCGAATATTACAACAATGCCAACCAGGCACAGACTGTACACAGCACAGGCAGTTATTTTTATACAGAGCGCTACGTGGCAGCGGCGTTACCAATATAAGAACCTAAACAGTCTACTTACAGTTTTCTTTCTCTAAAACTGCTAGCTCTACCGCTATTACATTTCATTAAATGCTGCTTCATTACACCATAGCAGTCACAAGAATAATAATAAAACATGAGGAGAAAAGTTCCTACTGACTTAGTTACTTCTCAACAAAACTGTTTTTAAAGTACACTGAAGGAAGCATTACTTCCAATCGCAAGTTTTTTTGAAAAGATTTTATTACATTATTAGTAGTTTTACTCTTCAGGAAGTCTTCACGTAAAGCAGGGTTTTTCAGGAAGACGCAAATATAAAAGAGGTCAACGCTATAATCTGACGTTGGCACAGACCAAAAACTGGTAACGGCATAATAAATTCATTCCACGAAAACTTGTGACTGGTTGAATATTTCTTACAGTGTAATTTATGAGAACGGCTGTGGTTTTTCTCCAATCAAAACGAAAAAATAATTAGATTATTTTTCCCCAGTGAATTCCGTGGCAGAATTGGTCAGTTTCGTTCCACGACAACAACCGATAGCAGAAACGTAAACAAATACTGGCCATGCATTTTTTTAATCAATCAGCAGTCAAAATAGATGTAACTGTTGTCAATCGTGAGTTGTCGCAGAACGAACTGACTGATCTGCCATCGAATTTACCGGGCAAAAATTATGTCCTAGAGGCGACGAAATGAGTAGTTAGTATTAGTATGATTTCTATGCTGAAGTAAAACAGCAGTAAAAGATGTAATAGCTATTGGAGTAGCAGTTTTCGAGAAAAGAAGCATTTTAGTCAGAAAAACAGAATTTTCAAATGCTTCAAATGGCTCTGAGCACTATGGGACTTAACATCTGAGGTCATCAGTCTCCTAGAACTTAGAACTACTTAAACCTTCCTAACCTAAGGCACATCACACACATCCATGCCCGAGGCAGGTTTCGAACCTGTGACCGTAGCGGTCGCGCGATTCTGGACTGAAGGGCCTAGAACCGCTCAGCTACAGCGGCTGGCACAGGATTTTTAGCTCTGTTTACCAAACGGTACAACATCCCATTATTAGAGCTACATGAGTGAAATTTGACAGAAAACCCATAATTAAGATGTCTAGTAACATTAAGGAAAACACTAACTGAAATGCTGTTACTTTAGGGAAGACGTACGGAATCAACGAAATTGAGGCTTGCCATTAAATTTGCGCAGGTGTTTTAACAGCCGAAATTTATTTTTCCCAAAGTCAAAGAACGAAATCAACTGGCAGATGAAAGCAGTATGCTTAAAATCAATAAATTTGCTTATTGTTTTCCATGTTGAACTGTAGTCAGGAAACCTAATTAGCAAGCAGAATCAAGTTCTTTGGTTTCTCACAGACATTTGATCCTGTTCCAGGCATTGTTTCTCATCTATTTCGCTGAGATGAGGCCCGAATGTTTTTCCATATTTTCTTGAATATATCATTTAAAATGGTTCAAATGGCTCTGAGCACTATGGGGCTTAACATCTGTGGTCATGAGTCCCCTAGAACTTCGAACTACTTAAACCTAACTAAACTAAGGACATCACAGACATCCATGCCCGAGGCAGGATTCGAACCTGCGACCGTAGCAGTCGTGCAGTTCCGGACTGAGCGCCTAGAACCGCGAGACAACCGCGGCCGGCTATCATTTAAAATCCCATGAACTTTAGACTTATTACAAACAAAAGCGTACTAGCTTATCCTTTTCTCAGGTTTTTAGCAACAGGAGAACGTTACCCATCTCTAGTAGTTTTGTCCAGATCTCTACAGAATACACATCAAATGAATTCGCAATTCCGAATAAGGACTACCATCAGCTGTACAGTGGAATGACAATTAGAGTCCGACCGGCACGCGGACCCATATATTCCCGATTAGCACGAGCAGTCACCTTACCGTAAGGATATCCGTGCAGGACTCACGGTGCAGCGGCGCGCACAGCCACGGCAATACAACGGGCGGCTACCGCTGCATAATACGCCGCACCTGCAACGTAGTTCCGCCAGCCAGCACTAGAGGCGTTTTCCGCCTAACATGAAAGCAGCCGCGGAATACGCACGAGCGACCCCTTTTTCCGACACGGATGGTAATACAATGAAATCACCATCCGCCAGTCGGATGTCGCCAACGGCCGCCAATCCTCACGACAGAATCCGCGTTGGAAGACTAGAGCCGCAGGGTTAAATAGCCGGCAGGATTGGAAACAGACGTCTTTCGACAAACCGCGGACCGCCGCCAGGAGGAAACATCGTCGCGGCCGGATCGACAAGGTGCCCGTCTTCAATATGCCAGTCTTCGACCCGGAAGCGGCGCCCGCCTAACTCCTCGGCATCTGTTGGAGAGCATTCGAGAGAGCACTGCCAAGGAACGTAAAATCAGTTCAGTAATAAAAGTCAATTTTATTAAGGTTGTATATTCGTGTTTTGACACTAAATTTTTGGACAGGAGAAAAGCCTTTTTATTTTCCAAAGAAGATTATCTGTTGTAATATTAATTGGTGTCCTGGCTACACCGAATACCTGCATGTCCAAGGGAACTTTGCATCGTAATCAGAATAACACAAGCACTGCAATATCATATCGTGTACTCTACAGAATACGTCATCAGAATTGTGGAAGAAGTACTGTCCTCATTTGTCTACAAACATCCTCTTATTTATATCCAGTTCCTCGAACAGATAACTTTTCGAACAAGCAAAGGAATTGTCAATCAAATGGCAGTTTTGCCAACTGTGAGGGTGCTGAAACAAAGCGCTCATTTACTTATGATGGTTTAAATCTGAATACAATGTTGCTCAAAGACTATCTCAAAGAGTATTACTTTCTGTGAGTGTCTCATTGCAGTTTTCTTTGCGTAGACATCATGCGAAAACGCTAGTTAGAAAACCTCAGTCGCACGGCCTCCGTCGCAGCACCGGTCACCATTGCAGTGCTACGACGGAGTTCGCACCAGCCGGGCGTTGCGGCCCAAACCCCCAAACCACGGACACGCGAGTAGGCAGTCCCTTTCGTCGCGAGCGTTCCTGTCACTGCCGCAAGTCGCAGACCGCTGTCGCACCGTGGACTACGCACATTTAGATGCTCGCGATAAATCTGTAGTGGGGAACATCAAGAAAGTTCTAGGCGAAATTCACGAAGACGTCGCTACTTTGGCAGACCGCTGTCGCACCGTGGACTACGCACATTTAGATGCTCGCGATAAATCTGTAGCGGAGAATATCGAGAAAGTTCTAGGCGAAATTCACGAAGACATCGCTACTTTGCAGGCTAACTGCAAAGATTTGCCGGATGAAGGGAAAAAGTGACGGCAGATCTGGAGGGAGACTACATACCTCATGGTACTTTAGAAGGTCAACTGTAAAAGTCACTTCAACTTGGACGAAATGAGTACACAAATGATGTACACCATCCAGAAGAAGGTAAAGAAAGAGGCTGAAAATGTCACAATAGAGGTAGTTTCTGGCAAAGGTGAAACGTGCCGAGACTTAACGTAAGGAGCTAACTAGTATTACGGAAATGGTGCAGTCTACCTTCCCCATGCGGCAAGGTAACCGACAAACGCACGTTGGAGAACCTGAAAGACAAATGTTTAATGAAACGACGGAGAGCGAAATGAAGTAAGCCACACTGTTCCTCAGTCCGGTAATTACAGGAACAGCGCAGCCTGTGTATGAACCCATGACTAGGGATGATACAATGCCGTGTAATAACACCGGCTCCGAGGCAAACCGAAGCATGACGTACCAGGAACCAGGCATACGAGATCTGACAGATATAATAAAAGATGAAACTGTGATCAAACATCACAAATTCCAAACGTTCAATGAAGGCAAAAGCAATGTCAACCCTGTGGTATTCATAAAGAATTTGCGAAGTGTTCCGCCAAGACCATGGACACAAAGGCAGAAAACTCAGCTTGTCATCTCACATATAACTGGAGATGAATCTCTATAGGCGCTCCAAGTTGAAGAGACGTGAAACACATTTCTGGATTTCGAAAAATGTGTTTGAGAATGGTTCTCATCTACAAGTGTGCAAGAATGTTTTAGGTAGCCTGTATACTTGTACACAGGCCAGAATTATGCAGTCCGACACTTCGAGAAATATGTGAACATGACGAGATACTAGGATGAACTAGCCGATTCCTTGGACCCCATACAGGAGGACGCCAAGAAATCGGACAACAATAACTGCAACAGTAATAGTTACCATAATGATGGTTCAAATGGCCCTGAGCACTATGGCACTTAACATCTGATGTCATCAGTCCCCTAGACTTAGAACTACTTACACCTAACTAAATTAAGGACGTCACACACACCCATGCCCAAGGCAGGATTCGAACCTGCGACCGTAGCAGCTGCGCGGTTCCGGACTGAAGCGCCTAGAATCGCTCGACCACAGAGGCCGGCTTACTATAATGATCATTACTGCAGAAACGCCGGTCTTATGCAAAATAACACCGGAATCAACGGTCAGAAGAATAACGGTAGGTCAAAATCTAGCGGTAGTGGTAATAACTACCAAGCTGCCAGTAACAACAACCGAAACTACCACAACCGTACCAACAACAACCATAATAGAGAAACGGTTTTGGCAACAACAACTGTAGTAATTATGTGAGGACTGCAAAAGGGTCGTGGCCGAATCCTGGACCCAGTGGCTGGATGAAAAATACAGCATCGCCACAACGGGAACCTCAAAACATGACATTAATTAGACTTCGGCGATGCCGATGCCATACAGCAGTTAACAACAACACAGGCAGTCTCTGCAGACATGTGCATCACCGAATCAGACGCAATCACACTGTGGATGTAACAGAAGCTGGCTAAAGTTCATATTTACAGGTGTCAAACCGTCGGCGAAGCTTGGTGGCTTTCGCCAGTCGGTAGCGGCACAGAATGAAGGCACAAAGCAACAACGCTTAAAGGACGGTTCGCACTAGGGCTGCCGCGCGTCAAAGCCGCGCGGCAGCGGCCTGGTTGCCATGGAACCTCCGTCAGAGGCGCGGCGCAGCGCGGCGGGCTCTTCGTCGCAGTTGACCATCTCGAACGACTTCCGTTGCCGCGTGCCGCTCTCCAGGTCCGCGCCGCCAATCACAGAACGCGTTGAGCGTGACGTCAGGTACGGAATCCCGGGCCACACGAACTTCCACCGAACTTATCATCCGATTCCCAGGAAACTATACTGTAGAAAAATTTGATTCTTGGGCATTTTACGACCGGATATCTTCTCTCGATAAAGAACCGATTTTTTTTCGTTATTCGTCGTGGTTACTTGCTGTATCGCATTTACGTAAACATCACAAGAAATTTTAATGCGTGTGCAGGGGTAAAAACGCATTTTAGGTAATACATTACTACGTGTGAAATTTAGCCAACATATCCGAATTGTTTTTCAAGCTGTAGGTGTAAGATACAGTAAGTGTAACATACAGTAAGTGTAAGTGTAAGTGTAAGATACAGTTAATCAAACGCACCGGGCGTTTCAGTGGGTCCCGTTCCGTACCTCAGTGGCTGTCCGTCGTTGGCTACCGCTAGCGTCTGCCGCATCCAGACGGGAACGCAGATTCCGGGAGCCGCCGCGTCAAAGCGGAAAACGCAGGTAACTACGGACACAGAATCGTCTATTTTAGTGATGGACTACAGGCTCCTTCAAACGTATCAATTAGGTTGAAGATTTACCAATATTCCCGCTACAAAATTGTAATGGTGTGGGGCTGTTAGTGCTAAAAACTAAGTGATTAAACAGCAGGTCCAGTATGATGTCGTTGTCGGGAAAGAAGCATTTTGTTGCACTTTTTTATTAGTAAATAATTTGTCAATGCCTGTGATCCTGGGATGGTACTTTATGCGCGAGAGGGACGCACAGATCGACCTCTCACGCGGGCTTATTTGCATCACATAACATAGAGAGAAGATTGTAATGGATCTTGTAAAAATAATTCACATTCATGGTATGTGCTGCCATAGTGTGGATGTGAAATGCGTATGACCTAATGTTTTTTCGCACCAACTGACCAATGGAAGGTTATTGTGATATAAGTGCTGCCCACAACGAATAAGCACGTAATGTGGACAATTTAGCATAGGCAAAAGTAACGTAATCATTATTTAGACGCCGACCTATAGTGTGAGGTAGTAAGCTTACTCCACCGTTCAAAGGTACTATTCTCGGAAAAACCAGGAGTGATGCAAGGATACACCTACGACATGCCAGCGCACGAACATAGAGGCTTGTTGTCGCGCCGGCCGCGGTGGCCGAGCGGTTCTAGGCGCTACAGTCCGGAACCGCGTAACTGCTTCGGTCGCAGGTTCGAATCATGCCTCGGGCATGGATGTGTGTGATGTTCCTAGGTTGGTTAGGTTTAAGTAGTTCTAAGTTCTAGGGGACTGATGACCTCAGATGTTATGTCCCATAGTGCTCAGAGCCATTTGAACTTATTGTAGTGCCGCGTATTCTGTGCTGCTGTCTCAGAAAGAGGCAGTGAAGAAGGAGTTACGATAAATGCTACACTAAGTGGCACTTACTGTATACAGGGACGCGAAAATAGTAAACAAGCCAAATGAAGGACGTTATGTCCTCGCAAATCCAGGCACGTTGAGGTAAAAGAGGACTTTACCCTCACACTGACATAAGACAATTTGTAGTTTAATAATCAACATTCCACTGTAACCAATGTAAATAGTAATTAGTAGTTATGCTCTTGTTGCTAATAAGTTAGTTTTACATTTATTACGTACATATTACGTGTAAACTAAAAGTGCAAATGAATACTCTTCAAGTGTGCAAAACTTTTGTAAGTAGGGTGTTTAGGTTTTTTTATTGGTGACGCCACATAGCGCTCTGTATGAAGATCTCTGGCTATGCTGTGTGCAGTCTTTGGCTGGTTGGCATTGTTGTAATACTCGCCATTGTAGTGTTCGGCAGCTGGATGTTAACAGCACGTAGCGTTGCGCAGCTGGAGGTCAGCCGCCAGCAGTGGTGGATGTGAGGAGAGAAATGGCGGAGTTTAGAAATTTGTAAGACTGGATGTCACGAACTGCGATATATATTATGACTTTTGAACACTATTAAAATCTTTCATTTGCTAACTATACCTGTCAGTAGTTAGTGCCTTCCGTAGTTTGAATCTTTTATTTAGCAGGCAGTAGTGGCGCTTGCTGTATTGCAGTAGTTCGAGTAACCAAGATCTTTGTGAGGTAAGTGGTTTGTGAAATGTATAGGTCAATGTTAGTCAGGGCCATTCTTTTGTAAGAATTTTTAAAGTCAGATTGCGTTGCGCTAAAAATATTGTGTGTCAGTTTAAGCACAGTCATGTATAATTTTTCTAAGGGGACGTTTAACTTTGTGTACTAGAAATATTCGAGTCCATCACACTATTTAAAGAATCCTGATTAAATAAATATTATTGCCTGTGATAAAACCACAGCCATTCACTTCATGAATTTAACATCCAACTTGTTTTGTATGTAATTATGCAATCTTATTTTTATGTATACAGGGTGAGTCACCTAACGTTACCGCTGGATGTATTTCGAAAATCACATCAAATACTGACGAACCGATTCCACAGACCGAACGTGAGGAGAGGGGCTAGTGTAATTGTTTAATACAAACCATACAGAAATCCACGGAAGTATGGTTTTTAACACAAACCTACGTTTTTTAAATGGGACCCCGTTAGTTTCGTTAGCACATCTGAACATATAAACAAATACGTAATCAGTGCCGTTTGTTGCATTGTAAAATGTTAATTACATCCGGAGATATTATAACCTAAAGTTGACGCTTGAGTACCACTCCTCCGCTGTTCGATCGTGTGTATCGGAGAGCACCGAATTACGTAGGGATCCAAAGGGAACGGTGATGGACCTTACGTACAGAAGAGACTGGAGCATCACATTATGTCCACATGCTAACACCTTTTTATTAGTCTATTTCACTGACGCACAAGCACATTAGCATGAGGGGTGAGGTACACGTACACACGTGGTTTCCGTTTTCAATTACGGAGTGGAATAGAGGGTGTCCCGACATTTCAGGCCAATAGATGTTCAATATGGTGGACATCATTTGCTGCACACAATTGCAGTCTCTGGCGTAATAAATGTCGTACACGCCGCAGTACATCTAGTGTAATGTCGCCGCACGCTGCCACAATACGTTGTTTCATATCCTCTACGGTTGTAGGCAAATCACGGTACACATTCTCCTTTATTGTATCCCACAGAAAGAAGTCCAGAGTTGTAAGATCAGGAGAACGGGCTGGCCAATTTATGCGTCCTCCACGTCCTATGAAACGCCCGTCGAACATCCTGTCAAGGGTCAGCCTAGTGTTAATTGCGGAATGTGCAGGTGCACCATCATGCTGATACCACATACGTCGACGCGTTTCCAGTGGGACATTTTCGAGCAACGTTGGCAGATCATTCTAGAGAAACGCGATGTATGTTGCAGTGCTCTCCGATACACACGATCGAACAGCGGAGGAGTGGTACTCAAGCGTCAACTGTAGGTTACAATATCTCCGAGACGTAGTTAACATTTTATAATGCAACAAACGGCACTGATTACGTATTTGTTTATATGTTCAGATGTGCTAACAAAACTAACGGGGTTCCATTTAAAAAACGTAGGTTTGTGTTAAAAAACATACTTCCGTGCATTTTTGTATGGTTTGTATTAAACCATTACAACAGGCCCCTCTCCTCACGTTCGCTCTGTGGAATCGGTTTGTCACTATTTGATGTGGTTTACGAAATATATCCAGCGGTAACGTTAGGTGACTAACCCTGTATATGTGATGATCTGAATGTCTTATGTAAGAAACCCATTACCTGAATATTTGACGAGATGTACTGAAGTCATACTCTAACAATGAATATATGTAGTACGCAGGATGGGCGTATGTGCTGTAGACTTGCGGTTACCAATGGATGTTTACCGCTTTTTAGAGACATAATCCAGGGCGACTTTTGTCTGCTTGTTGCGTCGAGACGTGTTTAGACTCTTATAAGATCACGTCTTTTCCATTTTTTCCTTCCGCGTGTGCTTCCTCTGCTTTCGTCATGATAAAAAGGGGACCCACAAGCATGGGTTTGCGTGTGGGTCCCCTTTTTATCATGATGAAGGTAGAGGCCAAATGTATGAATCTGTTGTTATTGTTGTTGTCTTCAGTCCTGAGACTGGTTTGATGCAGCTCTCCATGCTACTTTATCCTCTGCAAGCTGCTTCATCTCCCAGTACCTACTGCAACCCACATCCTTCTGAATCTGCTTAGTGTACTCATCTCTCGGTCTCCCTCTACGATTTTTACCGTCCACGCTGCCCTCCAATGCTAAATTTGTGATCCCTTGATGCCTCAAAACATGTCCTACAAACCGATCCCTTCTTCTAGTCAAGTTGTGCCACAAACTTCTCTTCTCTCCAATCCTATTCAATACCTCCTCATTAGTTATGTGATCTACCCATCTAATCTTCAGCATTCTTCTGTAGCACCACATTTCAAAAGCTTCTATTCTCTTCTTGTCCAAACTAGTTATCGTCCATGTTTCACTTCCATACATGGCTACACTCCAAACAAATACTTTCAGAAACGACTTTCTGATACATAAATCTATATTCGATGTTAACAAATTTCTCTTCTTCAGAAACGTTTTCCTTGCCATTGCCAGTCTACATTTTATATCCTCCCTACTTCGACGATCATCAGTTATTTTACTTCCTAAATAGCAAAACTCCTTCACTACTTTAAGTGTCTCATTTCCTAATCTAATTCCCTGAGCATCACCCGATTTAATTTGACTACATTCCATTATCCTAGTTTTGCTTTTGTTGATGTTCATCTTATATCATCTTTTCAAGACACTGCCCATTCCGTTCAACTGCTCTTCCAAATCCTTTGCCGTCTTTGACAGAATTACAATGTCATCGGCGAACCTCAAAGTTTTTACTTCTTCTCCATTAATTTTAATACCTCCTCCAAATTTTTCTTTTGTTTCCTTTACTGGTTGCTCAATATACAGATTGAATAACATCGGGGAGAGGCTATAACCCTGCCTCACTTCTTTCCCAACCACTGCTTCCCTTTAATGCCCCTCGACTTTAATAACTGCCATCTGCTTTCTGTACAAATTGTAAATAGCCTTTCGCTCCCTGTATTTTACCCCTGCCACCTTTAGAATTTGAAAAAGAGTATTCCAGTCCACATTGTCAAAAGCTTTCTCTAAGTCTACAAATGCTAGAAACGTAGATTTGCCTTTTCTTAGTCTTTCTTCTAAGATAAGTCGTAAGGTCAGTATTGCCTCACGTGTTCCAACATTTCGACGGAATCCAAACTGATCCTCCCCGAGGTCTGCATCTACCAGTTTTTCCATTCGTCTGTAAAGAATTCGCGTTAGTATTTTGCAGCCGTGGCTTATTAAACTGATAGTTCGGTAATTTTCACATCTGTCAGCACCTGCTTTCTTTGGGATTGGAATTAATATATTCTTCTTGAAGTCTGAGGGTATTTCGCCTGTCTCATACATCTTGCTCACCAGCTGGTAGAGTTTTGTCAGGACTGGTTCTCCCAAGGCCGTCAGTAGTTCTAATGGAATGTTGTCTACTCCGGGGGCCTTCTTTCGACTCAGGTCTTTCAGTGCTCTGTCAAACTCTTCAAGCAGTATCGTATCTCCCATTTCGTCTTCATCTACATCTTCTTCCATTTCCATAATATTGTCCTCAAGTACATCGCCCTTGTATAAACCTTCAATATACTCCTTCCACCTTTCTGCCTTCCCTTCTTTGCTTAGAACTGGGCTGCCATCTGAGCTCTTGATACTCATACACATGGTTCTCTTCTCTCCAAAGGTCTCTTTAATTTTCCTGTAGGCAGTATCTATCTTACCCCTACATCCTTACATTTGTCCTCTAGCCATCCCTGTTTAGCCATTTTGCACTTCCTGTCGATCTCATTTTTGAGACGTTTGTATTCCTTTTTGCCTGCTTCATTTACTGCATTTTTATATTTTCTCCTTTCATCAATTAAATTCAATATTTCTTGTGTTACCCAAGGATTTCTAGCAGCCCTCGTCTTTGTACCTACTTTATCCTCTGCTGCCTTCACTACTTCATCCCTCAGAACTACCCATTCTTCTTCTACTGCATTTCTTTCCCCTATTCCTGTCAATTGTTCCCTTATGCTCTCCCTGAAACTCTGTACAACCTCTGGTTTTTTCAGTTTATCCAGGTCCCATCTCCTTAATTTCCCACCTTTTTGCAGTTTCTTCAGTTTTAATCTACTGGTCATAACCAATAGATTGTGGTCAGAGTACACATCTGCCCCTGGAAATGTCTTACAACATAAAACCTGGTTCCTAAATCTCTGTCTTACCATTATATAATCTATCTGATACCTTTTAGTATCTCCAGGGTTCTTCCACGTATACTACCTTCTTTCATGATTCTTAAACCAAGTGTTAGCTATGATTAAGTTGTGCTCTGTGCAAAATTCTACTAGGCGGCTTCCTCTTTCATTTCTTAGCCCCAATCCATACTCACCTACTATGTTTCCTTCTCTCCCTTTTCCTACACTCGAATTCCAGTCACCCATTACTGTTAAATTTTCGTCTCCCTTCCCTATCTGAATAATTTCTTTTATCTCATCATACATTTCTTCAATTTCTTCATCATCTGCCGAGCTAGTTGGCATATAAACTTGTACTGTTGTAGTAGGTGTGGGCTTCGTATCTATCTTGGCCACAACAATGCGTTCACTATGCTGTTTGTAGTAGCTTACCCGCATTCCTATTTTCCTATTCATTATTAAACCTACTCCTGCATTACCCCTATTTGATTTTGTGTATATAACCCTGCAGTCACCTGACCAGAAGTCCTGTTCCTCCTGCCACCGAACTTCACTAATTCCCACTATATCTAACTTCAACCTATCCATTTCCCTTTTTAAATTTTCTAACCTACCTGCCCGATTAAGGGATCTGACATTCCACGCTCCGATCCGTAGAACGCCAGTTTTCTTTCTCCTGATAACGACATCCTCTTGAGTAGTCCCCGCCCGGAGATCCGAATGGGGGACTATTTTACCTCCGGAATATTTTACCCAAGAGGATGCCATCATCATTTAATCATACAGTAAAGCTGCATGTCCCCGGGAAAATTACGGCTGTAGTTTCCCCTTGCTTTCAGCCGTTCGCAGTACCAGCACAGGAAGGCCGTTTTGGTTAATGTTGCAAGGCCAGATCAGTCAATTATCCAGACTGTTGCCCCTGCAACTACTGAAAAGGCTGCTGCCCCTCTTCAGGAACCACACGTTTGTCTGGCCTCTCAACAGATACCCCTCCGTTGTGGTTGCACCTACGGTACGGCCATCTGTATCGCTGAGGCACGCAAGCCTCCCCACCAACGGCAAGGTCCATGGTTCATGGGGGGAGGATATGAATCTATATAAATGAAAACAACGTTGTACAACATACTCGACACTTGTGGTACAGTGCGATGAAGTGTTCTTACTTTCTACAGAGGACATTCTTCTCTGATGCAAATTAGAATTGTAATTAACAGTACTGTAAGAATGCTTCAATTGTAAATTTTGACGAGATGTATTCCAATTGCAAACTAAATATGAGTAATGAAATTGGTCAGGGACTATACTAATGTGTGACAGTGCCCATGTTAAAGTACTTGGAAAAGGTGGGAGCTTACTCTATTTATGCTAAACATGAACTGTATATAAACGACGTTCACAGCGTAATTCTGAAAGTGGACTGATAAAGCATTTCGCATGAATGTGATCAGTGATAAAAAGAGAGTTCTGTGAGTGCCTTTCAATCTCTTTATGTGAATGGGAAGACATTAAATTAACACACGTAAATTTAAAACTAAGTAGAACCACAACCAAACCTGATACAGGAAAGAGATTACGTAGGAAAGCGTGTGGAGTGCCAAACCTGAAGGCACGGACTGTGTAAGCGCAGCGACCAACAATCAATGTTTCGAAATCTTCGCGCCGTAGCAGCTCGCAGTAAAAATGCACCGGAATGTTGACATACTGAAATGCAATCACATGAACTCTTATAGACACAATAAACAGTGAACTGGGGTGCAGTGTGCAATATCATTTACAGTGCTTCTGACTGAATTAAGGTGGACACCGACACACTATTAAAATACTAAATTAGAGCGAGTGGGTGTGAATCGGAACAAACACTAATTCCCTTCCTCGCAGGCTAGCTAAGTGTTAGCTGACTACGCTTTTTCGTATTTTCGTGCAATTTGATGGTACGAGCTCCAGAGGAAGCTACGGCTGAACTTCGTAGCGCGGAGAGCATCACAGGTTTCTGTCTTCCTTCTACGCAGCCGGATCACATCTACAACCGAGGACGCCACGTTCCGTATCAGCGTGCGGAGTGAGGTGGTTGCCATCGGCCTCGCGTAATAACGTAATGCGATAATGAAATCGACGAGAGCATTACAAATTTGCTTTAAGTTTATCGAGAACATTATAAACGAACTGATTTTTTACTACAATAATGATTTATATTTAACAAATAATTGTCGTTATGAGGTGGTTGCTTCGACATTGCATAATAACGTAATGCAATAACTAATTCGACGAGAGGATTACAAATTTGCTATACGTTTATCGAGAACTTTTATATACGAACTGATTTTTTACTACAATAATGAATTATATTTAACACATAATTGTCGTTAATTACAAGCAGTCACACACACACACACACACACACTTATATATATATATATATATATATATATATATATATATATATATATATATATATATACGAATTTACTTTGTTCAACGCACGTAGGGTAACGAGTCTGAAGGCTTCAGAGTGGTTTTAATCCTGCGTTTTCCCCAGTCCCGTAACCCAAATGGGGGCGCAAAGACAAATATAGTTCCGGGAAGTCTAAAAAGTATTTTCCGGATTACATCTACCATGACCATACATCATGTTCACCTCCGTAGCGTAGCGGTAGCATTACCGCCTACCACGAAGGGGGCCCGGTTTCGATTCCCGGGGACTGTGTGTTGTGCGTCCTTCATCATCATTGATTCGCAAGCCGCCGATGTGGCGTCAAGTTAAAAAAACAAAAAAAACAAAAAAGAACTTGCAGTACGGCGGCCGAACTTGCCTGAATGGGGCCTCCCTGCTAACAATTCCATACGATCATTTCATTTCATTTCACCACACATCATGTACCAGTATTAAACAGCAATAATACAAAATTTTCTGTGATGACTGAACAGCTGGATTACAATAACTGAAATATTACATTTATGTAACCTTGCAACGTCAACTGTTGATTTGGGGTGGCATTATGTGGGGCTGACGTACGCCGCTGGTGGTCATGGGAGGTGCCATAACAGCCGGAGGTTACGTGAATGCCATCCTCCGACCGATAGTGCAACCATATCGGCAGCATATTAGCGAGGCATTTGCCTTCATGGACGACAATTCGCCCCCACATAGTGCACGTCCTGTGAATGACTTCCTTCAGGACAACATCATTCGATTAGGGTGGCCAGGATGTTTTCCAGACATGAACCCAATCGAACATGCCTAGGATATACAGAAAAGTGCTGTTCATGGACGACGTGACCCACCATCCATTCTGAGGGATCTGGGCCGAATCGCCGTTGCGGAGTGGGACAATCTGGACCAACAGTGCCTTGATGAACTTGTGTATGGCATGCCACGACGAACTCAGGCATGCATCAATGCAAGAGGACGTGCTACTGGGTATTATAGGTACCGGTGTGTACAGCAATCTTGACCACCACCTCTGTAGGTCTCGCTGTATGGTAACAACATGCAATGTGTGGTTTTCATAAGCAATAAAAAGGCGGAAATGATGTTTATAATTGATCTGTGTTCAAGTTTTCTGTACAGGTTCCGGAACTCTCGAAACCGAGGTAATGGAAAACTTTTCTTGATGTGTGTATTTTTGGGTAATAATGACTCTTCTAGACCAGATTGTATCGAAGTAACTAATTTAGATTACGCATTTATGTAAAGAGCGAAGTGTCCCTCATAATTTTCATTTTGTTATTCAAATTTTGCCGTACTGGGCCACAAATATCGAGTACGTTGTTTTCAATGTGGTCACCATTAACCAGAAAGCTATAGCTACATACACTTTATGCACTTAAAAGCCGGCCGCAGTGGCCGAGCGGTTCTAGGCGCTTCAGTCTGGAACTGAGCGACCGCTACAGTCGCAGGTTCGAATCCTGCCTCCGGTATGGATGTGTGTATTGTCCTTAGGTTAGTTAGGCTTAAGTAGTTCTAAGTTCTAGGGGACTGATAACCTCAGATGTTAAGTCCCATAGTGCTCAGAGTCATTTGAACCATTTTTGCAATTAAGATTATCAAACCAGAATGCTACTAATAAAATACATATATAAAAAAACACAAAGTTTTAACCCCTGAGACCAAAAGAGATCATGTTCAAAAGTTGTTTTACCTTTGATGTGCAATAATGTAATTTCGGAAAATAATTTCAGTGAAAGAAAATAATTATAACCATTAATTAGCACACCGAAATTCTGGGTGTTATCAGTGTGTGTTAATATTTTTACAAATTAAAAGGCTGTACGAAAGTGTGTGGTAAAAATAATTAACCATCATGTTGTAAGTAGGCTGTTTAGGTTTTCTTATTGGTAACGCCGCCGCCACGTAGCGCTCTGTTTGAAAATCACTGGCTGTGCCGAGTGCAGTCTGTGGCTGGTTGGCATTGCTGTAATACTCGCCATTGTAGTGTTGAGCAGCGGCAGCTGGATGCTAACAGCGCGTAGCGTTGGGCAGTTGGAGGTGAGCCGCCAGCAGTGGTGGACGTGGGGAGAGAGATGACAGAGTTTTGTAATTTGTAAGACTGGATGTCATGAACTATCATATATATTATGACTATTAAGGTAAATACATTGTCTGTTCTGTATTAAAATCTTTCATTTGCTAACTATACCTATCAGTAGTTAGTGCCTTCAGTAGTTTGAATCTTTTATTTAGCTGGCAGTAGTGGCGCTCGCTGTATTGCAGTAGCTTGAGTAACGAAGATTTTTGTGAGGTAAGTGATTTGTGAAACGTACAGGTTAATGTTAGTCAGGGCCATTCTTTCGTAGGGATTTTTGGAAGTCAGATTGCGTTGCGCTAAAACTATTGTGTTTCAGTTTAAGCACAGTCTTGTAAAAATTTTTCTAAGGGGACGTTTCATATGCCGACCCTTAGCCGAGGATACCTCACTGGAATCTTCTGATTTTTTTGCTTGTAGTTTGTGTAATCATAGAGAGAATTTCCTTTGTAGTTGCAGTCTTTCATTGTTGTACAGTAAAATAGTTGTGGCATGCATGTAGTTTTGCACGAAGTATTTCGCTGCTGCGCTTGCAATTAAGTAGATATTATTTTCAGTGTTATGTTAATGTGTTCTCTTATTTTTGTTCTTCAAATTGTGTTTTTCTGTGTTGTCGTGTGAAAAATTGTGACAATAATAACGTGTGAAAAACGTAACACTAGGCTCCAAAGTAAACTGAGAAATGACAGTGAAGACGAAAGCAGTGTGTTAGCGTCACCATGTAATGAATTCACTAACGTTCAAAGTAGTAATTTGGTAATAGCGCATAGGGAAATGGAGCGGGCTGCAAATAATGGTGTAGGCAGTGAAACAATTAGTGAACAGGGAAGCATTATCGATCCATCGGTCGGCAACAGCTCGCCTCAGGTTTACGAAATGACAGGACACAATCTTGCAAATACTGTAGATTCAGATTTTGCGTCCTCACCGTTTTCTCAAATAAATCAAGACACATTTTCTGCTTTTCAAAATGCGAATATTGCCGGTTCAAATGCACTGCAGAAAAGCACTGAGGAACATGTTTCAGACACCAGTGCACTGTTTTTACAGTTGATGCAACAAATGGGACAAAGGCTACAAAAGTTAGACACAACGCTTGAACAAAATCAGAAACAAATGGGACAAAATCTTCAAAAGTTAGACACAATGGAACAAAATCAGAGACAAACACAACAAAAGCTTCAAAAGTTAGACACCTTGGAACAAAATCAGAGACAAACACAGCAAAAGCTTCAAAAGTTAGACACAATGGAACAAAATCAGAGACAAACACAACAAAAGCTTCAAAAGTTAGACACAATGGAACAAAATCAGAGACAAACACAGCAAAAGCTTCAAAAGTTAAACACAATGGAACAAAATCTTCGAAAGTTAGACACCACACTTGAACAAACACGTGAAGATTTAACTACTGAGTTACATAACATTGAATCGAAACGCCAAAAAATCTGTAATGACGTTAAAACACAAATTTGTGAGCATTTTCAACCTATTTTTTCGCGGCATGAAAATGCATTACAGAATCATGAAGCAGCCATAAAAGAACTGCAAACTATTGTTCGTGAAAATCACGACACCTTGCAAGCTAAAATGGACTCAGTTGCATCCACCGATTCGGTTACGCAACTTGCAAGAACTCAGGAAAACTTAAAGGTCACAGTAGATTCGATTTCAACACAAATGGACACTCTGAAACTTGGTTCACAAAAACACACTGAGGAAATGTGTTCACTATCGGAGAAAGTAGCCGAACTTTCAGATCAGTTCACTAACTTATCTACAAAGGTAGATGATGATCTGAATGATACAGAAGGGTGCGAACAAATTATGAAATTCAAACAAAATCAGAATCAAATTAATACACAACACCAAAGAGAAATCCGGGAAGTGCAAGATCAGCTGACACAGGTAATGCAAGAATTACGTATTTCAGAGGACAGTCGCGCTCCAACACGGGAAGAGGGACTTATAAATACGGAAAAGCCACAAAATAATAACACAGGGCATTTCGGAAATTGTGAAAGAAATTGGCAAGGTGCACCGAATTTTGAGATGGAACTGCCGACACGACGTAACAATGAACGATATGCTACCCGCCGACACGATGATTTTGACTATAAGCTGTTCATTACTGCACGTAAATTCAAAACATTTAAGAATTCTGGCAACGACATTCATCCACAAGCGTGGCTCCATCAATTCTCTCATTGTTTTCCTCCCAACTGGTCATTAGAGCACAGATTAGAATTTATGTGTGGCTACTTGGAGAATGAACCAGCTGTAAGAATGCGATCGGTCATTCACGATTGTCATAGTGAAGGAGAATTTTATCATGCCTTCCTCTCAGCATATTGGTCTCAAGCTACACAAGACCAAGTAAAACATAGCATCATAATGATGAAACATTTCGAACAATCTGAATTTTCCAGTCTTGTCAAATATTTTGAAGACATGTTACATAAGAATCAGTATCTTTCAAACCCATACAGCCCCTCAGAACTCATCCGCATTTGCTTAATCAAATTACCTGAACATTTACGACAGATTATTTTAGCAGGACGATGCAAAGACGACATTGAAGCTTTTCAGGGACTGTTACAAGAACTGGAAATTGACACTGACAATCGCGGAACGCGAAAGCAGGAGCACAACAATTACAGGTCACACCTGTCAATTCCGCGATGACAGAAGTAATACACGACAAGGCTATTCGTACAACGTAAATCGTGACCAAAACAGACACCACCCGTATGACAACCGTTGGCAGAGTAGTAATTATTACAGGGAAAGATCACCTCTCCGCGGTAATGACTATCACAGAGACAATCAGAGAAACATACAATATGGAAACCAAAATAATTATTATTAAGGGAGACGGAATAACTTAAGACGCAACGGTCCAGCGCGCAGTTACGATTCAGGGAGAAATTCTCCAACACATGACCGACAAGAAAGAAACTATGGAATCTACCGACATGACGACACACGATATGATCGTAACGACAGACCTGAATTGCAGCAGAACTGGCGGGATTCAAACAGAGCAGGGCCCTCTCGACAAGGTGAATTTGTAGAAGTTAGGTCTCCAAATCCCATTAACGACTCGCGCCAACAAAGACACAATAGGCAATGACTCACACCGCTGGCAGCCACAAAACGTACGCATGAAACTGACGACGCAGCTGCCGTAGCTAGTAATTACGTAAAAATGGAAGACATTAATGACATCTTACTCCAGGAACAGGACGTAAAACATAACAACATTGCATATCCTGTGATTCACATTTCAGTAAATGACGTAAAATTTACGGCAGTACTTGACTCAGGCAGTCCCATTTCAGTAATTAGTGAAACAGCTTTTAGTAAATGCAGCAAATCGAAAGATTGCCCCACACTTCCGTTACGCAAGATTAAATTACAAGGTGCAGTCATTGGAAAAAGTGTAGATGTACGCCAACAAACCAACTTAGAATTCTTTTGTCAAAGCCACAGCTTCTCTATGAATTTTCTTATTGTTCCATTATTGTCGACGGAAATTATACTGGGAGTAGACTTTTTGAATGAAAACAAAGCAATCTTAAACTTTCACGATGCTGAAATAAGTTTAGAGAAAGAAGGTAAGTCAATAGCTTTGAAATTTCAAGATTGGCTCTCAATTTTCTACGGAACTAGACACTAACAGTCGCTCTGCAAGTACTGACAGGGATGATATGGACGGCACATTTGAAACTAATGAGTTAATTCAGAATAAAATTCAAACAATTGAGAATTGTAATGACACTGATAGGCGGGACCTTTTTCAGATTTTACAAGCACATTCCACAGTTTTTAATCACAAAACAGGAACAATCAAGGGATTTCAATACCAATTTCGTGTTCGTGAGCATACAAAATTTTGTGTTTGACCATACGTAATTCCAGCACATTATAGGGACCGTGTTAGAACAGAAATACAATCTATGCTTGACGAGGGCATTATTGAGCCTGCAGTAAGCTCATACAACAATCCATGGATCGATCAGGCTTGTCTTAGATTCGAGACAAATCAATACTATCATTATTCCTGAAACAGACAGGCCGCAAACGTTGGAAGAACTTCTTCAAAATTTTAATGGTGTAAAAGTGTTGTCGTCCATTGATCTCAGATCCAGCTTTTATCAGATCGAACTTCATCCAGAATGTAGAAAATACACAGCTTTCCTTTGTTTCGGCGTTTGTTATCAGTTTCGGAAACTTCCTTTTGGTTTGAACATTTCCTCGGCAGCATTCATTCGCGGGCTAAATTCCATATTACCTGAGCTCTTAAAACGTCACATCACCTTCTATGTGGACGATATTCTGATAGCAGAAGCCTCATGGGAACAACATAATCGCATCCTCAACAGCGTGTTACATATTTTTGCAGAATCTGGAATTACAGTTAACTTGGAAAAGTCTGAATTCGGTAGGACAAAAGTGAAGTTTTTGGGACATATTATTTCTTCTGAAGGCATCCAGCCGGATCCTGAAAAGTTAGAAGCAATCAGAGCCATTCCAGTTCCATCCACAAAAAAACAAGTCCGCAGTTTTCTAGGTCTCGTAAATTTTTACCGTCGTTTTCTGAATATGCAAATTCTAGTTACACCAAAACTTTGTTCTCTCACTGGAAAAAATACTATTTGGAACTGGGACGACCAAGCACAGTTGGAATTCCATTCTTTGAAAGAATCGTTACTTAACGCGCCAATACTAGCTCATCCAGATCTCTCACAAGATTTTTGCCTTAGCACGGATTCTTCTAAAGTCGGTCTTGGTGCCCATTTATTTCAAGAAGCCACAGAAAATGACATTACTGTTCAGAAAACCATTGCTTTTGCTAGCCGAGTGCTAACAAAATCTGAAAAAAATTATTCCGTTACTGAATTAGAAGCTTTAGCTATCGTTTGGGCATTTAACAAATTCCGTTTCTTTCTTTATAGTAAGCACGTAAAAGTATACAGTGACCATCGTGCATTACAATTTCTTATGTCTTCAAAATTAAATCATGACAGGTTAAAACGTTGGGCATTGTTTCTGGAAGAATTCCACTTCACAATAGTCTACATTCCCGGCAAGGAGAACATCGTTGCGGACGCACTGTCACGCGCACCGGCTGGGCTTGAGAAAAGTAACACAGAAAGCAACCTCGAGAGAAATTTCAGTATTCTTTACATTCAGAAAGTCGCCTTTGAAAACTTCATCACCACATCTTTAAAGGACATTGCTCATGAACAAGATAAAGATCCGATTTGGAAAGACATCAAAAGTAAATGGCATGAAAAGACACACACACAGATTCGGCATTATTATCTGGTTAGAAACAACATACTGTTCAAACGATGTACTGTTGATGACAAGCTATGGGTACTTTGCATTCCAGACGATTTTGTTAATAAGCTCATTTGGTACATTCACTTCAGCTATGCACATTTTGGTCCACGAAAATGTTATCATATTCTTCGAACGACTTGTTATTTTAACAATATGGAAAAGAGAATTCGAAGAGTCTTGTCTATTTGTAAACTTTGTCAAAAGGCGAAACCATCTACTGTCTCTCATCGTGCTCCATTGTTTCCTATCATTCTTTCTAAATTAAAAGAATTTGCTGCTGTTGATCTCTTGGGACCGCTTGTCAGAACATCTAATGGATTTTCGTACGTTCTAGTCGCTGTTGAACTTACTTCAAAATTTGTTTCTTTCACTCCGTTACGTAAAGCCACTGGACGGTCTGTATCCAACGCCTTTGTTAGAAATTTCTTACGTGAAGTTGGACACGTTAGTAAAGTAATTTCAGATAACGGACCGCAATTCAGATCTGCTGTTTGGTCACGCATGCTTCGTAACCATAAAATCAAATCTGTTTTTATTTCATTGTACTCACCACATTGTAACCCGTCTGAACGGATTATGAAAGAAATCAATAAGCTTTGCAGACTTTATTGTCACAGAAAGCATCAACGTAAACTTCGACACAAAGCCATAATTGATTTGGCTATTAAAAATATAAATTCGGCTGCAGACAAAAGGAAAAAAATACACGGTAAAGCAAATGCAAAGATATTATATATTGGTCAGAAAGTTCTCATTAAAGCTCATCCACTGTCACATAAGAAGAAACACTTGAGTCACAAATTCTTTCTAGTTTACAATAGACGTTACAGAATCTGACATATACCACATGATAATTGCGTTGAAGTTGAAACTCTGCGTACTAGGAAGAGTAAAGGTTTACACCACATTTCACATGTAAAACCGTTTATTGAAAGATAATCTGCTTTTTAACTTTGTCTTTGCCATAAAACATTTCACTTCACATTTCTAGTATGCTTTGTCACACTGAGAAACTGTTAACATGCAACAATGTTTGAAGTTTACTATCCAGTCTACAACCTACGGAACATATTTAGACAGTATTTACGAGTGCATTGTTATAGTGAACAGACATTACTGTGTTATTGCGTGTGTACATTCTTGCTTGTTAGTTGCACGATTACGTAACGACTATAAGGCTCACATACTTAGAACATTTATCAGTATTGCTAATGAGATTTTAATGCAACATTTTGGTTTACTTGAAAATACATTCTGGATTTAAAGTACTTTCTGTGAGATACCAGATGTCGCAGTGGTTAGTTTATGTGACAGCTACACGATTTTATCACGACGCTACTAATGAGTGACAATTTACAATGTTGCTTTTGCAGTTTATCTGTTTTATATCAGCACAGTTTTTCTGAATTTTTCTGGAAAGTAAAACATGTTTTAGTGGTAACGTTTGTGGTATAGCTACAATTAGACAGCCTTTTCCATAGCACAGCAATACGTTACAGCATAGTACTGTCTTCATCACGGCAATAAGCGTAATAACTAAGATATTTATACGCAAAGCAATTCACTTCCTTTATTACGAGGTAAGTACATTGACTTCAGTAGAACTTTGCTTACAGAGGACGATAACTACGACACTTCCACATAATTATCTTGCAACAAGACGCACAGTTTATCTCTACAGTACATGTATTTGAGTGATTAATTTTGTACTTAAAACATTTATTTTTAAAGATATTTGAAGTACAATGATACAAAGGTTTTCTGTGATACATTTCATTCCATGGCTGTAATCTGTAACACCTGAGGATATAATCACATTAATCCTCAGGGGGGTACACGCGTACTTTGTGTACCATGTGTATGGCAAGCACAAGGAGCCCTAGCTAATATGGTATTTGCTTATACAACGTTACACTTCGGTACCATATTTCTCTAACACATAAATTTCACAGCTATCTGATCATTTAACAGAAAACCAAACATTTTTTTACTACATCAGTGACAGATGTTTACGTAATTACACAGTTGGATAACTTCACACTTACAAAATCGTATTTTGTCTGTACTTTGCGAACTGTTCATACTTTTTCGGAACCATTGTGATACTATGAGAGCTTTGAATGACATAATTGGGTATGAGATCATGATTTTTAAAGTACGTTTGAGGTAGATGACACTTTTGACATGAGCAGAGATTTTTTGTAGGTTTTGAAATTATTGGAAGAAGCTACGACGATTTTGAGATTTGGCTGAGGTTTTATGATGTTATGATGACGATGTGTATTACGCTGTTGCGGTATGTTTATGATCAATAAGCTGATGCTATATGAGTTATTTGATTATGCTACGTATCTTTGTGATGAAATATTGAAGAAGTGTCGACGAATAATGTAAGGAATAATGAGTAGTGGTTAGGGAGTCTGGTTTATGAAAAAGGTGGTTGGAAACCAAGAATCGTACTTTCAGAGTTATGGAATGTATGTAAATGCGTGAATGTATTACAATGCTGACGGAACTTTTTTGGACACTGTTATACAATAGGATTTTGTTTCTACAGATTTGTAACGCAAGTTCTTGACCTGTGAAATTTTTTATATGAGACTGCCACTGTAGTGGAAACTGGTGTCGTAATATTTCTGTAAGACAGTTAAGTGACCACGTGCACGTAATGTGTCGTGGGCACCCAGCTGGGCGACAGCCACCGGGAAACAAGCCATTAGTGTGTGCCTTTCAGAGGCACAGGTGGAAAAAAAAAGAGGGAGGCCATTATCCTCGCTATTGACAGTCCTTTGTAGAAAGCACCGCAAATACGACACGCTCATTTCTTGGAAACATTCTTACATCTGCACACCTGATTATGACAAGTGTCTTTCTACGAGAGTTGAGAGAACTTCTTCTGACTTATGAAATGCCACATAGCTATTGAATGATGTTTTTATTCTTTACTTTGCATAATTGCTTATTTCAGTTGATATCTGTTTTCCAGCTATGTTACAGCATTGGTTTTATAAAATAAAAGTAAATGCATTTGCTAATGTGAAAACTTTCTGTCAACAGATCTGTTAAATAATAATTTTATGATCCATATTCTTAAAAAAAAAAGGAGCACTTGAAAAGGAAAGAACAATAAGAAGGGACTAGTAACAGGAACTGCATACATAATTTTCTTTTCAAGTACTTGTTAATTTATTTAATAGAATAAGTTGTGGTGCACCACTTTAATTACATAGTCATTAAGATGTGAATATACATTTCCCTTATCTTCATTGTTGTCTTTAGTGTACTATTTTTTCTGCTTGTGGGTTTGTCATGTTTAGGTATAAGTTATTACATTTATTGCTGCTTGCTATGCTTACTTGCATTTTTTATTCATTGCTGTTTGTGTTAATCGTTTTGTGCTGCTGCATTGCGTCGTCCCTTAGTTTAGCATCTGAGCTCAGTAGATTTTAAGTTAGCTTAAAAGGGGGTAGACTATATAAGAAACTAACTATGATGAATTGGAAGAAAAGCATTGAGAAGCTATAAGGAAATGGTTTGGCCAAAAAAAGTAGTGTATAGTGGAGAAAAACTATTTTTGAAAGAGGATGAGAAAAGTACAGAAAGCAGGTATAGATAGGACTTTTTGGAAATAATGAAGAACGAAGGGAGATCTCCGAGAAGTAAAGAAAGTTTTGTTTGCAAAATACTGCAGTAAAACAAACCCTGCCCTTTCCTTGTGTTATCCCACTATGTGTTTGTGTACCCTTGTGTATTTATGTTCTTCCTGTCTTTATATGTTTGTCTGATAAGACTTATGTTGCAGAATTTTTCTAATACTAAGCTACATTCACTATGATGAGGAATACTGTTATCCTCAAATATAATTTGCATTAATAACATGTTATTTACTTTGTAAAGATGTTGACACATTATTTATTCTGTTTTGTTCTAATGCTCATGTGTGAAGTTGATGTTTCAAAAGTTATTCTGATTTTTTATGTATGTACTTATGTCGTAATTTTCGTAACACTGATGTATTTGCTATTTCGATTCTTTTGTAAAGCCTGTACTACTGCAAATGTTATCTGTAGTGTTATGTTCTTTAAAGATGTATTTTGTACCTTTGTTATTGCATTCTTATGTCATAAAATTGTAATTGACACCAGTTCATCAAATTAAGTAACTTATAAATTACATTTCACTGCACACGTTTCTGTTGGTCATAGTATATGGACAATATGTGAGAAGTAGGGACTGATAGTGTTTGCACATGTGTTAATAACTCAGCAAGGGACTGGTTAACAGCATTGCTGGTTCTAAGGACAATTCCAAAAACTTTGTGAGTGGACAAGTGGTGGGTTATGGACTTGCTATGTTATCCGCAAGACTCTTCAATGGTGATTGTGCGCCTGCACAGTCAAACAGATGGCTGCTGGCCATCTCTACAAGGACTACAGTGGGTCTACACCTTTGCCGACCCACCGGTACCATTATTTCTACAAGGACTGCAATGGGTCTGCACCTCTGGTGGCCCACCAATACCATAATCTCTACCAGGAATACAAGGGGTCTACTCTGTGATGACCTACCTACCAATATTCTTCAAAACTTCGACTGACTATGCTGTGGGTTTGCTCTGTTGTGGCCTATTACCTGTCTGCATGTCAAGAGTCAGCACTGTCTTTCGTTGGAAGGACAACACTACTTCTTCAAGACTGCTTAGAAATCCACTACTTCCAAGTCCAATTTCTTTTATTGCTCAGACTTTGAAAAAAACACTGCAATTTTACTATGATGAACGATCAGGACTGTCTTTATGGACTGTGAGAGAATTTTAGCTTTTGAACAACATTGTATCAACAAGTGTGTGCATTTGATATCTTTGTTATAGTAATTATGAAAAATTTTATCAAATCATTATTGGCCACTGCCCAAAACAATTTGTAAAAATTTTTTGTGGGGAGCATGGGGGCTATGTAAGTAGGCTGTTTAGGTTTTCTTATTGGTAACGCCGCCGCCACGTAGCGCTCTGTTTGAAAATCACTGGCTGTGCCGAGTGCCGTCTGTGGCTGGTTGGCATTGTTGTAATACTCGCCATTGTAGTGTTGAGCAGCGGCAGTTGGATGCTAACAGCGCGTAGCGTTGCGCAGTTGGAGGTGAGCCGCCAGCAGTGGTGGACGTAGGGAGAGAGATGACGGAGTTTTGTAATTTGTAAGACTGGATGCCATGAACTATCATATATATTATGACTATTAAGGTATATACATTGTCTGTTCTGTATTAAAATCTTTCATTTGCTAACTATACCTATCAGTAGTTAGTGCCTTCAGTAGTTTGAATCTTTTATTTAGCTGGCAGTAGTGGCGCTCGCTGTATTGCAGTAGCTTGAGTAACGAAGATTATTGTGAGGTAAGTGATTTGTGAAACGTATAGGTTAATGTTAGTCAGGGCCATTCTTTCGTAGGGATTTTTGGAAGTCAGATTGCGTTGCGCTAAAACTATTGTGTTTCAGTTTAAGCACAGTCTTGTAAAAATTTTTCTAAGGGGACGTTTCAATGTATTTAAAAGATATTTTCGTAGAACACGTTACAATGACGTTACACAAAGGTCCCCCATTCCCATTTACGTACACACATGTAGAATATATATAGTGCAGTCACCTGTTCTAGAAACAATTGGGGCTGAAACTGGACTACTGCACGATGTCTCACAACCAATTCCACGTTTTTTTCCAACCGAAGTTGGCGGAGGAAAAAAATATATCTCATTATTGAACTCCTTCGTATATCCGTTTATTTTAGATACAGGGAAGTTGTATAAAACAATATATCTCCACACTTCCTCAAATTTCACATCAACAAATAGGTCGTATTTCTCCTGAAATGCTTCAGGATGCAGTACACTGCTGGCCGGTGTGGACGAGCGGTTCCAGGCGCTTCAGCTTGGAACCGAGCGACCGCTACGGTCGCAGGTTCCAATCCTGCCTCTGGCATAGATGTGTGTGATGTCCTTAGGTTAGTTAGGTTTAAGTTGTTCTAAGTTCTAGGGGACTGATGACCTCAGATGTTTAATTCCATATGCTCAGAGCCAATTTTTGTAGTACATTTGTTAACTATGCTACTGAAATTCTAAAAAGTAACTACGAGCAACACTGGGAGAGAAAACGGAGAGCACATAGCAAGTGAAAAGAGTTCCTTGGAAAATCCTCACTGACAAGTATTCCCAGCTCGGTGACGTGACGCGTGCTGTAGAATGCAGAAAAGGCTTGTGCGTCGTTGGCTGCGACAGGGGCGCCGTAGGCGGCGGATGCTACAAGCTCAGAGCTTCACTTCATATCTCATTCCCTTGGGTCTTTCCGCCTCTCGCTTCCTCGCGCTATGGATTTATGAACCCATCAAGGATGACGTTATCCCTCACAGTAAGAGAATATACGAAGACGAAGTTTCATATTCATGTTTTCCCTCGTGACTGCTGCCTCTCTCGTCGTGTGTGTCTTGACGTGGAGAAGAATCACTCCGACGTTTCGCAGCTGCTTAGACAGGCAATTTCTGTATTCTTAGCAGACTTGAGAATGTTGAACACATATATCTGGATGTCTATCAACCAGTCTAGAGGACACTATTACCATTAATCCACAAAAAAGTAAATCACTGTCGTATATTATCAAGAAGGTTAGACATAAATTTATGCGCTGTCGATTGTTGTTTACTTCACAGCATTTCTTCTGTTGTGCCATTTGCTAAGTCTGCTTCACATTCTCTAACTGATGGCGCACCGAATTACAATAATTTTATGTTTATGTTGCGTGTGGAAGCTATGTACAGAGAACAGAACAGCATTCACATATACCATCACAGGTTGGTCAAACGTAGTTATTGGACGCATTTATAGGCAAATTGCCGTTGTGGTGTAGCTTGAAGAATGTCGTGATTAAGTTTTCTCATCACGGTTTTGTAATAGTGAGAGACTCCGGTTTGCCAGCTGTAGAATGGGACGAGCAAATGGACAATCAACTCATGAGGAAGCATCAAACGTACTGGAACTTTTGCAATCAGTTTACGTACAGGAGCGGATCAGTGAAGATGAGGCTTTGATAACATCATTGACTTCGGGTGTTGCATCGAATGTTAAGAGGGTAGGAAAACAATTATGTTTAGCAACATTGACGAGATAACAGTTTGCACAGCATATCAGTAGTCACCAAAAAGTGTTCTCTGAGGACGAAGATATAGACTATAATGGATGACATGGAAAACATTGAACTCTGCTAGGACAAGAATCTTCCGATCAGCGCTGGGAAGAACACGTCGTACTTCGATAGTGTGTTAGAAAGTTGCTACAGAGGCAAAGAGAGCTTCATCATAGATTTTAGCGAAATCAAAACTTACCTGTCAAACAAAAACTTAACGAAGCGTAAATTAATTTGAAAGGTAAGTTTCGCTAACTGATCTGATGAGAAACACTAAAACATTCAGGTCAAGTACAAGGCCGGAATACTGAGTTGGATCTTCCGAAACTATGTTGGCCTGGAAGATCAGAATACGGTTCCTCCTTTCAATCACCGCAAGAACAATGGAGTGATAGATACTGAAATAAGTTATAAGCTTTCAACACTCTTCGACAATTGTATGGTTTAATGACCTGTCTTACCAAATGTTCCATACATTACGGGAAAGGTGACTATTCCGGAAAAAAAAATGCCAACCGAAAGAATGCAAGCAGGGTTACAACATGAATACTATGGCTGTGATAAGTATCGTTTACGACGTGACAGGAAAGAAATGTCGTATGGAATTAAGTAATCTACGGTAGTTAGCCATAATTTTGAATATATAACTGAAGTATGTGAAACATGATCACAGGTAATGAATTACGATTGCCAGGCCAAATGTAAGCTAAAGTTAATACTTATAAATTATTCCACGGGAACCACAACTGTGCAGGTAGGCAGCAACAGAAGAGAAAAGGCACGTATGAAAACATGCGTTTTATTTATGTAGTAGTTAATCGAAATTCTTTGTAACTCAGGAAGCTTATTATTACCTATTAGTAACGCAAAACGCTACATTTACTGAGTAACATCACTGAGTGTAATACTATCCGTCTTCTTGTTTTGTGAAGCAAATACATAAGACTAATCACACTTTTATAATAGACATTACACAAGGAAAGCTCAAAATACTTTTACTATGTAACAACTAGCACTTTAGCAACACCAATCAGAATCAGAAACACCTGAAATATTGATTGCAACCACACAGAAAACTTACAATAAGCACTTATGTCAAAATTTAATATTCACTTAAAATTACGAAAAATTTGAAGTTACTTTTACTTCGCACAGTTTGTTACTTAGTCGCTAATAGGTTGCAGTATAAACAAAATGGTTCAAATGGCTCTGAGCACTATGGGACTCAACATCTGAGGGCATCAGTCACCTAGAACTTAGAACATCTTAAACCTAACTAACCTAAGGACATCACACACATCCATGCCCGAGGCAGGATTCGAAACTGCGACCGTAGCGGTCACGCGATTCCGGACTGAAGCACCTAGAACCGTAGTATAAGCACTAAAATGCACAATGAGCTTACGTTAATTGTTACTGCACATTTTTACGAACTGATTGATTATAAGTTAACTGGCCAAAGCAAATAAATTTCTCTCGGTTGAAATCTGTTCTCTCTCTCACTTATGAATACCTCGGCAATAATGGTGATGGTTACTGACATAGGATAAAGAACAACAGTCTAATTCATTATAGTTTGTCAAAAAAAAAACTTTAATGACCAAAACATTGCATCTACGACGCTGGCAAGCCGTGTACAAAACAAGTAAAGTAATGGCTTGATCTTATTTTGAGACGAGCTTCAAGTTGTGCGACGTAATATATTATGTGGAAATAATTAACGAGAATCGGTCCTTCAACAAAAAGCAACTTCTTGTAGCTTTGGCCACGCGGTACTCTTCTTCCAACAATTAAATTAAGACTTCTTCTTGTGGCTTTGTACTGCGACTAGAAACGCGCTCAACTTGCATTTTTTAAACGCGGTTTCGACAATTCACACTCCATTACGCCGTCAAGCGTCACTATACTGCTTCTACGGTTCACCACCGATAACTTGCAATGACAGCTGCCTCTCTCTCTCTCTGCACGCGCTCGCGTCCAACGATATTACTGCAGTACTTGAAACATATTCTATAGATTTTATACGACATGAATTTCGCTGACTTTGTCATCATTTCTGCGACAAAGCCTTACAATATTATTTTCCAATGGTTTTTCACAATCGCAGTATAGTTTTTTAAGTAGTGAACAGTGACAAAAGTAACAAACTGCATGCATAACTAAGACACAGCATCAAAATTACAGAAACAATTAACTGATAATTATGGAACACTGTGTTATTATATTATAAAGTGATCGCGTGATGGAAATGAAACTACAATCACTTAATAATGGAATGGCATCTTGACCAGATGGCATACCTGGAACTTTTTTATCCTCACGTACGGTGATGTCTCTGGAGAAAGTGAATCTCCTGCATAAGAGGATTCCACAAACAGATCTTGCAGAACTCGGTTTGCGTTGTTCATGTATGAGATGCAAAGCGCCGTAAACATCGACGCATAGGTGGATGCTGTGTCTTCAGTGAGGTATTTGATACAATGTGGTTCACTGAAAATAAAAAATGCGAGCTCACCTATTATCGACCAAATCTGTGAATGGCTTCAGGACCAGAAGTCAAAGCATCGCTCTTAACAGAATGAATCGACAAATATAAACGTGCTTTCAGGAGCACCACAAGAAACTATTGTAGAACCGTTAACTTTACAGCACACACTACAAGACAGAAGAAGAGGATATAACGAAGGAATTATCTTAATAGGACGGATATCGGTAGACGTGATGTACATTTACAAAGAAATAAATTATAACAATTTCAGATATCAAGAGAAAGAACTTCACAATTTGAGCAAGTCACTAGTGCATTGGTGCACCGTTGGCACCAATACAAGCAGTTATTCCGTCTGGCATAGAATTGTTGGATGTTGTTCTGACGGTTATCGTGACAAATTCAGTGCAACTGGCGCATTAGATCGTCAAAATCCCAGGAGGTTGGAGCGCCGAGGACCCTGCTCATGATGCTCGAAACGTTACCAGTTGGGGAGATTTTTGGTGGCGAGTATTTGGTTTGGCGAGAACGAAAAAAGCAGTAGAAACTCTGCCGTGTGCGGACCTTTTTAGTCAGCACAAAAGGAACTGTAGTTCATCCACTGACAACTCCGTTGCTGACGGGAAGTTCCAGTTATAGCGGAGGTGTGGTTCCTGCTTATGAAAAAAATGGCTCTGAGCACTATGGGACTTAACTTCTGAGGTCATCAGTCCTCTTGAAACTTAGAACTACTTAAACATAACTAACCTAAGGACATCACAAACATCCATGCCCGAGGTAGGATTCGAACCTGCTACTGTAGCAATTTGTACAGAAACCAGATGGCAGTTAAATGAGTCGAGGGTTATGAAAGGGAAGCAGTGGCTGGGAAGGGAGTGAGACAGGGTTTCAGCCTATCCCCGATGTTATTCAATCTGTATATTGAGCAAGCAATAAAGGAAACAAAAGAAAAGTCCGGAATAGGTATTGAAATCCATGGAGAAGAAATAAAAATTTTGAGGTTCGCCGATGACATTGTATTCTGTCAGAGACATCAAAGGACGTGGAAGAGCAGCTGAACGGAATGGGCAGTGTCTTGAAAGGACTGTATAAGACGAACATCAACAAAAGCAAAACGAAGATAATGGAATGTACTCGAATTAAGTAAGGTAATGCTGAGGGAATTAGATTAGGAAATGATACACTTAAAGTAGTAAAGGAGCTTTGCTATTTTGGGAGCAATATAACTGATGATGGTCGAAGTAGAGAGGATATAAAATGTAGACTGGTAATGGCAAGGGAAGCGTTTCTGAAGAATAGAAATTTGTTAACATCGAATATAGATTTAAATGGCAGGAAGTCGTTTCTGAAAGTATTTGTATGGAGTATAGCCATGTATGGAAATGAAACTTGGACGATAAATAGTTTAGACAAGAAGAAAATAGAAGCTTTCGAAATGTGTTGCTACAGAAAAATGCTGAAGATTAGGTGGGTAGGTCACATAACTAATGAGGAGGTATTGAATATAATTGGGGAGAAGAGGAGTTTGTGGCACAACTTGACTAGAAGAAGGTATCGGTTGGTAGGCATGTTCTAAGACATCTAAGGATTACCAATTTAGTATTGGAGAGCAGCGTGGAGGGTAAAAATCGTAGAGGGAGACCAAGAGCCGAATACACTAAGCAGATTCAGAAGGATGTAGGCTGCAGTAGGTACTGGGAGATGAAGAGGCTTGCACAGGATAGAGTAGCATGGAGAGCTGCAACAAACCAGTCTCAGAACTGAAGACCACAACAACCGTAGCGGTCACACGATTCCAGAATGTAGCACCTAGAACCACTCGGCCACCCCGGCCGGCCTGCTTATGATTCGTTAATAATGAACTCTTGAATATATACACACTGAAGAGCCAAAGAAATGCGTATTCAGATACAGATATATGTAAACAGGCAGTATGCGGCGCTGCGGTCTGCGAATTTATAAAACCACAATCGTCAGGCGCAGTTGTTAAATCGGTTACTGCTGATACAATGGTAGGTTACCAAGACATAAGGGTGTTTCAACGTAGTGTTATACTCAACTCACGAGTGATGGGTCACAATATCTCCGATGTAGCGGAGAAATTTGGATTTTGCCGTACTGCTATTTCACGAGTGTACCGTGGATATGAGGACTCCGGTGAAACATCAAATCTCCGACATCGCTGCGGCCGGAAAAGATCCTGCTAGAACGGTACCAAAGATGTCTGATGAAAATCGTTCACCGTGACAGAAGTGCAACCCTTCCGCAAATTGATGCAGATTTCAATGCTGGGCTATCAACAAGTGTCAGCGTGCGAACCATTCAACAAACGATGGGCTTTCAGAGCCGAAGGCCCACTCGTGTACCCTTGCCGACTGCATGACACCAAGATTTACGCCTCGCCTGGGGACCGTCAACATCGAAATTGGACTGTTGATGACTGGAAACATATTGCCTTTTTGGACGAGTCTCGTTCCAATTTATATCTAGCAGATGGACGAGTACAACTTCATGAATCCATCGCTCCTGCATGTCAACAGGGGACTGTTAAAGCTGGTGGACGCTCTCTAATGGTGTTGGGTTTGTGCAGCTGCAGGATATAGGACCCCTTATAGTCTAGGTACGACTCTGACAGGTTACACGTCCGTAAGCATCCTGTCTGATCACCTGTGCATTTCGACGGATTTAGGCAATTCCAGCAGGACATTGCGACACCCCACACGCCCAGAATTCTTACACAGTGGCTCGAGGAACACTCTTCTGAGTTTAAACACTTCCGCTGGCCTCCAGACTCAACACACGTGAATGTTATTGAGCATATCTGGGATGTCTTGCCACGAGCTGTTCAGAAGAGATCTCCACCCCGTCGTACTCTTGCGGATTTAAAGATAGCCCTGCTGTGTTCATGGTGTCAATTTCTTCCAGCACTATTTCAGACATTAGTCGAATCCATTCCACGGTGTGTTGCGACACTTCTCCGTGCTCGCGAGTGTCCTGCACGATATTCGGCACATGTACCAGTTTCTTTGGCTCTTTAAACTATGATGATCATTTTCCTGTCGACAAAAAAAAATCAATGGCAGCGTTTCAGTTCTTTGATCTCCCTTTAAAACGAAAAATTAGGAAACACTGGCATTTTAACACAACATTTAACGATCGAATAATATTGTTTTACTGTAGCTGGACGAGTGTCACAAGTGAAAATTGTTTAGACAATCGAAATGTAAAATGAATTATTTGCCCAAGCCAATAAACGAAAAGAGGATACTAGCGTGAAGAGCAGATAAAGTGTTTTATCCTCTCTGTATATAATTAAATTGAATGTGCGCTGCTGTAGATGGGTCTGAATGCACTCTAAACCGGGCAATGGCAGTGAACTAAATGAAAAATAGTTAATATTTAATGGTTGCTGTAACTTAACTCTTCAGATTTCTACACAGATTTTGCTACTTTATTTGTTTTATTAAGTATACACATGTAACTCATAAACTCCTAAATAAGAACTACATTCATTGGGAAAGAGTGAAACATATGAGTAAAGTATGATCTTGACTAATATACAGCATGTTACAGAGCTACATTTCATAAATTTAGAAAACTTAGAGGATGAAATTTGGATCATTTTGATACGGGGAACCTACAACCAGATTTGTGAGATATAAATTCTAGAGTCATCACTAGGCTGTTAAAAATCGAGGCACTACTGTAAAGGAGTTTCCCAGTAAGGTTCCCATTTAACATTTGGATTGGAATTCCATTAGATCACCTCACGGGACCAAACATATTGTCAGATCGTTTCAGTAGAACGTCGTATTTGAACATTCTGAAGAATGCCTTCTCCGGAATTCTGGAGAATGTTTCCTCGCAAATGTGAGTTAAGTTTGGTATCAGAAATATGATGTACCAGCACAGTTTGATTGTGGAGCCAGGGCATTTTTCATAGACAATTTCAGGCAGAGAGTAATCATATTCGAAAGTGATACCCAGGGCCTTGGCATGTGCACTACCCTGACCCTGACCTCAGTTTTCCTCTGTGGGTCTGTAAAGTTCTTTTCGTACTCAAGACAGTGGGAATGGCACCTTTAAGCGCATGTTTACATCATCTGATAGCATCGCAGAGGAACGAGAGAAACTTACAAAACATGGTTTATCGTTGAAAATTATGTAACGATGTTGCTGGTCGTCACGCTGAACATTTACTCTACGGAACTGAGACCACAGATTCGATTTCCAATATTTGAATGTATTCTGCGGTTAATAAAAATTTTCCAAACTAGGGTACTCTCGTCTTTCATTTAGCGTATCAAATTTGTAGAAAACACATAGTGCTGTAGAAACTTCGCTGCACATTTTCGGCTAGAAATTCCTTTTTGCAAAATATTTCCAATTTTATCCGCTATTTTCTCAAAACTAGATTTACTTTATGTTGTTACACGATACTCTAATGGCAGGTTCATACTGCAGGTCAAACTGTTGTACGCTGATTTGGTCGGACTGGACTGCAATGAAATCGTTCGGTTGGCGATGGGTGAGCAAAGTGGATTAACTCTGAAATGACAGCCGGGGCAGACTTTTGAATTTAACGACATAACCAGAATCTTTCACTCTTTAGGGTTGTGAGTAAGGTAATTGATTGCGAGATCTGCGTTACTGACACTGAATAAAAGCCGAATTTCAAGTCGGAAGAGAGATATCGTTTTTTATTAGTTCGCATACTCCACTCAGTAAGCGCCAGAGAATGCAAGGATCAGTATCTCCAACACACGTACCTAGCAGTGAATACAAAGCGTTACGCCTACACATCAGAGACACTTCAGCGAGCTTTAGAACGTTCGCATACTCCGCTCAGTAAGCGCCAGAGAATGCAAGGATCAGTTTCTAAAACACACGTGCCTAGCAGTGAATACAAGGCGCTAAGCCTACACATCAGAGATACTTCAGCGAGCTTTAGAACGTTTTCAAAAAGTAGACGCAGAGTTTTTCCACATTCCGCTAAATCTGCGACTACGACCATTGGGCCGGTTGCAGACGACTCTGCATTGTATGAATTTCATTACACCTCATGTGAGGCTAAGTCATTTCCGATTAAACAGTACCTCATGTCGTTCTTTTCAATGAAGACTCAAACAGCTACTACAAAAATAATTAACTGCTTTGCTGTGCCTCTTGTCTTAATTGTGTCACTATTCCGCGACCACTGCTTGAAAACAGAAAAAGCGGTGCAACATCGTCGTTTCTACTCAGGTAACATAGTTTCTTTCCCATCAGAATCAACGATTTTTCAGTGAAATATATCTTCAATCTTCCGTGCAAATTGTCAGTATCAAGAAAATCATTAGAGTTTATTGAAGGGTAATTGTTTGTCCTGAGGACACAAATTCCAGCTGCATTGTTGGATTTCTGATTCTTATAATGGCTGTAATTGAGTGTTCAAAGCTGTACAAACTTAGACTTAAGCTTATTGGATCAAGACCAAATTAAATAAATCCTGCAAGACGACCATCTAAGATACTGGGTGTGTGACGCCTATGTTGAGTATACATTAAATGAAGCAGAATAGGACAAGGTAATATTTCATGAAAGGCTAAATTCATGACTGATACTGCCATTCTAGTTGATGGAAAACGAAGTGCCATTAAATCTACTGACTGAAAGGTTAAAACAAAATTAATGTTAGCAGGTGTAAGATCATGGTGTAGCACGGTAGGCATATTTCAGTATTTATGTAACTGTGTGCCGGACGTATATACTTTGCTTCGGGCATCACGGAAACAGAGAAATAATACTTCCACATGTCAAAAGAAAAGAAATACGGAAAACTCTTTTCCAGACATCTCGAAACGAAAATTCTTTGAAAGAAGATGTCTACATACAATGTATTATTTGTTACTTCTAATACCTTGTTATTATCTAATACAGAACTCAGTATTGTCAAGCACAGAGTACCAGAATGATTACTGCTTACTGGTAAATAATTTCAGCTATACTGAAATGCAAACAAGACAAAGTTAACAAAAGATTCGCTTTGCACGTCATGGTGCGGCAATATATAATGGACACATAACCAGATATAACCATCACATGCACGGTATATTGCATGAACGAAAAATGAAACTGTTTCATGTACTAATTTAACTTAACCATCTTTGTGGCAACATCTTTCAACCAGTAGAGCTGGAAGAGTGGTAAGACTCGTGACCACGATATCACCAGAAATTCGGGAGACATATCAACTGTTTTCTGCTTATTACATAGAGGCTGTAAGATAAAATGTTAATTTCGCTGCATCCCAATAGGCGTAGCTCCAAATCTTGTGAATAAAAAGAAGCAGCATTTTTATATAAACAGTTGTCACTGGATAAACAATCCTTGCCATTTGATTCACTTTCTGTCTGACCTCATACCATAAACGATGTGTGAGAATACAGTCTGCACTGTGCTTTACTAACACTCAAGTATAGACTAACCCGACTTACAGGGTGTTACAAAAAGGTACGGCTAAACTTTCAGGAAACATTCCTCATACACAAAAGAAAAGATGTTATGTGGACATGTTTTCGGAAACGCTTAGTTTCCATGTTAGAGCTCGTTTTAGTTTCTTCGATTCACTGCCAGTTGGCCCAACTGAAGGAAGGTAATGTTGACTTCGGTGCTTGTGTTGACATGCGACTCATTGCCTACAGTACTAGCACCAAGCACATCAGTACGTAGCATCAACAGGTTATTGTTCATCACGAACGTGGTTTTGCCGGCCACGGTGGTCTCGCGGTTCTAGGCGCGCAGTCCGGAACCGTGCGACTGCTACGGTCGCAGGTTCGAATCCTGCCTCGGGCATGGATGTGTGTGATGTCCTTAGGTTAGTTAGGTTTAAGTAGTTCTAAGTTCTAGGGGACTAATGACCACAGCAGTTGAGTCCCATAGTGCTCAGAGCCATTTGAACCATTTTTGAACGTGGTTTAGCAGTCAGTGCAATGTTTACAAATGCGGAGTTGGCGGATGCCCATTTGATGTATGGATTAGCACGGGGCAATAGACGTGGCGCGGCACATTTGTATCGATACAGATTTCCAGAAAGATTGTGTCCCGACAGAAAGACATTCGAAGCAATTGCTCGGCGTCTTAGGGAGCACGCCTATGACTCGCGACTGGGGAAGACCTAGAACGACGAGGACACGTGCAATGGACGAGGCAATTCTTCGTGCAGTTGACGATAACCCTAATGTCAGCGTCAGAGAAGTTGCTGCTGTACAAGGTAACGTTGGCCACGTCACTGTATGGAGAGTTCTACGGGAGAACCAGTTGTTTCCGTACCATGTACAGCGTGTGCAGGCACTATCAGTAGCTGATTGGCCTCCACGGGTACACTTCTGCGAATGGTTTATCCAACAATGTCATCAACACAGATTTTCGGTGAACGTTTGGGCAGGCATTGTTGGTGATGTCTTGATTGGGCCCCATGTTCTTCCACCTACGCTCAATGGAGCACGTTATCATGATTTCATACGGGATACTCTACCTGTGCTGCTAGAACGTATGCCTTTACAAGTACGACACAACATGTGGTTCACGCACGATGTAGCTCCTGCACGTTTCAGTCGAAGTGTTCGTACGCTTCTCAACAACAGATACGGTGACCGATGGATTGGTAGAGGCGGACCAATTCCGTGGCCTCCACGCTCTCCTGACCTCAACCCTCTTGACTTTCATTTATAGGGGCATTTGAAAGCTCTTGTCTACGCAACCCCGGTACCAAATGTAGAGACTATTCGTGCTCGCATTGTGGACGGCTTTGATACAATACGCCATTATCCATAGCTGCACCAGTGCATCAGGGATTCCATGCGACGGAGGGTGGATGCATGTATCCTCGCTAACGGAGGACATTTTGAACAATTCCTGTAACAAAGTGTTTGAAGTCACGCTGGTATGTTCTGTTGCTGTGTGTTTCCATTCCATGATTAATGCGATTTGAAGAGAAGTAATAAAATGATTTCTACCATGGAAAGTAAGCATTTCCGGACACATGTCCACATAACATATTTTCTTTCTTTGTGTGTGAGGAATGTTTCCTGAAAGTTTGGCCGTATCTTTTTGTAACACCCTGTATAACAGATGAGAAACTACACATTTTGCCATTGTGAAGGAAAGAGTAATGGTTAACTCCAGAAATTATAATGATTCTTACTGTACCTGCCAATGAGCATGTATACACATACACTGCCGTCTCAGTGATGCAACAAAAGGTTTGAAGGATGTTTCATTCCCTGTTCGTGTTTTATATTTTCTACTTCCCGATGTTTGTCTTTTATTTATGTTCTTTTGCTGTTGTAAATTTTGATTTTCTACTACAATCATTCTAATTTGAATATTATAGTTACGAATAGAAGGCCCGTTAGTCAATTATAACAACGTTACACATATGTACCACGTAGTATATCTCGGTATCGATTCAGGTAAGGATCTGAGGGAATCTGTACGCTTGCAGAAACTTTTGTTATTAGTGTTGGAAGCAGAGAAAAGCTAGACCATATAAGTTCCTCGATTTTGTTTAATGCAGCATCGCTATTATTGCGACAGCAGTGCCACTGTGGAGTGTACTTACTTTCATTACTTTTCAATTGAGAGGCACACCTACACATTAAAAAACCGTCCTTAATTATTACATAAACACTGTAACGTACCCTCCCTCTGTTATTGTTTTTTGTTATTGTTTTTTTGTTATTGTAGTTGTAGAGATATGAAGTTATTGTAGTGGTTTGCTTAGACAGCCGTACTTCAGAATTTTTTGACATTAAATGGAGCCTGAAACTTGCGTAATAAATAATTCGCGTGAAGTGCGATTTGCGGCATAAACAAAAATTAATTGCGGAGATGCAATCCACAGAATTTTAAGAGAAAAGCTTTAAAACGATGCGCATGGCTGACTAGACCCATTCAGAGGGTACGTGCATTCGCGTACGAGTGGTTGCGATCTGATGAGAAAGATCTATCTTAATTTTTTGTGTGTAAAATAATTACGTCGTAACACACTCAGAGATTGCGAACGTATAATCAGGGTAGAGGCACGTACTTTCTATCATTCCCCTTGGTCTGTGTAAAAGAATTGCCATTATTTACATTTAAGAATATTTCTTTTTCAATCGGACTCCTATTTTTATACGAAATGGAAGATTGCAGGTTCTGAATGTCTCGGCAAAAACACATCAAAATTGATCCTAGCGGCCATCAGAGGAAAGTAATGAGCACAATCACGTATCTCTATTGCTGAGCAGCGCCGTCGTAAAGATCGTCGCCTCCATCTAAAATTCGCCTTCTCGAATTAACAGAATAATTTGTACTCCATCGTGGGATTTAGGCTTGATCTTGACAGAAATTATAAAACACATTTTTCATCATTTAACACCTTCATTTAACACACACATAGACATGAAACTACACCGTACATCTTTACGCCAGCACATCCGAACAAAAAAGGTAGGTAATACTAGAAGTAATAAAAGAATCTCGAAATTAGTCCTTTGTCTCTCAATGATAAAAAAGTTTTTTAGAGTATTCCTCTGGTATGACAGTCAAATAAATTTTCTTTTTGTATCTTTGAGATTAAATTATAACATTTTTTAGTTCAAAATTGTTAAGGCTTTCGCAGCCACTTGTTGACAAACTGCTTATTTGCTTCTTTGTCGGAATGACTGGACGGTCAATTAACACCAGGATCAAAAAGCATAAGCGACATTGCAGGTTCGGGCAGGTGGAGAAATCAGCCGTGGCAGAGCACGCACTGAATGAGACCGACCACATAATAAAATTCGCCGACACGGAAATTCTGGCTGTAGAGAAGCACTATCACATGCGTTTTTTCAGAGAAGCTGTAGAAATACCAAAACACTCCAACAGTTTGAACAAGAAAGAAGAAAGCCTTAAGGTAAACGGATCCTGTCTTTCCGTACTGCAGCGAACGACAAACGCAGGTAGGAAGAGGAGAACCGCACCGGAAATGACCGCGGAGAAGCGCTCGGACGTTGGCGCGCCAGGTACATATAATCTGCGGCCGCGATCTCGGCTCCAGATCACCACCGGCAATGGAGGGTGAAGCTTTGACAATGCCAACCACTCGTGCTGGCGAAACGTCAGAAAAATCATTAGCTGAACGTCGGCCGAAGAACCCGAGACAGAATCCAATTTTTTAGTTCCTTTACATCGGCCCCTTGGGCGAATTGTCTGAAGAAATGTCAATTTTCCGGGCAGTGAGCCCAAACACTTAACACTTGACTGTTATACACACGTAATGAGACTGTACTGTCAGTGTCTTTCTTCCCATATCTTCATTCTACAAACATGGTTTTGGTGCCAGTTCTGACACAAGGCAATGAAGACAAAACATATACATTAGGATATACAGATGACACGTAAAACACACAAACTTATATACTATACACACAAAATCTTTTACATTGTCTTTACATCGTATTTCACATAAAATCATCGCATCTGGATGATTATACACAGAATTGTTACATACTCATTTTACCTTCTTTCTATTCTTTTCTTCCTTTTTGCGTCGTACAGTATACACAAAATTATTTTTATTATCTCTTTGTACATTGTATTATACAGGGGTATTACATGGTTTTATACATAATATATTGCCGTATAAACAGCCATCTCGTTCGCATGTTGACAATAAAATTCATTTTTCATAAGTCTTTGACTCTTGAGTAAAAAAAAAAATTGCAGGAAAGTCACATATTTATTGGAGTGTACGGATCTAGGGTGTGGGGCTAGCAGAGGTGTCTGGAGCAGCAAGAGGCGTCAGTTCTTGCTTAGAGTTACTTGTGAATACCACTGCTTCCCTCTTCTACGCCAGGGTCTGCTTAGTGACATCCTTTTTGCATTTTACTATTTTCTCGTCATGGGTAATATAAACATGTAACAAATAAAAATTCACATGGATTAGTACTTAATATAGGCGTTGTTCAAAGGTAACGTGGGACGTGAATCATGAGCTGTGGTAGTCAGACTTCATTTAGAGTGTGGGGGAACGGTTTTTCTACATATCTTGGCTTTTTGTTGGGTGTCCATTTAAACGTAGATATTGCTTTGCATTTGAATTGTCCTCCTATGTTACGCCGTTAGCCAATAATGCGTCAGATGCGCATAACTGCAGACGCAACAATCAGTTTGATGGCGCGCTGCGCGCCGTTTGGAGCTCATCAGTTGCGTGGGCCCATCACCATAAAGTGATGCTGCGCGTCCCGGTCCATACTTCTCAGTGTCTCATGCCGTGTTCGAAGAGTTTGCGAAAAGCCAAGAGCACTTGTTTGAACTTGCCGTACACCTTGGCTGTGGGAAGGGACCACTGGGTGGCTTCTAAGTTTACTGCACGAAAGGTAAGTACTGCGCTTCACTATTTGGCTTGCAACGGAACACTGGCCTATATAGTGCACAAACACTTGTACCGTAGCAGGCTTCCTCGATTCACTATATCTCTTTTAGCTCGAAGAAAAAGGTTTGTGATATGAAATGTATTTTCACTTCTCTAATTTGAGTATAGCTCACAAGTCACTGACACTGAATAACTGATCTGACCAGCTAAACAAGGATAATGGAATGTAGTCGAATTAAGTAAGGTAATGCTGAGGGAATTAGATTAGGAGATGAAACGCTTAAGGTAGTAAAGGAGTTTTGCTATTTGGGTACAAAAATAACTGATGATGGTCGAAGTAGAGAGGATATAAAATGTAGACTGGCAATGGCAAGGGAAGCGTTTCTGAAGAAGAGAAATTTGTTAACATAGAGTATAGATTTAAATGGCAGGAAGTCGTTTCTGAAAGTATTTGTATGGAGTGTAGCCATGTATGGAAGTGAAACGTGGACGATAAATAGTTTGGACAAGAAGAGAATAGAAGCTTTCGAAATGTGGTGCTACAGAAGAATGCTGAAGATTACATGGGTAGATTACATAACTAATGAGGAGGTGTTGATTAGAATTGAGGAGAAGAGGAGTTTGTGGCACAGCTTGACTAGAAGAAGGGATCGCTTGGTAGGACATGTTCTGAGGCATCAAGGGATCACCAACTTAGTACTGGAGGGCAGCGTGAAAGGTGAAAATCGTAGAGGGAGACCAAGAGATGAACACACTAAGCAGATACAGAAGGATATAGGCTGCAGTAGGTACTGGGAGATGAAGTAGATTGCACAAGATAGAGTGGCATGGAGACCTGCATCAAACCAGTCTCAGGACTGAAGACCACAACATCAAGAACAGAACCCCATGTTTGAATACGTCGGTAAGTCTTAAGGTAGTTTTTACTTGGTTGAACAAGTGTCAGAACTTGTTGTAGAAAACTTCAGGGGGCTCTGAAGGAGATGACGATGTTTACACCACCCTGGCCACAGTTGGACCTTTAGTTTAGGGAGTGACTTAAGTGGATAGGGCATTAGAGTGGAAGTATTTTCTATATGAAGAAAATGGAGATCATAGAACGACAGCTTTTGCTAACATATAAGTAACTATATACGAATTAAATGACAGTGTGACGGAGTGAAAAGCTTTTGATTATAGTCTGGGATTTCCAAATTGTCATGGATTGCCTGTGGGGAAATAAACCCATCATTTACACTGACATCAGAGTCCTTATGTTCTTCGAAGTAATTAGTGTGATGAACGGACAGTTAAAAAGGTGGATGTTGCTTTCGCATCAATTTCGATTTCATCCCGAATATGTTAAGTGTAAACAGTATAAGGTGTAAGATGCCGTATCCAGACTGCCAATAGGGAGTGCGATGCGATGGGATATGATGTGAATGTGGAACATGCAAAGCTGTTTTATAAAAAAAGGAATTTCAGGGGGAAGAAGAAATCTGAAAGCATGCAAAAAATCTGAGAAGCTCTCAAAATCGGGATGGGATTTGGAAGGTAATAAAAAGGGACCTGCATCAGAAAAACAGAGGAAATGAATTATCAAAATATTACAAGGTATATGGTGGTGTACTGATAGTGTACTGGTTAGGTGACCTAATGAGAATTCGAAGACCGGAAAGCGTATGGGCTCAATAAAAATATAAATGAGTTAATCGATTACATTCATTTGAGTCTGGAAATATGGGTTCTAAAAAGTGTCTCCAGATGTTGAGAGAGTGTGTAATTTTTGACAACATGGTAAAGAGCGTGAATAACCATATGATAAACGTCAGAGAGCCATGGCTACCAATGAAATGTGCAAACATCCCATACAAAATGTTAAACGGAATGCGTTGTGGTCCTTTGTCAAAAACTAATGTACTATAGGTTTTGCCTATATTTTTGTAATGTTGGAGGTGTTTTGTGTATAAAGTTTAGTCCTTTGCAGAAGGCGACTGGCAAAGTAATTTTGGCTGAGTTAGAAAATGACTATTATGTGAAATGGAGGAAACCTAAAGCCAACTTTCCGATAATAGATCGCTACTTACAAGTGGAAAATGGAAGGAAGCTCTTGCCAGCCAGAGACTGACAGTGATATACTTCAACTTATCGACTGGCAGGAAATACTGCAGGACATTACATGAGGGAAATTGGCAGGCTATGCTGTACATACTGCAGTAACAGCCGTAGCTGATGGGGAGGTGTTGTAGAGGATAAATAGTGTTGTTCATGATGTGAAGTGTTTACTGCTTTTGAAATTATGAAAGGTGAAAGGTCCTTAAATTTGGTTGAGGGGGAAAATGTCTTTACCTCCTAGGAATGAGATAAGTTGGGATGAAAAAAAGAAAATAGTGAGAGAACTGGTGGAAAGGAAACAGCTGGGGATGGAGAAGGGACATGACAATAAAACAAAAGGTTTTTATGTTAAGGTCAGGTATCTACAATTAGAGCAGCCACATGAGAAATCGAAATAAATAAATAAAAAATCATGTATAACAATATTTTTCGTGTACAAAGGTACATCTGAAGTAGTCAGTATACCCCACCAAAATGCGTTTTGTCTTCTGTATCCCAAACCGAAGAAGGAATTTGCTCTTAAGAAAGTGGTGAATTTAATGTCGTATTAGGCAGGAGTGGTAAAAACAATTAAATTGTAATTTATGAATTTACTGCTTCTGACCCAGGTGGCGGACCTTCTTTCAATACTGGTGATTTGACTGAGAGAGATATTTAAAGATGAGTTTTTGTTTACAGCATTATGTACTATAGTGTAATTTGTAACGTAACCTACATTTACGACGAGAATTTTTCTTACATTTGCGGCTTGAAAGTTTTGCGCAGCTACGGCCGGAAGGCAGGCTCATGGGTACGTCAGGCAGTTGGTGTTGGCTTTGTTGATATTCAATAACAAGTTCTGAAAGGCAGATTTACAACACCAGTCTCCGGCGAGGAACGTACTGGCAGGCACTACAAATAAGTGCAGAGATGGGTGTGGCGTAATCAGGCGCAACATAGGGTAATAATGTCCCTCAAGAGGGCCTACGTCAGAGCCACATGAAAAGGAGTGTAAATAAGGGAGCCCTGAGGCTCAAGGCAAGCTATCATTCACCATTCCGTCCATGTCTCGAAATTTAGCATGACGACAATTTGGTGATAGCTAGCCAGCCTGATGAATCAACTGCCAAGTTCGGTTGTATGGACCTGTTGCAGATGAGGTGGTATAGGTCAGATCTTTAACGCTGCATAGGAGTGGTGGAGCTGGGGAAGGGGGTCGGCCAGCCTCCACTCACTGGCTGACGTCACTACGCCCAATGGACGGCACGCTGCCTTCTGCGAGGGCAGAGCAGGAGCGCGATCTAGCGGCCTTCCAGGTCCTAGGTCGCCCTCAATCACTGAACGAACCGTACTCGACAGACGACTGGAGCTGCTGAGGCTGTACTAAAGCGCTCTAGCTGTTGACCAAGAGGTGCACTCGAAGGAATAGCCAACCGCGCTCCGGAGTGCATGGACGGCACGCCGCTGGCCATGCTGGCGGAAGAAGACAGGAGCCATATCGTCTTCAAGGAAGGAGTGGCCTGGCACCAGAGCATCAGACTCCAGTGCCAGCATTTGCGTCGACACACGTACACACCCCGTACTGCCGTTGCCTTGATCGGCATAGGCCCTTTGCATTCTTCGTTTATTGAATATCAATGAAACACGTACCTGTGTTTCTCTGCACGCCGCGGCGGGATTCACTTATCTCTCTCAAAACATCAAACCATACCTCTCAGTAACCCTCGCACATTATGCCGCTTGATGTTGGGGGTCAAAACGCTTTATTAAAACTATCGGTATAGGAAATTTCTCTGACCGACGACATCTAGAAAGCAGTACCACATAACGTTCTGAATGAAGACCCGTACGGCAATAAATTTTAGTAGTATGAAGTTCACCTCTAATTATTATATCACAAATAAAAACTGACTGACGGTATCTCAAGTTTAACATATATCGATTAGTAAAATAAAGTACACTGTGTGATTAAGTGTCCGGACACCCCAAAAAAACATAAGTGTTTCATATTAGGTGCATTGAGCTGGAACCTACTGCCAGGTGCTCCATATCAGCGACCTCAGTAGTCATTAGACATCGTGAGAGAACAGCTCAGGGGAACTCACGGACTTCGAACTTCGTTAGGTGATTGGGTGTCACTCGTGTCATACGTCTGTACGCGAGATTTCGACACTTCTAAACATCCCTATGTCCACTGTTTCCGATGTGATAGGGAAGTGGAAAAGTGAAGGAACACGTACAGCACAAAAACGTACAGGCCGACCTCGTCTCCTGACTGACAGAGACAGCCTACACTTGAAGACGTTGTTAATGACATATATTGATACCATCACACAGGAATTCTAAACTGCAGCAGGATCCATTGCAAGTACTATGACAGTTAGGTAGGAGGTGAGAAAACTTGAATTTCATGGTCGAGCGGCTGCTCATAAGCCACACATCACGCCGGTAAATGCCAAACGACACCTCGCTTGTTATAAGGAGCGTAAACATTGGACGATTGAACACTGCAAAAACGTGGTGTGGAGTGACGAGTCAGGGTACATAGTGTGGCAATCCAATGGCAGGGTGTGGGTATTGTGAATGCCCGGTGAACATCATCTGCCAGCGTGTGTAGTGCCAACAGAAAAATTCCGAGGCGGTGGTCTTATGGTGTGGTCGTGTTTTTCATGGAGCGAGCTTGCACCATTATTGATTTGCGTGGTACTACCACAGCACAGGCCTACATTGATGTTTTAAGCACCTACATGCTTCCCACTGTTGAAGAGCAATTCGGAGATGGTGACTGCATCTTCCAACACGATCGAGCACCTGATCGTGATGCACTGCCTGTGGCGGAGTGATTATATGACAGTAACGTCTGATCTGCACAGAGTCCTGATCTGAATCCTACAGAACACCTTTGGGATGTTTTGGAACGTCGACTTCGTGCAAGGCTTCACCAACCGACATCGATACCTCTCCTCAGTGCAGCACGTCTTGGTGAATGGGCTGCCATTCCCAAAGAAAACCTTCCAGCATCTGATACAACGTATGCCCGCAGACTGGAAGTTGTCACCGGGGCTAAGCATGGGCTAACACCATACGGAATTCCAGCATTACCGATGGAGGGCGCCAGGTGCATGGATACTTTTGAGCACATAGTTTATATGCATTAATGTAGATGATCCAATTTAGGTTTTCCTTCTGGTAGGCAAGGTGTCCCTGGGACGATCAGCCGTGTTCAAGCGGTGAAAAAGACAGATGCATATAGGGATGCTGAGGTTGCAGACGTGAATCACGTTTCTTACTCATTCATAATTAGTGCAATGATCTATAGCATTGCAAATGACATTTTCAGATAATGGGGAACCGTGCCTCTAAATTAAGTTACGAACTGTAAGATTTTCCAAAATAAAATTGATAGTAGTGTAAGTAGGATGTTTAGGTTGTTATGTTGGTAACGTCACGTAGCGCTCTGTATGAAAATCACTGGCTGTGCTGTGTGCAGTCTGTGGCTGGTTGGCATTGTTGGAATATTCGCTATTGTAGGGTTGGGCAGTTGGATGTGAACATTGCGTAGCGTTGCGCAGTTGGAGGTGATGCGTCAGCAGTGGTGGATGTGGGGAGAGAGATGGAGGAGTTTTGAGAGCGGATGATCTGGACGTGTGTCCATCAGAAAGAGTAAATTTGAAAGACTGCATGGCATGAACTGATTTTTGAACACTATTAAGGTAAATGCATTGTTTGATCTCTATCAAAATCTTTCATTTGCTAACTGTACCTGACAGTAGTTAGTGCCTTCAGCAGTTAGAATCTTTGATTTAGCTCGCAGTATTGGCGCTCGCTGTATTGCAGTAGTTCGAGTAACGAAGATTGTTCTGAGGTAAGTGATTCATGAAAGGTATAGGTTATTGTTAGTCAGAGCCATTCTTTTGTAGGGATTATTGAAAGTCAGATTGCGTTGCGCTAAAAATATTGTGTGTCAGTTTAGTGTTGATCAGACTAAGTATAGAGAAATGTCTGAATACTTTCAGCTATTTGAAAATCATATACGTAAGAGGTTTATCAGCACAGTAGTTCATTGATTTTTCTAAGGGGACGTTTCAGCAGTGTTGAGTATGGTTGCCATGTGCATAGTTGTGTCAACAAGCACAAGGCCTTGAAATAAGTTACCTACACTGAGACGTGAAGACATCAGTCTTCAGCTACCTCATCTCAACAGCTGCATCTCAACACCTACGTACTCAAAGCGTGAGAGTTCTTACATTTGTTAACCCTTTTGAATATTGTCAGAGAGCTCAGGCAGAATTTGAAAATACGTATGCGGTCTTAGGAAATAGAGAAAATCAAATTAATCGGCCTTAAAACGTTAATTTCGCTAATAAATTTTCTATTTCTCGTTTTAAAGTACATTTCAGTGGTATGTTTGAGCTAATAAATGTTTTTCGGAATTTCAGGACTGTAGAGAAAACTTTTCGTCCTTGACATCGCAAGAACACGATGTTGGATATTCCCTCAGAACTAAAGAAATGTTAATATATTCTACGGCCACTTCTCTTACATAAATTTGCAACAGCTGTGAATTTTCTTGATCGATTTTTGTACAGTAATTATTAACATGAGAACCTTTTTAATCACTTTGAGCAATAGACGTTTGCATTGGTAGAGAGTATGCTGCAGTTAAAGTCAGTTTATCCATCTCGTGTTTGAGTTGGCAGAAAGGTTTAATGTAGAATACATAAATATTTAAATTTAAAATTCAAAAGTCAGTTGCAGTTTCCGTTCCGAAACGTTGAATAAAACTTGCTGTCTCTGAGCTGGCGATCAGTTTTCATAGTTTTTTTCGAGTTTTCAAAAGTCTCAGAGTAAATGCTCACAGCTCTCATTTAGTCTCGTTAAGGGTAACTGATGCTGCGAAAGCTGATTAATACCACAAATGTACAGTGGTTGTACGCAAGGTAGGCAGAGATTTATTTTGTGTGTTGATAATGCATTGTTCGTTGGTGGATCGAGCCATTCAATAACTTCCGCACCTTGCTGATTATATTAGGTACTACAAAGTGTCTTATCAAATTAGGAGAATACATTGGGAACACCAGTCAAAATTTAGTAAATCTTTTATAAAGTAAAGGGCGAGAAAGATTTAGTTTCGTCAAATGTAGAAATGAGTATTTGCCAAACTGGGCGAATACCAGTGAATGTTTGCCAGGTGATAACATTCAGAATGCAGGCCTGATGGCTGTATCTTGCGACAATGGGTCACGTGTCCAGCGTCCGCAGCACAAACAGCTAGACGTGACGGAAAAGTCTGCAGTACGTGGCTGCACATTCTGTTAACTTCTTCTCAGGAAGGGAAAAATTCTTCACTTAGTGAAACCTATTAGTGAAGGACGAAACAAGCACATAGGCACGTAAGTTACATTAGTAGTAGTTAAAACTAAGTACAGTACAGCGAAAATACGTAGTGGTTCGCACTTTCGTGAATATAATTTACTAACACTTCAGGTACTAGTTCTCATGGGATTTTAGTGAAACTTATGAAGAGCAGTTCGGTTACAGATCACATTGATTTTGAGATGATAAGGTAAACTGGAGCATAGTTAGGGATATTTGCTAGTGTGACGGAATGTTTAATTAGTAGCTTTGGTGAACACATCTGAGCTGTTATAACACAATAATGTACAGTTATCTCCAGAAGATAAGAGATATAATAATGAAGATAAACGCTATGACAATTTGTAAGGGAATTTATTGTTTGAACATACTAATGTGCATATTGATCATTACGATGACTGTGAGTCAATGACAAGGGCCCATAAACGGACAACTTATAATGACAGTCAAAAGTGTGTGACGAAAATTCGTGTTTACTGTAGGTAAGGACCTAACTAAACACTTCTTCAGTGGTATGGTATAAATTTATTGTAACAATGAGAGGTTCCATGCCCTCTTCTGCATGTCTCTTCTCATTTTCATCAATTTTGTTAATGTTCTATGTTATTGCACGGTAGTATCAGACTGAATAAGGTTATTGTAATGAGAGTATTTGTACTGAGAGCTCAAAAATACTTTTCACTTGATTCTTAAACATGTTGGGTTACTTTCCTTGGTGGGTTGTGCGAGGCTACTAGCATCAGAGGAAGCGGCACACGGCATTGCCGATTGGGGGCTGCACTTCTCTGAATTCTGAGGGGTTCGTAGAATAGGCTTCAGCGTCCGTCGAGTTTCGCCTACTGCATGCAGGGCGAAAAGACTTGTGAGACGTCTGATTGTCGCCGCAGTTTATGTGTTTGCCGTTCCGGTGCGGAACGAAGATTCCTGGCACTGACTGACTGCATTGTAGTTTTGATTGTGAGAATACCTGTGGATCGTGCTCTGCTGGGTGCGACTGTCTGGCGCCAGAAGGCCGGTCGTCTAGGCATGTTCTTTTCTTATCCCGTCAAACGGCAAGTTCAGTGGCCTCAGCTGAATAAGGTTCAGCTGAGGCATGATTGGTCAACTTAAACTAAGGCTAGTCGACGACATAAAGCCCTGCTCGAAATTGGAGGGAACGGTCGCTATTGGCGCGAATGATGTTCTGAGAAAGTGTGGGGGAATTTTGGAATCAGAACTGAATTCTGATTCTCGGTTTCGAGGGGAGTAGGGAGTAGACCAATGTTGACTTCGCTCTTGGGTTGGGTGGACAGGGAATCCTGGATCTGATCTTCATCGCAGTCGGACCGTCTTGTGACTTGGTAGCTCTTTTTCGGAAGAACTTAGAATTCTCGGACAGCCTTCGAGGCCATCGGTTGGCATAGAGTTGCTGCATGGCAAAAGTCGGCGCCTACATCGTCAGGACGCTACCTACCGACGACGTGCTGCAGATCTCAGTATCGGTACAGTATTTTGCCGCTCCGGCATTGTAGGACATTATCAATTTTATACAGAGTCCCTCAGCAGCACGCGCGCTGGCTTTGCTACAGGTCCACGTTGCTTGTTTCTCCATGTGATTCCATTTGAGCTCTCACTACTAATTGCGATACTGCTATGTAGTCGGGAGATTAATATTTGATTCACTAGGACCTCCAGTCATTATCGTTGACCTATTGCATCACAGAGAGTAGGAGCCCCTTGTTCTCAAGCCAACTCTTATTCTCATAATATTTCAGTATACCCTATCCTTCAACTTACTGTGTGTGTCGACAATCATGTGCATTTATGTTCTGATACATAATAAATCTCATTTTAATATTTAATCCGCATAACATTTCGTAGATACAGGCAGAATCCCATATCCTGTTCTTTATTATGATAAAGTTCCCTTTTTTGAGTAGATTACGATGTTTATGAAAATATTGTGAGTATTCACTCTTTAATTTAACAACTAGCAGGGTCCACCATCATTTCCTTCCGTTACCGTTGTGTGCATAATTTATTAGCTGGTAGATAAGGAGGGGTTCGAGTGCATGTCTCGTTCTCATGCAAAATTCGTCTGAATGAAAGTGGTACAAACTCTTCTCTACACCGGCATCTCACAATAAATTATTTTGCTTTTTTTTTATTGCAGCAAATTCGTACCTTTATTTTTGCTCAACTGGGGAATATAACACCGAATCCGTTGCTTTATTAGTTGAATTCTTGATCCCATTATTCTGTAAGGAGCTAGTAAGATAGTATTTTCATTATTTTTAGATATATTTCTTATTAAAGAATGGTATATTTAATGAGTTATGTTTGCTGTCCTCAATCTAATTTTGAATATTTAAAATTGATTCACTTAACAAAAATATTTTTTGAAGTCAGATATCCTGCAAGAGGAGAAAATGTTTTATGTTGAGAGATTCTTTCGCAACATCTCATGATACATCGACGAGGAGAGGGGGGGGGGGGGGGGGGGTACATACGAATGTAATGCAAATTGTAACAGATGAATTATCTCTTCTTTGTTTACTTTCTCCTCCTTTTAATCTGTGCATATAACTTTAAGGTTCTAGAACAGTTTTTGTTTGGTTCCATAGCATGAAATGTGGTTATGATTTGATTTATTCATGTTGCTACATGAATCTCTTATCAATCGAGAACCCAAAGTATCAATATACTTTTCATCATCTTTGCAATGCTTTTGTTAAAATCACCACGTAAAACTAAATACAGAAAAGCAAAACCATGGCATAAATTATGAGGAGAGAGCGACATTGATAGTTCCACTAAATTGTGGGTCAGTGAGTGTGCATTGTCGTGCCGTCTATACAGATGTGTTTGTGACTGGGCAATCACATAATTCAGGTACACCAATGTACAACGCTGGTATGGAGGTGCTGACCGTACGGATTGATGGTTTGAAGGAGATGACAACAGCGTGTTGATAACATGAACAAAATCTTCCAACTTAATGGTGTATTTCTCTACAAGTTCTTGCATTTTGTTTACTTTCATTAAGAAGTTTAGCGATAAACCAGCTTCGCTTTGAAGTTTTTCATTTCATGTTATGTCTTCACATTATTGTAAGCATTTATTTTGATGAATTCGGCTTATCTCTGATTTACCGCACAAAACTTTGTCTATTTGTATACTGTTAGTATCGTACCTTTGCCTGACGAGCATGTGCAGTCGGTTCTCAGCTGAAAGCATTTACAAAACATATATACATAGCAATTCAAACTTTAAAATAATGTCTTCACGTGAATTTAGGAATTGGTGAAAAGCGTTGTTTCATAGTCCTGATGTTAAAAAAACTTGTGTTTCAGGTAAATATATGTTTTACAGATTTTATAATGCAACGAGGCAAACCATTGCACTGCCCTAGGTTGTAGGATTTGCACTAGGATACAATAAATCGTCAGTGGTAGTATTATATTGTACTGTGAGGAGTGGTATGTCAAGGTGCTCCTCGTTGTATGAAAGGCAGAAAGGGATTTTCTGTGGCCTTTGTTGAGGGGTTCGTTCCGTTTTGTTAGTACTCACTCAGCAGCATGCCAGGACTAGTAACTAAGGTGGAAACGGTAGGATTCTACGGGATTTACAGAGATGTTGGATGTAAGCGTAAGAGGGAGCAATTGAGCAATTCCATTTCTTAACTTTACTTAGCCTGGAGAGCACTCTCTACTGTACTATTACCGGGAGATATCTTACGTAAACATGTAAAGGTTATGGGTGGTTGTTACCAAGGCTGCTGTATTTCTTCGCTACACCTGGTTAAATCTGTTTATAGCAGCAGCAATGCTTTCTAAATATTATTAAGACCTTTAGTCCTACGACTGCGTTGTACACAACTTAAGTGCGGCCCCCGTGTGACGTAGAGAGCGGCTAAATCTCGATATATTAATCAAAGGCAATGAATTTCAAGCTACTTAGTTGGTATATGGAAACGGAGGCAGCTGCTAATAAGTTTTCATCTTGCTGACCAGTGGCTAATAAATCACGGTTCCAAAATACTGGCTCGAATTATTTAGATAAGAATAGAAAACTAGTGGAGGTCGACCTGGGTGAAGACAAGTTTCCCTACCGGAGAAATGTACGAACACGAAAAGCAATACTGGCTCCGTGACTTGCCTTTAAAGAGAAGTTAAAGAAAGGCAAACAAAAATTTATAGCGTTCGTGAATTTACAGAATGTTGACAGGAGTACATCACTGAACATCTTATACTAGCCGGAATAAAACACAGAACGAAATGTTGCATAAAGACTACACTTCTGTTATAAGAGTCGAATCACATGAAAGGAAAGCAAAAATTAGTGAATGAGTAAGACAATGTTGCAATCTCTCCCCGATTCTATTTTGTTTGTCAACTTGCCAGAGACATCGATATTATTTCAGAGATGGCAAAAACTTGAAACATCATTTCAACGAAATGGATAACGTATTGAAAAGGGGTTATGAGACGAACATCCCGACAAGGGAAACAATAGTAGTAGAATGTAATCGAGTGTTGGTAACAGAATTAGTTTAGGAAATGTGACACCAAAAACAATAACCGACTTCCCTGTTTTTGAAGAAAATAACTGCAGTCTGATGTACAGAGAGCATAACATGCTAACTGGTAATAGGCAAAAAACCTTTTTGAAAAAGAGTGTTTTTTAAACACTGAATATAAATTTAAATGTTACGAAGTCTTTTCTGAAGGTATTTGTATGGAGAGTAACGCTTACTATAAAACGTCAGCAAGAAGAGGAAATAACTGTTTTAAATGTAGTGCTAGAAAAAAATAGTAAGAGTTAGGTTGGCAGAGCTAATGACTAATGAACAGATACAGAACTGAATTGGAGGAAATAGGAATCTGACTGAAACAAAAGATCGATTCACAGATCACGTCATGAAACTTCAAAGAATCATCAGAATGTTAACAGAACGAGGTGTGAGGCGTGTACAAATTGTAGAAGCAGACCAAGGACGTAGGTTGCAGTAGTTGAGAAGAGATGAAAAGGCTTGCTCAGGACAGATTGGAGTGGTGAACTGCTTCAAACCAGACTTGAGACTGAAGAAGAGAACAAGAAACCAAAGGAAGACATTACTGCATTTGAGGAGGGGAAGCAAGGCGTGCAGATTATTAGCAACGGGCTGCTACATTGTTTTTGCCTTGAGTAGAGACGTCGATTTTGAACGAGATGGAAATTGATTCTCCGATATTATTTTCACTATTTCTGATCTGCCAGCGACATTCACACAAACAATCGACGGATAGTCCGGAAACTAATCCTAAAAGTATGGCCCCTCTGCTCTCTTTAGAACCATAAAATGTGTTAAAATATAATTAAAGTAGTAATCAACTACAGCGAGTGTGCTGGAGATTATACATCTTCAGCTATTAAAAACAATGATGATTCCTTCATGCTAAAAGCACAAAGTGATGTTCGGCTTCTGTTTATCCATACATCAAACAGGAACGTATTTTCTCTTATAAATGATTTTATTACATGTTTTGCAGTTTCACCCAGAGGAACACATTTCTGAACAAGAACTATTAATTTCCACCTGTTACATCTCAAAACAAGAACCGCTTTACAACTTCACAACTGCCTCCCATCAAAACATTACACATACTCCATGTCAAGAAGAACAGAGATACAACCGTTTCAGCAGAAAGATATGCTTACTTGGTCGATATAATCGATATCCCTGACGAAATGGTTAGAATGTGATCAATTTTCTTGAAACGAAAGGAAATAGAGTTTTATATGGATTTTATCTTTTTAAACTGTTGTGGAAAACAGTAAGTACGATTACTACACTAAATGTAAATATTCTTTATTTCACAACAGAAAAATATTGTAAAGTACATTAGAGATTCAAAAAAATAAATGTTTCTTATAAAATAGATAAAGTATGTCAGCATTACGCTTTATCTATGTACATTTACGTGTAGAAGATAGAGTATGTACTGACAGCATTTTCTTTGTCTCAGGATCTTGTTATGAATTATAATGTAACAGGTTCTCCGATTATTGACGAAAAAAGGGATGTACTGAGCAGTTACATTACACAGCACAGAATTTAACTATTAAAATAATGACTTTTGGCAATTTCAAACAGAAATTAATCGAAGCTAAGAAAGAGTTTCAGAAAGCATTTGTGGCTATTTATATTGCTGACGTGCAAAGCAGCAAATACGAGTCGCAGAGGACGACGACAGCATCGCCATCGACAGCTTCCCCAGAACCATCAGAGACGCAGCGACAATGCGCACGGACTCCGGGAGGCCACATTATCTGGTGGGGGGATTAGTTCGCAGGACAGGCGTGGCCGTAATCCGAGGCGGCCGTGATTACTGGGGTCGAGAGTTCGGGCCCAGATAGGTCCTGCCGGCGGCCCATTAGCGGGATGAAAGGCCTACCGACTTGGGCCATTGAAATGGATCGAAGACAAGGGCCGCATAATTTACTGTACACTAGGCTTAAAACGTGAGTGGTATATCTCTTCAAAGACACTGATTCCGTACAGATTTTCCTACAACAAGATAATAGTAAAGTAATAACAGTTCGAGAAATTAATGTCTGAGGTGTGAAATTCCAAAGAAACGTCCCGGCAGATCTTAAATATATGCCAGACTGGGATTCACATCTAGAGACGTGTATTTCGCACATAAAGATCTTAACAAATGAGCTGTACATCAAGTAAATCTGCGCAGAAGAGCAGTGAGTCCGCTTAGATAGTTCAGTGGTGTGGTATCGTCCACGAAATACTAAGGTTCCAGTTTCAATGCTGCATCCAGAACACAGAGTGTCTGGAAGTTTCAAAACAGAGAACAGTCCACTGCAGAGTGAAAAATTCAATCTAGAAACAACCCTGTATGTTTAGGCGAAGCCATTTCTAAGCAATATATTTCGTTTCAGTGGTGCTAGCCCCACAACATACGCAGAAAAGCTTTCTTTGAAGTTCGGAAGGCTACTGACAGATGTATAGCTATAATGGGATTGTATGTGTACCTTGATGGATCAGACTCTAAGAATATTTTCTCCGGAAATGCAAGGATTTACACTCGAATCAAGAACCAGCATATTGTTTCAATCTTCCTGGATGCCGCAAACAGGCGTACACTCCGGTACAAGGTGAGTGATTCATTATGAAATGTTTGTGAAAATTATAAAGCTGGGAAGAACATGTGCCACTGTCATAGACACAATACATTTTATATACGATAAACCGCAGATCATTAACAGAGTGAGATGGCGCAGTCGTTAGCATACGGGACTCGCATTCGGGAGGACGACGGATAAAAAGCGCGTCCGGCCATTCTGGTTTAGATTTTCCGTGATTTCCGTAAACCACTTAGGGCAAATACCGGTATGATTCCTTTCAAAGGAACCGATGAGCTCTCTGTTTGGTCCGCATTCTCAAATCCAGCAACCATCGAACCAACACAAATCATGGTTTTTAGAGGATCATTCAAAAGATTGGTCTCTTGGTAGCCATCCTCCAAATTTTAGCACTTGTGCTGTATTCGTTCCTATTAACAATTTAGCACATCATGTATAGAGCTTGGACCCGTGCATTTCCTCCCACTAGGCTGCAGATTCCGCTTCGACTGTTTCCGTTTAGTGTCGAGTGTGTACGACATTCGCATTTATGACTGCTTTAACTCAGCTAGGGTAACTTTCAATGAGATATCTCAATGTCAGTGGAGACATTGCGTACCATTATTTCTCCAGATCCGACAAACGGGAAAGTAGGCGATATTGGGTGTTGGGGTGTGGAGCGAAGGCGACGTTCTAGTTAACCACTGGGCATAGGTAGGGAGTCTGAGCAGTCAAGTCCGATCCAGGAATATCATTATTCATAAACTATTGTCTCACTAATATTGCTTTATTACAGCGTGCAAAGTCCTACCGATACTCTGAATTGTAGCTCTATTGTAGGCAGTACACAATGCTGGTAGATGTGGGGATATCTTCTCGCACTGAGTGCTTACTTAAGTGCAGTCTAACAACAACCAAGAAACACACACACACACACACACACACACACACACACACACACACACACACACACCTTCTCTTATATACTCCACTGTTGGCGTTACACACAATGGCACGTACGGTTCTCCAGGCGTTCGGCAGATGAAAACTCTTCCAAGGGATTGGCACAGGCTATAGAGTGATTCATCAGTCCAAATTGCTCAAATTGCTCGTTTCCTGTCATCCACTGTCCAGTGACGACGCCGCTGCACCACCTAAGCCGTCACCTATCATTTGGCTACAGAAATATTTGATATGTGATTCTCGGCCACTGTAGACCGTTGGTTTCGTACATATGTGCCGAGTCATTGTGCTAAATGAACCGCTTTTACCACTTTGAATCTCATTAGTGAGTACTTCCGTCGATTTCATGTGATTTTTTAGTCTGCCGTGCCTCTCCGTCAGTACTTGATATCTACCAGGCGTTGGTTTAGTAATGGTTGTTACTTTTCGTTTCCACTTCACAATCACGTTACCAATAGTCGTCTTCGACGGTTTCAGAAGTGCTGAAATGTACATGATATGGGATTTGTGACTCGGCTGGTATCCAGCTTCTTGGCGACCCGTTCTGATGTTCCTTCTCTACACGCAACCCAACACGCCTCACCTTCTTTTATTCTAGCACGTCCGCTTTTCGTGACATCTGCTGGTCAGTTTCCCATTATAAAGGACTGTCCGGATACTTCTCATGAGATCATGTATGTCTCTCTGGTACCTTCTCTCATAACTTATTCCTATTTCAAGATACCAAACTTTACTACCTTTTCCTGATTTTGTCAATATGTAACATTTAGTCATTAAGTACGTCCACTACTTTTTGCTAAGAAATAACTCCTTCATCGAGAAATTCTTTCAGCTCCCCATTATACCTTCAACAATGAAATTAAATACGTGGTAACAATGAACTATCCCACAATTTTTCCGTTTTTGAACTCCTGTATTACAGAATACTCTAGTCTTTCGCATAAGACAATGTCTTGTAAGGTAGCTATAATTTCGCACCTTACAGGAACTCATCCACATACTTTGCTGTGATCTACAAACACAATTAGGTATCATGTGACAGGTTGTACATTGTACATATTAATATAGATAGGAGACTGACATTGTCATGTACGTCTTGTAAATAACTGTTAAGGCTTATAGCATGAAACGTGATTGAGTGTCTTTATTATCAGAACTGTGTAATGAATGATTGCCATTACTAGTAGAGGTTGGAATGACAGTGGAGATGAAACTGCAAGCAGAACTCAAGCTCTGGGTGGAAGGCCCGCACATGTGTTGGACCTGCTTACACACAGGAAGTAGCAAGATGGACGTTGAGACACCTGATCGCTGGAGCACAATAGAGTCGCGACCGGCCGCTGTTGTTAGTAGGACCGGAAGGATAGCTGGATAATACTTCCGAGCTCTGCGAAGCTTGGACTTAGGTGAGAGGAGCGAAGAAGCGGCACCTCGGAAACCATGCAGGCTGGGTTATTTCCAAGGACTTTTACTCAAAAGCGTACCGTTGTACGAATATAGGTTTTTCTCACAAACTTCGCGCGCTGAACGACAAAAGACTAAAATATGGTTGGTCGGCGTTCAGAAGCATCTGTAGAGAGGGAGAGTATTCCGTGGTTTAAGGAATAAGATTCGTTTTCGAAGTTACGATGGTGGGGAGACAAGCCTTTCTGGGAAGACAGCAGTGGAGAGACGTGGTCTTCCATCGTGAGCGCCCATGTGTGACGGTCACTCGATATTAGCTTTGTTGGTACAGACGGACTTGTTGTCTTTGCTCTCAGGGTTGTTTATAGTTAGAACAGTTAGATACTGTACTGTTGCGAACGTATACGTTCTGGACTTCACATCCGTATTGGAAGTCGTCGTTGAGTGCGCAGCGTTCAGCAATTGAGAGCACTTCCGCTGCCTATACTTACGTTGAGACGTTATCTAAACTCCGTCCTTGTGGCTGGGAGGTCGCGTTTCTCGTCTGTAGTATTTGAAGGAGTTAATTTGTGGCTGGAGTTCTTCCATCGTCGGAGACGAATACGAGAACCATTACTTCGACGTACCGGAGGCAGTACATACGGTGATATCGCAAACTGCTTCGGCTTATTAGCTGTGATCACGTTAGTTTATTTCCACTGAGGTTCCACAGCACCGTAGATCATGTTTGAAAGTAGTGTCTTCTAGTGTTTGGTATGTAGATGTCATCATTTCGCATTATTGATATTAAACTGCGCACTAATAACAAGGGACAAAGTTGGGCAATTGATTATCAATTTTACTCAGGAAATGTAAACTTTGAAATATAAAGGTTTTTCTTTAATCTACAATAAATATATAAGCGGGAACAACGTTTATCATTTACTAGGATTAGTTACCTTCATCATTCATTTATGTTTAGATTGTAATTTCTAGAATTAAGAGATCCTAAGATCTGCTTCAGGGGGTAGTCAGAAAGGGCAAATTTTTCATTTTAGCGTTTATTTTCCGTTGCGCACATTCATTTTACACTCGCCTGGAGTAGCATCTTGGGAGTCTTACCCTTCTGGGTGGCTGGCTGGCTCTGAGCACTATGGGACTTAACATCTATGGTCATCAGTCCCCTAGAACTTAGAACTACTTAAACCTATCTAACCTAAGGACGTCACACAACACCCAGTCATAAGGAGGCAGAGAAAATCCTTGACTGCGCCGGGAATCGAACCAGGGAACGCGGGCGCGGGAAGCGAGAACGCTACCGCACGACCACGAGCTGCGGACTCCTTACCCTTCTATCACTATGACTAATATAACACTACCTTAACAATAAAAGGAATAAAATCCGTTTCACATTATCAAAAAGCTCTAGAAATACAGTATATATTTTTTTGTTTTTCTTTAAGCTGTTCTATGTTATTAACCGGTGTGTCGTTACTGCTCCAGAACCCAAACTGGGCCTCTTCCTTCCCTTGTTCCGTAGCTTACTTTTGTGAATATTTTTGTAACATGTGATTTAGGCTGACATTAATAATTGCGACTACAGGACTCTGCTGAATGACTCAGAGGATTCAATAAGGTACTTATATCAGAGCTACAAAAATTTTGATAGTTACAAATCCATGACACATCAACAATGGTTCCTTTTGGACTGAGACGAAATACTCCTGACTAAACGCACTGTTATGTCGTAAAGTCAAGCGGTGGGGCGCCAGTCAGGAACGGCAGAGAACAGACGGCTGACTGACCCCCTGCCAGGATTACAGCACCGGCCCTTATTTGAAGAGGACTTGGGCGCCGCACCCGACTACTGGAGCCACTTCTATAACAGCGTCAACGACAGCGACTTCGATAGTAGCTTTAACATTAGCCACTTCCATAGCACTTCAGGACAGACTTTTGTCAGTTACAGATCAGCAGTCACTGCAAAGAGTGTTCGTTTTGTGTGTCACCCTTTTCTTGCGACACACCTGTGTAATTGACAAAGTTAAGTATTGTAATTTCCTTATTTTAATAAAACTCACTAATTCTAGTTGATTGTTTGTCTAGCGAACCGAATAGGAAGGATTCCTAGACTCAACAAGATTGGCCATAACATGAACGAATACCAAAGTCACAACCTACCACATTTGTCATCCAGAGCCGCTAGCTACCACAGTTCTCCTTTGTTGTGGGCTTTTGTGTTTTTCTGCCGTCGTCATTCTACCTTGTCGTTTCTTTGCTGGGGTGTGTTTACCTGTTTTAACAGTGTCTTTTATAGTGTTTTTCTTTTCACTTCAATGTTTTCAGGTGGGCGTTGCTGAAATTTTCTTTGTGTGCTTATTTTTGTTGCCTGCATTACCTGTTTATTGAATTTGCCTATTCCACCCCGTGACGAGGCATCTCTGCTGCAAGCGATAGATGGCACGCAGCTAACGCAGATGTTTAAGTTTTAGACACAGCAGTTTGCAACCCTTCTTAACGCGGTGCAGCAGTTACTGGTGAACTAGACACCTAACGCAGCCCAACATGCAGTAACTGTAGCTCCGACTGCCACACTGCCTTTCCGCCAGAATAACGAAAGAGAAGAGGAACGGCTCGAGTGGTTGACACAGAATGCAGTCCACATCATTGGTCACAAAGTATCAGGTAGTGTGAAAGTACATTTCTTTTTGTCAACGGTAGGAAGTCCAGTCTTTCGCCTCATTCAGAAAAGGTTCCCTAACGCCACTCCGAGTGAACTTCCCAATGATTTGGATATAGGTTCTTTAACTAAGTATTATGACCAACAAGTGCATCTGGTGGCAGCTAGGTATCAATTATTTCGTTGCAAGAAAAGGTCGGAACAAACTTATCGAGAGTGGGTAACAGATTCGGAGGGCATGAAGAGGAAATGCAAATAAAAATGTGCTTGTGGTGCTTTACATTCAGGTGTTATGCTGCGTGATGCGATCGTGTACAGTGAAACTGATGTCCAAATTAGGTAATAGATTTTGAAACAGTCAGATCCATCATTTCATCACATAGTGCAAATTCTAGATCAGTATGATTCAGGTGCCGTAGCGGCCGATATATTTGAGCAGCCACTGATTTGTCGGGTTGAGTTGTCCCTCGTTCAATACCGGCCCAGAAGGCAGCAATAGCACCCGCGCGCCAAGCTGCGTAAACAGTTCTCTAAACTGGCGGCTACATCATTAAATAGATTGAAGTCATAGCCTCGGTGCTGTTTACGGCACAAACACCAAGACTGCCTGTCCCGACAAGCACAGTGTTATGCTTGGGGAAAGGAAGGTCACGTACAATCCGTATGATTGAAACAGATCGAACTCAAACATAAGAATTCTGCCCAGTCACAAAAGTCTAGTCGCCGGCTGGTGTGGCCGAGCGGTTCTAGGCGCTTCAGCCTGGAACGGTGCGGTAGCTACTGTCGCATGTTGGAATCCTGTCTCGGGCATGGATGTGTGTAGTGTCCTTAGGTTAGTTAGATTTAAGTAATTCTAACTTATAGGGCAATGATGACCTCAGATGTTAAGTCCCATTGTGCTCAGAGCCATTTGAACCAAAAGTCTAGTCACAAGGCCCATTTAATCAATGTACTGTATTCAAAGTCTGCTGCAGGAATTAGCAAAAATAGGAAGCAAACAGTTCCTTCAGTGCTACGCTCGTCCAACAAACTTTTTGTTCATTTGCACCTTAGTGCAAAACCCGTGCCAGGTGGCGTAATGGTTACCACACTGGACAAGCATTCAGGAGGACGACGGTTAAATCCCGCGTCGAACCATTTTGATTTAACGTTTTCCGTGATTTCTCTAAATCGCTTCAGGCAAATGATGGAATGGCTCCTTTGACAGGCACGGCTGACTTCCTTTCCCACCTTTCCCTAAAGCGATGAGACCGATGAGCTCGCTGTTAGGTGTCTTCCCCCCCAAATCAACCCAACCCCACCCCTTAGTGCAAAACGTGTGAAATTTCAGTTGGACATCCGTGCCTCTGTTACATTGCTGAATAGTGACACATTAACTGTTATGCTCCCCATGCCTGTCTAAAGCTATCATGTACCTGACGTCTTATACTGTACAAGACATTCCCATTCTTGGAAAATTTACTTTACCTGCCATGTATCGCTCACATACGCGAACTGTACCTTCCACTGTGCTGCAATCACGTGCTTGTCAGAATAAATTTGGCCTTGATTCGTTTGATTTGCTTGGCTTTCAAATTCAGGACAATGTGTTATCAGTGACTCCGTTCAGTGCCAAAGAAAGCATAGTTAGCTTGCTTTAAGATTTGCCTGCACTATTTTCTGAAGGTTGAGACAAGGCTATATTGTACGTATTACTGTTAAAGACACTGATCGGCCGAAATTTTGCCGGCCCACAACTGTTCCCATTGCATTATGGGAAAAAGTGTCTGCTGAACTTAAAGAATTGCAAGATAGCGGAGACGTTGCACCCGTACAAGCTAGTCAATGGGTATGTCCATTGGATTTGTTCCCCAAACTTTCAGGTCGCATTCGCCTCAGTGTTGACTTTAAGTCTACAGTCAACCCACAAACTGTGACTGATACTTATCTATTGCCACGCCCAGAGGATCTCATGGACAGATTAGGCACTGGTCGCTACTTTCGAAAAATTGATTTTCGCAACGCATATCTTCAAATACCACCAGACGAAGACTCTCAAACCGTGTGTTGTGAACACTCATTTGGGCCTGTTTAAATATTTGCGTATGCCTTTTGGCAGTTCTTCCGCGCCCGCCATTTTCCAACGGTATTTGGAACAGCTGATTGTTCACGTACGAAAACAGCTGACTGCTCACATACCAAACTATTCAAATTATCTGGACTGTACTGTCGTAGCAGGTCGTACACAGTTGAACACATTGCAAATTAACGTGCTTTGTTTCGTGTGTTATCTGATACAGGACTGAAGTGTAGACTGGATAAGTGTGAATTTTTTTAACCTGAGTTGCAGTACCTTGGTTATGTCATAAACAGCCAAGGTGTACATCATCTTCAGTCCCATTTGTTAGCCATACGTGACCTGCCAGTTCCTCGCAGTGTCACAGAACTGTAGTCTAGTTCCCCTTAAGGAATAGATGCATTGCTTTCGCACAGATTTGGTGATAAAGACAGGCCTATTGCTTTCGCCCCAAAAGTGTTGTTCTAATCTCAGGGTAACTACTAACAAATAGAGAAAGAAGCATTGGCTATTGTGTATGGTGTCACCAAATTCCACCTTTATTTGTATGGCACAAAATTCTACTTAGTAACGGATCACAAGCAATTGCAGACCTTGTTGTATCTGATGAAGCGGGTTCACGTACTAAGTATCCAAACATTGCAACGATGAACTTTGTTGTTGTCTCAGTACCAGTACGAGATTGTGTATCGTCCGACAGCTCAACACGGTAATGCGGACGCACTTTCACGCCTTCCGATTGGCCCTTACACAGACTCTGACGCTTCTGCTGCATCTTTTTGTCACATCGATGCTCAAAATTGTGAGCATAGCTTCAATCTTTTCCGTTGAACTGTAAGAAAAGAGCACAGGCCACGGAAGCTAATCCAGATTTGAACACTTTGCTCAATTACATTCTGACATCTTGGCCTCACTATTTTAATGGCGAAAGGAAATTCGTAGTGCCCATATACATGGCACGTCGGCATAACCTCACTGTACAGATAGGTGTGATTTCTGTTCAGAACGACAGAGTGCAGTCACTTGTGTTGATCCATAGAGTTTTACAAAAAGGAGTGTTGCAGCTACTTCATAAAGGACGCTGGAGGATTATTCATTCGAAACAGTTAGCGCGTCGCCACTGTACTTGGCAGGGTATGGACACCCTAATAGAACTGATGACGTCACGGTGTTACGTATGTGAGGAACTTCAGTCCACTCAGCCACAAAAATTCTCCTCTTGGTCTAAGTCACAATCACCATGGCTACTTGTGTACATAGACTTTGCGTGACCTTTTTGGAACATTCGTTGGTTGATGGTGGTAGACTCACTGCAAGATTCCTTTTACTGTGCCAATGAACTCGACAACGTCACGTAGAACAGTTCAGGCGTTGTCTTCTATTTTTTGCCTCGAGGGTTTGTCTGAACTCATTCTGTCGGACTACGGGCCTCATTTCACTTCAGATGAATTTCAAACATTCTCTGAACGCAATGGCGTACAGCATCTAACTAGTGAACCATTCCATCCACAGTCAAACGGCGCAGCGGAACGCTTTGTCAGAACCTTTAAGAAGCGGATGGCCAAACTGTGTTTCGCTCACATCAGGCATCAAGCACTGCAACTGTTTCTCGCCTCATATCGTTCGCATCCACGAAATGGACCATCGCCGGCGTAACTGCTTCACGGTCGCCGCCATCGGACCCTGCTCCACGTGCTCCACCCTCCTCAGAATCCGGCCCGAAGTAAGGCCGCAAGTACCGCTTCACACCGCATGATATTGTGTCCTGAGAAGATCGGCTGCACACTATATGTATATCACCCGCGAGAGACATGTGAGTGTAGCACCCCAGTACCTCACAGTTTCCTGTCGTCAGAAAAAATTACAATATGAATATAGCGGTGTAGGTGTTAGAGGGTGGCTGGATGACCTACCAGTCGCAACCACTCCATCTATCCTTCCATCCGCCCCCGCCTGCATCTAGTGTTACCTCATGTGAAAGCGTGAGACAGCGGCTGCAGACGGTGGGCGCGAGGCGAGATCCGTCGTCGACATGGCGCATGCATGTATCTCATTTCAGGCCCAGACGGGTTCCAGAGCCGACATCTCTGTCAAATCCATCACTGTCATGTGCACGGCGATTCTTCTGTATCTCTTCCCCAGATGCAAGCACCCCGAAGCCAGTGGGGCCACAGCAGCCTCCAGAGGGTGTCATCACGACAGCGCGGAACAGCCTCATGGAGACGAAGCCTTCGCCTCCTTCGCCTCTTCTCGTGCTACCGATGGAGCTGGACTCGCCCACGCCACAACGACCGATATCTTCTACATCACTGTACGGGTCTCAGGAGGTGGGCGCGCGGACTTCTGGGCGTTTCCCAGGGGACGTTTCTACCAGACCGAAGACTAGAGGGCACGATACGACAGTAAGTCTGACGCCCCGGTCCATCACAGAGTCTACATTCCTACTCCTCCAGTTGTCGTGCTCCTTATACGACGACGGTCCATCGCTTTTGGGGGCAGGAATGCTAGGTCGCGAATCAAGCCCCTGCTCGCCATTTGGGAACGGTAGAGGCGTCTGTGAAAAGAAAGAAGCCAATCGCACGCTGAGCCGCGCGACTGCTGGAGCCACTTCTATAGCAGCGTCAACGACAGCGATTTCGATAGTAGCTTTAACGTTAGCCACTTCGATAGCAGTTCATGAAAGACTTTTGTCAGCCAGAGATCAGCAGTCATTGCTAAGACTGATCATTTCGTATATCGCTCTTTGCTTGCGACACATCTGTGTAATTGCCAAAGTTAAGAATTGTAATTCAAGACAGTAAATGACTGGAATTTAACCTCTTCTTGCGGGTTAATAACATGATAACAGTCCATAATATGAGAATGAAACAAGACAAGTTGGAAACGGTAAGGGATCTCCAACTAACTTTCGCCACAAACTAGCAGAGTGTGGGTGTACACACACTTAAGGTGAATGCCCTGATGGTACGATTTCTTGCCCTATACCCGTCCAGTCAACACCAGCAAAGGGACAGTGAACCATTAATTTCCTTTGGTACCCGTTTCGAGTTCTTCTTACTAACACAGCCGCGGCTGGTGAGATGGACTTGCATTCGCGGTAATTTCTGTGGGTAAGGATCAACTGCCAGATATTCAGGCGTGTGGAGGAAGTGATCTTTCTGTCTCTAGACACACGGCAGGTCGTTGCTCTTTGCAACTATGAAAACCACATATATTGAGAGTAAAAGCGCAAGTATTAACAACAGCAAATATGAACCCACACAGTGAACTTCTGGAGTTAGCAGCAAGAAATTCCAAGAACGCATATTACTCGTATGTTGACGTGATTAAATTTGCAGGAGACATATTCTGCCATTCACTAGGTTGTTTCTTGAACGGCACAGCGAGGTGTAGTGGTGTCTCTGTATACAGTATGTTATTGTAAATAACTGCTTTTGTGCGAAAATTCTGATGTTTATATTAATATAAATTGTAGCTTCAATGACATACAACATGGACTGTAAATGTCCCAAGTATTTCTCTGGGACACATCTGAATTTACTTGTAAGCATCTGTCGATGACTCTCCCCACCAAGAAAACATCATCCCATTCATAAACGTCCCTTGATAACCCATACGATCGTACTTAGGGTAATAAGCATTTGTGTGTTAAAGACAAGGAGACCTTGAAAGTGAAGTAGCAGGTTCAGTCTTTAGTAAGGCTCATCTGAAAGTGCTATCTTAACAATTATCGTAGGAAAACATTGGATCCTAGTGAATCACCACGTCCATCAGAACGGCGCAGAAAATGAGTGCCTGGGAGGTGCAGAGATCAATCTTCTTTGGGATATATGTATTACACTTCACAAAGTGGACATCGGCGACGGGCGAGAAATGTTTAAAACAAATCATTAACTTGCACCATCAACACCGAATGAAAAATGGCCCGCAGCAATGATCACAAAGGTTCCCACCATCAAGATCCTTGAGAGTTACAAACCATACAGGAACGTTCAGCTAGGTATCTACTCTTAAAGAATGCACATAAAACCTTGTTGGTGTAACGGAGTGATAAGAACTTACGGAATGTGTTGGCATGCAACCGAATGTTAAACAGTCTGTCGTGGAGCTTGTAGCGAAACTGGTTGTCCTTTAAGCTGTAGCTGCAGATAGTACGATAATATGTATTATAGCCAGGAAAAAACAAACACCCAAAGGTTGAATTTGTCAATTGATTCCACTTGGTTTGAACTGCAATGTCATACACTTCTCAGGAGGAATAGTTTGCTCTGAAGGAGTATGATTTTTGTATGCAGAGCAGTAATAAAGCAAAAACAAGTTTTTCACCAGTTCTTGGCCAAAGTCAATGCATTTCTCCTACAACCATTTTCCCACTCGTGCTTATTTTAACATATATCCCTGCTCTTCTATGATGATTGTTGTTGTTGTTGTGGTGGTCTTCAGTCCTGAGACTGGTTTGATGCAGCTCTCCGTGCCACTGTACCCTGTGCAAGCTTCTTCTTCTCCCAGTACCTACTGCAACCTACATCCTTCTGAATCTGCTTAGTGTATTCATCTCTTGGTCTCCCTCTACGATTTTTACCCTTCACGCTGCCCTCCAGTACTAAATTGGTGATCCCTTGATGCCTCAGAACATGTCCTACCAACCGATCCCTTCTTCTAGTCAAGTTGTGCCACAAACTTCTCTTCTCCCCAATCCTATTCAATACTTACTCATTAGTTATGTGATTTACCCATCTAATCTTCAGCATTCTTCTGTAGCACCACATTTCGAAATCCTCTATTCTCTTTTTGTCCAAACTATTTATCGTCCACGTTTCACTTCCATACATGGCTACACTCCATACAAATACTTTCAGAAATAACTTGCTGACACTTAAATCTATACTCGATGTTAACAAATTTCTCTTCTTCAGAAACGCTTTCCTTGCCATTGCCAGTCTACATTTTATATCCTCTCTACTTCGACCATCATCAGTTATTTGCCTCCCCAAATAGCAAAACTCCTTTACCACTTCAAGTGTCTCATTTCCTAATCTAATTCCCTCAGCATTACCAGACTTAATTCGAATACATTCAATTATACTCGTTTTGCTTTTGTTGATGTTCATATTATATCCTCCTTTCAAGACACTGTTCATTCCATTCAGCTGCTCTTCCAAGTCCTTTGCTGTCTCTGGCAGAATTACAATGTCATCGGCGAAGCTCAAAGTTTTTATTTCTTCTCCATGGATTTTAATACCTACTCCGAATTTTTCTTTTGTTTCCTTTACTGCTTGCTCAATATACAGATTGAATAACATCGGGTTAGAGGCTACAACCCTGTCTTACTCCCTTCCCAACCACTGCTTCCCTTTCATGTCCCTCGACTCTTACAACTGCAATCTGGCTTCTGTAGAAATTGTAAATAACTTTTCGCTCCCTGTATTTTACCCATGCCACCTTTAGAATTTGAAAGAGAGTATTCCAGTCAACATTGTCAAAAGCTTTCTCTATGTCAACAAATGCTAGAAACGTAGGTTTGCCTATCCTTAATCTTTCTTCTAATATAAGTCGTAATGTCAGTATTGCCTCACGTGTTCCAGTGTTTCTACAGAATCCAAACTGATCTTCCCCGAGGTCGGCTTCTACTAGTTTTTCCATTCGTCTGTAAAGAATTCGTGTTAGTATTTTGCAACTGTGGCTTATTAACTGATAGGTCGGTAATTTTCACATCTGTCAACACCTGCTTTCTTTGTGATTGGAATTAATATATTCTTCTTGAAGTCTGAGGGAATTTCGCCTGTTTCATACATCTTGCTCTCCAGATGCTAGAGTTTTGTCTGGACTGGCTCTCCCAAGGCCGTCAGTAGTTCCAATGGAATGCTGTCTACTCCGGGGGCCTTGTTTCGACTCAGGTCTTTCAGAGTTCTGTCAAACTCTTCACACAATATCATATCTCCCATTTCATCTTCATCTACATCCTCTGCCATTTCCATAATATTGTCCTCAAGTACATCGCCCTTGTATAGACCCTCTATATACTCCTTCCACCTTTCTGCTTTCCCTTCTTTGCTTAGAACTGGGTTTCCATCTGAGCTCTTGATGTTCATACACGTGGTTCTCTTAACTCCAAAGGTCTCTTTAATTTTTCTGTAGGCACTATCTATCTTACCCCTAGTGAGATAAGCCTCTACATCCTTACATTTGTCCTCTACCCATCCCTGCTTAGCCATTTTGCACTTCCTGTCGATCTCATTTTTGAGACAATTGTATTCCTTTTGCCTGCTTCATTTACTGCACTTTTATTTTTTCTCCTTTCATCAATTAAATTCAATATTTCTTCTGTTACCCAAGGATTTCTACTAGCCCTCGTCCTTTTACCTACTTGATCCTCTGCTGCCTTCACTACTTCATCCCTCAAAGCTACCCATTCTTCATCTACTGTATTTCTTTCCCGTATTCCTGTCAATTGTCCCCTTATGCTCTCCCTGAAACTCTGTACAACCTCTTATTCTTTCAGTTTATCCAGGTCCCATCTCCTTAATGTCCCACCTTTTTGCAGTTTCTTCAGTTTTAATCTACAGGTCATAGCCAATAGATTGTGGGCAGAGTCCACATGTGCCACTGGAAATGTCTTACAACTTAAAAACTGGTTCCTAAATCTCTGTCTTACCATTATATAATCTATCTGATACCTTTTAGTATCTCCAGGGTACTTCCATGTATGCAACCTTCTTCCATGATTCTTAAACCAAGTGTTATCTATGATTAAGTTGTGCTCTGTGCAAAATTCTACTAGGCGGGTTCCTCTTTCGTTTCTTAGCCCCAGTCCATATTCACCTACTATGTATCCTTCTCTCCCTTTTCCTACACTCTAATTCCAGTCACCCATGACTATTAAATTTTCGTCTCCCTTCACGATCAGAATAATTTCTTTTATTTCATCATACATTTCTTCAATTTCTTCGTCATCTGCAGAGCTAGTTGGCATGTAAACTTGTACTACTGTAGTAGGTGTGGGCTTCGTATCTATCTTGGCCACAATATTGCGTTCACTATGCTGTTTGTAGTAGCTTAGCCGCATTCCTATTTTCCTGTTCATTATTAAGCCTACTCCTGCATTACCCCTATTTGATTTTGTGTTTATAACCCTGTAGTCACCTGACCAGAAGTCTTGTTCCTCCTGCCACCGAACTTCACTAATTCCCACTATATCTAACTTTTACCTATCCATTTCACTTTTTAGGTTTTCTAACCTACCTGCCCGATTAAGGGATCTGACACTCCACGCTCCGGTCCGTAGAACGACAGTTTTCTTTCTCCTGATAACGACACCCTCTTGAGTAGTCCCCGCCCGGAGATCCGAATGGGCGACTATTTTACCTCCGGAATATTTTACCCAAGAGGACGCCATCATCATTTAATCATATAGTAATGCGGCATGCCCTCGGGAAAAATTACGGCCGTAGTTTCCCCTTGCTTTCAGCCGGTCGCAGTACCAGCACAGCAAGGCCGTTTTGGTTATTGTTACAAGGCCACATCAGTCAATCATCCAGACTGTTGCCCTTGCAACTACTGAAAAGGCTGCTACCACTCTTCAGGAAGATTACACACACGAGAAAGAATCGTGGAGGGCATTGTGCCTCCATCTTCTCGCGGCACAATAAATTGCTTTCCAGACAATTTACCATCCAGATTAACAGTCGGCATAATTGTATACGAATACGTTAAGAAACTATTCAATCTTGATACATCTAACATTGTGGGTTCCTTTCAAGAGCATTTCCTCTTCAGATGCCGATTGGTCGGAGTTCAAAACAAATTCATTACTGAACGGTAGGATGAGTTTCTTAACCTTATCTGCAAATTTTCGGACCGATTCCGCAGTTTGCTGTACATCGCCAAGTTGACCCTTTGTTTGAAATTTCTTTATCTTGTGTCTACCAACTCTGTAGCACAGTTTAAGTTTATGCACCCAACTACAGCTTCGTTTGAAATCACTGTGTCGACGAACTGTGCGAAGTTTGATGTGCATAGGTAGTAGCTGAGTATCATGCCCACCATGTAAATTGTATCGAGCATCCTTGAAACGCATAAACATCAGTTTTTGTAACGAGAGCGTCTTGTTGTCCCTTGAGTACCCCTTAGTTTTTCTTGTACACTACACGGTCATATTGCAACAGACGTGTTCCAAATTTGTTGACAACTGTTTCTTTACAATTCTGCCTATGATCTTTCATGTACGTAATTATGTATAGTACCCACTCCTTGGACAACGATTGTCCATTATTACGTTTCACTTGAGATGCCATTTGTGGCTCCATGAACGACAACGTTGATGAACTACATAATTCGACACCTGCTTCAATATCACTTTCACTTATTAAATACTTATCATCATGATTGTGTTACTCACTTACATTTTCCGCACGCTCGAGCACCACACATTCCACCAACTCGTCTTGCAGAAATGCTAATATTTCATCTGGCACTTCTTTCGCACTCAGCGAAATTCCTTGGGCTCCTTTCTGATGAAATGTCATCTTCGGCAACTGTTGTTACAGATATAATGTAGCTTTTACTTTGTTTATCGTTGCCATTCCTCTGCTTTGTACCGACACCACTAGCACTATAGCATTGTATACCTAAAATCTCGGCTCTGTTGCCATCAGCAGCCAATATTGTGATTGCCTTGTAGACAACTAATGCGGCAAATACAACAGTTCCATTTCCCATTTGCTCATACTCTCTTTTGTGGGTGGCATTTCGTGAATCTTACTCCGATTCTTGGGAGTCTTCTACACCTACTGTTATCTGGACTGGATTCAAAGTGGCGCAATCCGAAAAGCTAGCCCCCAGGTTCTCAGCATTCATTTGCTGGCTACGGGCTTGGCGACCCCGGGGTTCCTGAGCTGGGGACTGGTAAGCGCCGCCAGTCTGCTGTCACCGTAAGCTCTGGGCACGCTTCAACGACCACCGTGCGGCGCGGCGGTGGAATGTTGTGTGTCTCAGGGAGTGGGGATCTTGGCTTGGCCGCCCGCATCGCGAGGATGGAATAAACCTCTATAAACAACCCCTCAATCTCAAGGTGTGCTGCGCGCAGATGAGATGCATGGCTGTTGAGGTGGAACAGTCGTTAGCGGGCAATCTCTGGGGAACCTGCCGCACCTCAGTTGTATAAGGCTTACCTAGGCACGCGGGGCTCTGTCTAGGTGGACTCTTAGTTCCCTAGCTGCTCGTGGGACCGAGATGGGACCCTCGAACTTTTCTTCTTCTCCTCCCAGCGGAGAGAGTGAGCCGCTGGTAGGTTGTCACACCCAATCTAACAAGAGGGCTCGTGTAGCCAGTGCTCCTGATTCAGATAGTCGTAACAGAACGCATGCTGCTTCGCCGAATGTGTTACTTGTAATTAAAAGAAAAGATGGGAGTTTCGCAAAAGTTTCACCATTTTATATCCAGAAGGGCTTAGAAGGTATTGCTGGCACTCTAAAATCTTTAAAGCGCTTGCGAAATGGCACCTTGTTGGTTGAAACATCTAGCTTCCAGCAAGCCCAGAACCTTCAGAGGCGCAATTTCTTGGGGAGTTTGCGATAGAGACTGAATTTCACAACACCTTGAACTACAGCAAGGGTGTTGTGACTTGCAGAGATCTCGTTGACATGCCCCAAGACGAACGGAAGGCTGAATGGTCCCGGGAAGGAATTGTCGACTTGCAACACGTTATGAAACGGGTGGATGGTACTCTCGTTAAGACTGACTCGTTTATCCTTACATTTAACACCACCAAATTGCCAGAGCATGTGAAGGCCGGTTTCCTCCGTCTCAGTGTACGGCCTTATTACCCCAACCCCATGTGGTGTTTTAAATGCCAACACTTTGGACACACTAATCTCGGCTGTAGAGGGGAAGCCACTTGCGGGAATTGTGGTAAAGCCGCCCATGAGGGAGTTGGTTGCTCCTCTCCTCCCAAGTGTGTCAACTGCTCTGGGCATCACCCTGTGTGGAGTAGGGACTGCAGAGTTTTCCTTGAGGAATGGAAGATCCAGGAACTTAAAACTACAAAACGCCTCACGTATGGTGAGGCGAAGAAACTTTACAAGTCCATGCAGCCGCCCACGTTCGCTGCTTCCCTTTCTTCCGTTCTCAAACAGCCAGTGGTGAAAACCCATGCCACTACACAAACGGAGGTTGCTACTACCAGCACTAGCACCTGCGTTTGTCAATGTACTTGTGCTGCTGCCGTTCCTGTGAAGCCTGCTGCCCCCCCCCCCCCCCCCCCGGCCTTCAGACCAGGCCGTGGTAGCGGACGTCATGGAACTTCCTGCCCCTTCCCGGGTCCAGTCTTGTGCACAGCCCAGCGCTGCACCCCCTACTGCTTCTGAGGTTTTGGCACCAATGCCGCCTCAGGCCAGAAAATCGAAGCCAAAGACAAAGGTGAAGACTCGCCCGCTAAAGGAGACCGACGTTCTACAGTCTGCTGTTGTGGATGTCATTCTCTCTGACGTAGCTCTCGACTCCTCTTCAGAGGCGATGGAGGTTGATGTCAGACTGAGGCACTCATCTCGCCTCAAAACTGAGCCTCCGTCTGTTGTGAGCTCTCCTCCCCAACAGAAAGTGAGAATGAAGGTACTCCCACCCTGATAGATGGCTCCCATTATACAGTGGAACATGAATGGATTCCGGGCACATGTGGAGGAACTGCACCTCCTAGCACGGCAACACCCCCTATGCTTGTGTTTACAGGAAACGCATTTAAAACCATCTGATGCTCCTGTACTAAGGGGCTACACGTCATATCGCAAAGATGACCTGACTGGAGAAAGGGCCAAAGGCGAAGTCGCTGTGTTTGTCAATAATGACCACCACTACTCTGCTCTCCCCCTGGATACTGACCTGCAAGCAGTTGCAGTTGCAATTCATTCACCTCGGAGGCTTGCTGTTTGCTCCCTTTATTTACCCCCTCTGGATGCAATGACCTTAGACGCTCTCACAGATCTTATCGACCAACTCTCCTGCCCATTTCTCCTCCTGGGAGACTTCAATGCCCATAATGTCCTGTTGGGCTCCAATTCCCTTTGCGCTCGAGATCGAATTTTGGAGAGCCTCCTAACATCTCAAGTGCTGTGCATCCTCAACACAGGTACTCCGACTCATTTCTCTCCTGCTACAGGGTCAGTCTCAGCCATTGACCTATCTTTCTGCTCTCCAACCCTCACTGACTCTGTTCACTGGGAGGTCATTGACGACCTTAATTCCAGCGATCACTTCCCTATCCGCATGCATCTCCTGGATGGTGTATTGCTGGAGCAGCGGCCACCATCGTGGATAATTGGCAGGGCTAACTGGCCACTGTTCACTCGGTTGGCTGTCTTTGACCGCCACAATCGCATCCAAGAATGGGTGGATCACATCACGCTTGTGATCCATCATGCTGTTGATCTGTCCATACCACATTCCTCTGGTATTCTTAAGCGGCGCTTTGTGCCTTGGTGTACAGAAGAGTGCCGTGCTGCCATCCGGGACAGGCGTGCGGCTCTTCGCCTATTTAAATGCCGTCCAACAGCGGTCAATCTTACCGCCTTTCGAATCACGAGAGCCAGGGCACGCCATGTCATTAAAGAGAGCAAGAAAAGGTCATGGCAGGCGTTCCTGGACTCCATCAACCGTTCCACTTGTTCCACAAAAGTATGGGAAGCCATCCGGCGTATTTCCAGTAAACAAAGCCTTTTACCAATAGCTGCTGTCGTGAACCAGGGATGCTTCCAAACTACACCCAGAGCCATTGCTCAGACGCTGGCAGAGCATTTGGCACAAAGTACTGCCACTGCAAATCAGGATCCAGCGTTTCGTCGCTGCCGTGCGACTGTCGCAAGAGCGAACTAGGACTTTCGGTCGAACAGTTCTGAGGCGTACAACTCCACTTTGTCCATGTGGGAACTTGAATCGGCTCTTAGTGAGACTTCTAACACTGCACCAGGTTACGACCGCATCCGGTACTCCATGCTTCGACGTCTGCCAGCGGCGTCAAAGGAAATCCTCCTCGAATGTTTTAATCTCATATGGCAGACAGGAGTGTTCCCCACCTTGTGGCGGGAGGCAATCCTCATCTCCCTCCTCAAACCTGGAAAGGACCGCAGATGTCCCAGTAGTTATAGTAGTATCTCCTTGACAAGCTGTGTCGGAAAGACCCTGTAACGGATGGTTAACCGGCGTCTGGTCTGGCTGTTAGAGACCAGAAAGCTCCTTAGCCGCTTTCAGTGTGGATTCCGAAAATTTCGGTCCACGGTCGACAACCTGACCCTCCTAGAGACGGCTATTCAGCAGGCTTTTCTCCGTCAGCATCACTGTGTTGGTATCTTCTTTGATATCAGTAAGGCATATGATACTACTTGGAGATACTGTATTCTTGCACAACTGCATCAATGGGGCTTTCTTGGCCGCCTCCCGATTTTCATTCGGTCTTTCCTGTCTCAGCGGTTTTTTCGGACCCGCGTTGGTAACACACTGATCGCTTTGAGAAAGAGAACGGTGTCCCCCAGGGCAGCGTTTTAAGCGTTACCCTCTTTGCCATAGCCATCAACAGTATAACGTCTACAGTGCTCCTTATTTGTGGACGACTTTGCTGTTTTCTGTTCCTCGTCCAGTGTTGCAACCGTGAGCCGTCAGTTGCAGCTAACAGTGCGGCGGTTAGAGGAGTGGGCTGCAAAGACGGGTTTTCGGTTTTGTTCATTTTAATCGTTCTCGTCGTCTTTTTACTTTGCCTGCCTTGCATATGGGGGATACTGTCCTGCATTTTAGAGACACAGTGCGGTTTCTGGGCCTAATTTTTGACTCCAGGTTGTTATGGCTGCCACATCTACGTGACTTGAAAGCCAGAATCATGCAGGCACTCAACATCCTCAAGTGCCTCAGCCACAGGTCTTGGGGAGCGCACAGGGCGCGTCTCCTTCCGTTTTACCGAGCTTTCGTGCGTTCACAGTTGGACAATGGGTGCACAGTACATGGGTCAGCGAGGCCTTCTTATTTGCAGATCCTTGACGCTGTTCACCATGCTGGGATTCGACTGGCCATGGGTGCTTATCGGACCAGTCCCATACCCAGCCTCTGTGCTAAGGCTGGGGAACCGCCACTTACCATCCGGCGGCAGCTCTTGCTGGTGCGCCAGGTTTGTAAGTTTCTTGCAGCTCCCAGCTCGCCTGCTCACCATCTTGTTGCCCATCCACCTCTGGACCGCCTTTTCTCCCACCGTCCCCGGGCTACGTTGCCGTTTCGGATCCGTGTGCAACGTGTACTAGAGTTCCTCGGTGTGGAGTCTGTACAACCCAAAATCCAGGGTTTTAACCGCCTGCCACCCTGGTTACTGAAGAGGCCCGGAGTGGTTTTAGATTTATTGCAGTACAAGAGAGATTGCACTCCTGCCACCGTTTTTAATGCAGCATTTTCTGCCATTTTATCTGAGCACCACGACTATGTAGCTGTTTTTACGGATGGGTCGAAACAAGGGGATTCTGTTGGGTGCTCAGTTGTTTTTCCAGATCGTGTCTTCAAGGTCCGCCTGCCTCAGACTTTCACTGTCATTGATGCAGAATTGTCTGCGATCTTGCGGGCACTGGAGCACATGAGACATACTTCCTCTCCTAAATTTCTTGTCTGTTCCGATTCACTCAGTGCCCTTCACTTATTGCAACGTTTGTATCCGGCAGACAAAACTGTCCAGACCATCCAGGATGCCCTCCTCCGACTACAGCGACTGGGGAAGGTTGTATCTTTCTGTTGGGTTCCGGGGCATGTCGGCATTGCTGGGAATGAAAGGGCAGATCACGCAGCCAAGGATGCGTGTCTCGCCCCACAAGTATCTCAGTGTGCTATCCCCTTGCACGCACTCACCTCGCTGTTGAGCTTACGGGTTATGCGTCGTTGGGAGGATGAGTGGCTGGAAGTGACTGACAATAAGCTCCGTATAGTCCAGCCCACAACGCGTGTCCGGTGTACTTCCTTTCAGCCCCATCGATGGGACGAGGTTCTCCTCACTCGGCTTCGAATAGGCCACAGCCCTATGCGCATAGCTACCAAACTACTACTGATAGGCGTAGTTAGCAATTGAATGATTTTGATAGAGAACAAACAATGTATTTACCTCATTAGTGTTCAAAAGTCATAATGTATATAGCAGTTCATGACATACAGTCTTAAAAATTTCAAAACTCCGCCATCTCTCTCTTCACATCCACCACTGCTGGCGGCTCACCTCCAACTGCGCAACGCTACGCGCTGTTAAAATCCAGCTGCCGCTGTCCAACACTACAATGGCGAGTATTACAACAATGCCAACCGGCCACAGACTGCACACAGCACAGCCAGTGATTTTTATACAGAACGCTATGTGGCGTTATCAATAAGGAAACCTAAACAGCCTACTTACATAGCCCCCATGCTCCCCACAAAAAATTTTACAAATTGTTTTGGGCAGTGGCCAATACCGATTTGAAAGATTTTTTGATAATTATAATCACAATGACAAAGAAATCAAATGCACACACTTATTGATACTATGTTGGTCAAAAGCTAAAATTTTCTCACAGTCCATAAAGACAGTCCTGATCATTCATCACAGTAAAATAGCAGTGCTTTTCTCAAAGTCTGAGCAGTAAAAGAAAATGTACATGGAAGTAGTGGATTTCCATGCTGTCTTGAAGAAGTAGTGTTGTCCTTCCAACAGACAGACAGTGCTGACTCTTGACATGCAGACAGGTAATGGGCCACAACAGAGCAAACCCACAGCAGAGTCAGTTGAAGTTTTGAAGAATATTGGTAGGTTGGTCAACACAGAGTAGACCCATTGTAGTGCTGGTAGAGATTATGGTATTATTGGGCCACCAGAGGTGCAGACCCACTGCAGTCCTTGTAGAAATAATGGTATTGGTGAGTCATCAAAGGTGTAGACCCACTGTAGTCCTTGTAGAGATAGCTAGCAGCCAATTGTTGCGATTGTGCAGGTGCACAATCACCATCGAAGAGTCTTGCAAACAATACCGCAAGTCCTTGAACCACCACTTGTGCACTCACAAAGTTTTTTTCTAATTCTCCTTAGAACCAGCAATGCTGTTAACCAGTCTCTTGCTGAATTATCAACATACGTCCTAACACTAACAGTCCTCTGTTTTTCACATATTGTGTATATACTATGACCAACAGATATATGTGCAGTGAAATGAATGCTTACAAGTTACTTAATTTTATGAACTGGTGTCAATTACAATATTATAACATGAGAATACAATAAAAAAGGTACAAAATACATCATTAAAAACATAATAGTACAGATAACATTTGCAGTAATACAGGCTTTACAAAAGAATCGAAATAACAAATACATCAGTGTTACAAAAATTATCACATAAATACATACATAAAAGATCAGAATAACTTTTGAAACATCAACTTCACACATGAGCATTAGAACAAAACAGAATAAATAATGTGTAAACATCTTTACGAAGTAAATAACATGTTATTAATGCAGATTATATTTGAGGATAACAGTATTCCTCATCATAGTGAATGTAGCTTAGTATTAGAAGAGAAAAAATTCTATGAAACAGTACACAGAGACAGGAAGAAAATAAATACACAAGGGTACACAAACACATACTGGGATAACACAAAAGGAAAGGACAGGGTTTGTTTTCAGGGTAACATTTGGTACTGCAGTCCAGCCCAAAACTTCATTCCATAGATCGTCCCTCTTATTTCAACATTTGCTTCAGCCAAAAAAAAAAAAAAAATCCCATCCAAGCATGCTTTCTGTATTCTGTTCACATCCTCTTTCAAAAATAGTTTTCTCCACTCTACACTACTTTTTTTGCCAACCATTTTCTTATAGCTTCTCAATGCTTTTCCTCCAATTCATCATAGTTAGTTTCTTATATAGTCTACCCCCTCTTAAGCTAACTTAAACCTACTGAGCTCAGATGCTAAACTAAGCGATGACGCAATGCAGCAGCACAAAACAATTAACACAAACAGCAATGACAAAAAAATGAAAGTAAGCAAAGCCAGCAGCAATAAATGTAATAACTTATACCTAAACATGACAAACCCACAATCAGAAAAAATAGTACACTAAAGACAACAACGCACATAAGGGAAATGTATATTCACATCTTAATGTCTATATAACTAAAGTGGTGCACGACAAAAACTTATTGTAAAAAAAATATTACCATGTACTTGAAAAGAAAATTATGTATGTAGTTCTGTGAAGGAAAATGTCTTTTTGTGCTCCCTCATTTTTTTGGAGTATATCACATTATTATTATATACTGGATCTGTAGACGGAAAATATTTATATTAGTACATCTATAAAATTATATTTTAACTAATGCTGCAGGGTGCAGGGCAGCTAGAAAGTAGATATTAAACAAATTGAGCAATCTCTCAACTAGAAAGACAATAGATGTAAAAATGTTTCTCATCGTTTCGTTAGGCATTTTAGTAAATATCATAAATTAAGAACTCTACAGTGTAAACATGTTTTCAAGTTTGAGGGTGTTGTATTTACGATGCTTTCTACAAAGGAATGTCAATAGCGAGGTTAATGGTCCCCTTTTTTCTCCACCTGTGCCTCTGAAAGGCATTACGTCACGGTCACTTACCTATCTTACCGAAATATTTACGACAGCAGTTTCCGCTACAGTGGCAATCTCATATAAAAAATTTCACAGATCAAGAATTTGCATTACAAATGTGTAGAAACAAAATCCTATAAATATAACAGTGTCCAAAAATATTTTTTTTGGCATTGTGGTACATTCACGCATTTACACACATTTCATATCTCTTAAAGTACGATTCTTGGTTTCCAACAACCTTTTTCACAAACCAGAGTCCCTAACCACTACTCATTATTCTTACCTTATTATACATATACATATTCGTCGACACTTCTTCAATATTTCATCATAAGAAATACGTAGCATAATCAGATTCCTCATATACGGTAGCATCATCGTATTGATCGTAAACATACCGCAACAGCATAACACACACAGTCATCATAATAATAACATCATAACACCTCAGTCAAATCTCAAAATCGTCGTAGCTTCCTCCAATAATTTCGAAACCTAAAAAAAAAAATTCTCTGTTCATGTCAAAAGTGTCATCTGCCTGAAACGTACTTTAAAAATCATGATCTCATACCAAATACGACATTCAGATCTCTCATAGTATCACAGTGGCTCTGAAAATATATGAACATTTCCCAAAGTACAGACTAAATACAATTTCATAAGTGTGAAGTTATCCAGCCGTGTAATTACGTACATGTCTGTCACTGATGTAGTAAAATAAATATTTGTCTCTCTCAGTTAAATGATCAGATAGCTGTGTAATTCTGTGTTAGAGAAATATGGTGCTGATGTGTAAAGTTGTATAAGCAAATACCATATTAGCTAGGGCTCCTTGTGCTTGCCACACACATGGTACACAAAGTAAGCGTGTACACCCCTGAGGATTAATGTAATTATACCCTCAGGTGTTACAGATTACAGCAATGGAATGAAATTTATCACGGAAAACCTTTGTATCATTGTACTTCAAATATCTTTAAAAATAAATGTTTTAAGTACAAAATTAATCACTCAAATACGTGTACTGTAGCGCTAAACTGTGCGTCTTGTTGTAAGACAATCTCTCTGGAAGTGTCGTAGTTATCGTCCTCCGAAAGCTAAGTTCTACAGAAGTCAATGTACTTACCTCATGATAAACAAAGCTGAAATGCTTTGCGTATAGATATTTAGTTATTACGCTTGTTGCCGTGATGAAGAAAGTACTGTGCTGTAACGTATTGTTGTGGTACCGAAAAGACTGTCTCCTTGTAGCTATACCACAAAAGTTACTACTAAAACATGTTTTAGTTTCCAGAAGAATTCAGAAAAATTGTGCAGATATACAACAGATACACCGCAAAAGCAACATTGTAAATTGTCACTCATTAGTAGCGTCGTGATAAAATCGTGTAGTTGTCACAAAAACTAGCAACTATGTCATCTGGTATCTCACAGGAAGTACTTTAAATCCAGATTGTATCATCAATTAAACCAAAATGTTGCATTAAAATCTCATTAGCAGTACCAGTGTATGTCCTAAGTATGTAAGCCTGACAGTCGTTACGTGATCGTGCAACTAACAAGCAAGAATGTACAAATACAACACTGTGTCCTTCGTTCACTATAACAATGCATTCGTAATTTCTGTTTAAATAAGTTCTCTTGGTTCTTGACTGGATATTTAACTTCAAACATTGTTGCATGTTAAAAGATTCTCTGTCTGACAAAGCATACTAGTAATGTAAAGTGAAAAGTTATATGGCAAAGACAAAGTTATCTGTGTCATATTCATTACTACTGAAATGCGATCTTTCTCTGTAACTACTATTATTCTGCCAGTAGTTGTCATGTGGATGGTGTCTGTTTTGGTCACGATTTGCGGCGTTGTAAGAATAGCCTTGTCGTGTCCTGTTATTATTTCTGTCATCATGGAATTGTGACGGACGTGACCTGTGGTGTTTATTTTCCTGTTTCCGCATCCCGCTACTGCCTGTGTCAATTTCTAATTCTTGTAAGAGTCCCTGAAAAGCTTCAGTGTCGTCTTTGCAACGTCCTGCTAAAATAATATGTCGTAAATGTTCAGCAGTTTGATTAAGCAAATGCGGATGAGTTCTGAGGGGCTGTATGGGTTTGAAAGATACTGATTCTTATGCAACATGTCTTCAACATATTTCATAAGACTGGAAAATTCAGACTGTTCGAAACGTTTCATCATTATGATGCTATGTTTTACCTGGTCTTGTGTAGCTTGAGACCAGTATGCTAAGAGGAAGGCGTGATAAAATTCTCCTTCACTGTGGCAATCATGAACGACCGATCGCATTCTTACAGCTAGTTCATTCTCTAAGTAGCAACACATAAATTTTAATCTGTGCTGCAGTGACCAGTTGGGAGGAAAACGATGAGAGAACTGATGAAGCCACGCTTTTGGATGAATGTCGTTGCCAGAATTCTTAAATGTTATGAATCTACGTGTAGCAATGAACAGCTTATAGTCAAAATCATCGTGTCGGCGAGTCGCACATCGCTCATTGTTACTTCGTTTCGGCGGTTCCATCTCAAAATTCATGCGCCTTGCCAATTTCTTTCATAATTTCCCAAGTGTCCTGTGTTATTATTTTGTGGTTTTTTCGTATTGCTATGTCCCTCTTCCCGTCCTGGAGCTCGAGTGACCTTTGAAATATGTAATTATTGTATTACTTGTGCCAACTGATCTTGTACTTCCCGGACTCCTCTTTTGTACTGTGTATTGATTTGATTTTGATTCTGTTTGAATTTTCTAATTTGTTCACACTCTTCAGTGTCAGTGAAGGCTACAGGTCTTGTGTCATTCAGATCATCATCCACCTTTGTAGATAAGTTAGTGAACTGATCCGAAAGTTCAACTACTTTCTCTGATAATGAAGTAATTTCCTCCACGTGTCTTTCAATTTTCGGAGTATCTACTGTGTCCTTTAAGTTTTCTTGAGTTTTTGCAAGTTGCGTAACCGAATCGGTAGATGCAACGGAGTCAATTTTAGCTTGCAAGGTCTCATGATTTTCATGAACAATAGTTTGCAGTTCTTTTATGGATGCTTCGCGATTCTGTAATGCATTTTCATGCCGCGAATAAATAATGCTCACAAATTTGTGTTTTTACGTCATTACAGACTTTTTGACATTTCGATTCGATTTTATGTAATTCAGTAATTAAATATTCACATGTTTGTTGAAGCGTATGTTCCACTGAATCTAACTTTTGAAGCTTTTGTTCCATTGAGTCTAACTTTTGCTGTGTTTGTCTGTGATTTTGTTCCATTGTGTCTAACTTTTGCAGCTTTTGCTGTGTTTGTCTCTGATTTTGTTCCATTGTATCTAACTTTTGAAGATTTTGTTCCATTGTGTCTAATTTTTGAAGCTTTTGTCCCATTTGTTGCATTAATTGTAATAACAATGCACTGGTGTCTGAAACATGTTCCTCAGTGCTATTCGGCAATGCATTTGAACCGGCAATATTCGCAGTTTGAAAAACAGAAAATGTGTCTTGACTTATTTGAGAAAACGGTGAGGACGCAAAACCTGAATCTACAGTATTTGCAAGATTGTGGTCTGTCATTCCCAATTCCTAATGCGAGCTGTTGCCGACCGATCGATCGATAATGCTTCCCTGTTCACTACCTGTTTCACTGTCTGCACCATTATTATACGCCCGCTCCATTTCCCCATGCATAGTTACCAAATTAGTACTTTGTTAATTCATTACACAGTGGTGCTAGTAAGCTACGCTCGTCGTCAATATTATTTCTCAGTTTACTTTGGAGCCTAGTGTTACGTTTTTCACACGCCATTATTGTCACAATATTTCACTCAATAACACAGAAAACCACAATTTGAAGAGCAAAACTTAGAGAACACATTAACGTAGCACTTAAAATAATATCTACTTAATTGCAAGCGCAGCTGCGAAATACTTCGTGCAAAACTACATGCATGCCACAACTGTTTTACTGTACAACAGTGGAAGACTATAACTACAAAGGAAATTCTCTCTATGTTTACTCGCTAGCAATAAACAAAAGCTACACTAATTACAGAAACTACAAAAAAAAATATCAGAAGATTCCAGTGAGGTATCGTCGGCTAAGGGTCGACATATGAAACGTCCTCTTAGAAAAATTATACAAGACTGTGCTTAAACTGACACACAATATTTTTAGCGCAACGCAATCTGACTTTCAAAAATTCCTACAAAAGAATGGCCCTGACTAACATTAACCTATACCTTTCACAAATCACTTACCTCACCAAAAATTTTCGTTACTCGAACTACTGCATTACAGCGAGCGCCACTACTGCCAGCTAAATAAAAGATTCAAACTACGGAAGGCTCTAACTACTGATAGGCGTAGTTAACAATTGAATGATTTTGATTGAAAACAAACAATGTATTTACCTCATTGGAGTTCAAAAGTCATATTGTATATAGCAGTTCATGACATCCAGTCTTACAAATTTCAAAACTCCGCAAAAGGTTCTGTTGAACTATGCTAACAGAGCGGAAGTCGATAGATGTGATGTACACGTACAGACAGACAAACGATGACAGTTTGAGAAAAAGTGGATGATTTATTCAAGAGAGAGTATTTTACAAACTGAGCAGGTCAGTAACTGATGGTCTACTACTGGCCCTACGAAAGATATTATTCGGATTGGCATTGATTGATACTGTTGTTGGATGTGCTACTGATCGATATCATGATAAATTGTGTCCAGATTGCGCGTAAGATAGTCAAAATCGTAACCTGGCTGAAGGGTTCTGACCATAGTTCTCTAAAGGTTCACAATTTTGGAGAGTTCCGACGAACTTGCTAGCCAATGTAGGGTTTGCGAAGCACGAAGGCAACCATTACAAAGTTCGCCGTGTGGGGACGAGCGGTATCTTGCTGAAATGTAAGACCAGGATGGCTTACCATGAAAGGAAACGAAACGGGGAGTAGGACATAGAGGACGCACCGCTGTGCTCTAAGGGTGCAGCGGATGACAACGAACAGATTTGTTCCTGTAAAATAGGACTGTTTATGCTCAGCTTTGAAAACTACTCGGGTGTAGGATATTAAATGCCAGCGAATTTTCCTTATTAGCTGTCGTTCACTGATGAATAACGCTCCAGAATTACTATGAAATGAAATGGCACCCTAGACCACCACTCATGGATGTCTGGCTGTATGGAGGGAGAGAATTGGGTGTGACATTGCTGTGGGGTGCGTCTAAAGACGTCTCCGTTGGCCATTGGGGCTCATTTCGAAACGGGACTTACCACTGAAGTCAAATCTACTCCATTCAGTGAGATTACTTGTCGTAGATACGTCTGATGGGCTATATGTCATACATTGCTGAGACTAGCTGAGTCACCCGTGGTACACGCCATCCAACGGCATTATCTATTGTGAACTACTGGTCGTAGGTAGTGTCGGAAGTTCCATGCCGCTTTTCGCGGATGATACTGTAGTATACAGAGGAGTTGCAGCATTAGAAAATTGCAGCGAATTGCAGGAAGATCTGCAGCGGATAGGCACCTGGTGCAGGAAGTGGCAACTGACCATTAACATAGAAAAATGTAATGTATTGCGAATACATAGAAAGAAGGATCATTTATTGTATGATTATATGGTAGCGGAACAAACACTGGTAGCAATTGCTTTAGTAAAATATCTGGGAGTATGTGTACGGAACGATTTGAAGTGGAATGAACATATAAGGCGGGTGCCAGGTTGAGATTTATTGGGAGAGTTCTTATAAAATATAGTCCATCAACAAAGGAGGTGACTTACAAAACACTCGTTCCACCTACACTTCAGTATTGCTCATCAATGTGGGATCCGTACCACGTCGGGTTGGCAGAGGAGATAGAGAAGATCCAAAGAAGAGCGGCGCGTTTCGTTACAGGGTTATTTGATAAGCGTGATAGCGTTACGGAGATGTTTAGCAAACTCAAGTGGCAGACTGCAAGAGAGGCGCTCTGCATCACGGTGTAGCTTGCTGTACAGGTTTCGTGAGGTATTGAATATATTGCCTCCCCCTACTTATACCTCCCGAGGAGATCACGAATGTAAAATTAGAGAGATTCGAGCGCGCACGGAGGCTGTCGGGCAGTAGTTCTTCCTGCGAACCACACGCGACTGGAACAGGAAAGGGAGGTAATGACAGTGGCACGTAAAGTGGCACCTTTCGTAAAGTGGCACCTTTGGGTGGATTGCGGAGTATAAATGTAGATGTAGATGTAGACGCAGATGTGGTACGCGCCAGAATGAACCTGTTGAAATCCGTTTGTCTGAAGCTCTACAATTTCTACCGGAAAATTGTTCAGCGATGTGGCCATATGTGGAGGTCATTTAAAACATTGTTATGTGAGATTCCGTACAATAGACACACTCCATTTCTATGAGAATGTCACATAGAAGTCTTCGATAATCGTGAACTCGAGTCCTTCCTCTTTTCCTCCTCTTAGCTGCGATCATGCTTTTACGTTGATGTCGTTGGTATTTCCTTCTATCTCTGATCCTCTTTCAAGTCACCAATATTTATTGTCCCTCCTTCACTATGTAGTCTCCTGTCATTCTCTTGAAAAAAACTGATTTTGACAGAATTGTTCTCATCATTGTCAATGTCCAGGCAAACCGAGCTATTTTCTTCAGCTTTGGTCGATATTTCTGTTGATATCCATAGATCTGTCGACTGGAAAACATTCATGTGAAAATTTTATAATAATTATTGAACTTGAATTAACTAAAGATTCACTGAAAAATCGAACCTGCAAAAAAAAAAAAAAAAAAAAAAAAAAAAAAAAAAAAAAAAAAAAAAAAAGTACTTGAAGAATGCTTCGACAACCGAAATCTACGATATTACTTCTATGTATTCAGCCGTATCAGTGACGCATGCAATTTGGCCGCTCCTCTCTATATCTCCAGTTTTAGTAAAAGTTTTCTACGTTATGGAACATTTATGGAGAACTGGCAGCAGAGAAGAGCCTGAGACAAATAACTTCTTCGTCGGCCGCAGCAGCTTCTTGGGCAGCAGCGCAGGAAACGTTTCATTTAATGCATTCATCCTAATTGGATGACGGAGACCCCGAGGGCGCGGAATCCGATCTCCGGAAATGAAAAACTGAAGCCAAGTAAATTAATTCTCGCAGTTCACCCCCATTCCTTCCCTGTCCCGTCAGAGATGTATAATGAATTCTCGGAACATCTTTTCGTAGTTCCGGGAACGGTTCGTACCTCACATTTAGCATGAGACGTTTCTAATTGTAATATTTGTCTTTTGAAATTAAGATCCCTGAAAAAACAATAGGTAACCGTTTCTTTTCGCACCTGGAAGCACATACAACCAAAGAAAAGAAAATAAGAAAAATGCCAAACGTATTGGATGTTCGGGTATTATTTGAAACCATTTATTTTTGTAGTTGCATCTATAAATTGAACTGCATTCTTCGTTTTTAAACTCACTTCATCACAACCTTCAGTTATTTGACAATAATAAAATTTAAAAAAATAATCCCATTGGGAAAATTGTTCAAAATAAGTTGCTGTAGGAGACTAGTACGTAATAGTCAGGAAATATGAAATTGGGAAAATTCAGACACTCCCGTACATGTGCGAAAAAAAGCATATTTTACATATACAGAAAGCAGTTCTGGGATTGTACTTATCAGCTACGGGAAATGTAATTTGATTCGACAGCAAATTTGTTACGTCTGTCAGTCTCGAAACAAGACTCAGAAACAATTACTTGTTTGTGTAGCAGAGATGATTCGCATTATATTCATCTCATTGCGTAAGTAACAAATGGAGTGGCCATTCTCAGCAGCTGCAAAGGAAAGGTGGGTTTGTGGAATACCAAACACTTGATATTGCGCGACATTCCATCTTGGACTTCACGACATAAGAAAAGAACCATCTGTGTCCATAGTCAAATATCGAGCAGTCCATAACGATCTACTACTACTTTTCTTAATCTGTTGTGTAATCGTTAGTGCAGCCTGCGTTTTCTGTAGTTAGTCCTTATTTCTGAAAATTGACTTCCAAAAATTATCTCAAATTGCAAAAATAGTTTTTCTAAGCTGTAAGTTACACCATGTCTGAAGACGAAGTGGACTCGTTACAGTGGATTAGGGTATTATTTTTAAGTAGATCACACGACTCCTGCTTGGGACGAAGACTATACTAATCAGAAATGACAGTGTTCCGTATTGCTATTCCGCTGGTAGCCTAAATTCATCTACCTGCCATCTAGAGGCTAAGACACCGGCTGGTTCAAGCAAGCATATGGTGGCCGTGAGTAGAATTCCGAGCCCAACCTTCTGAAAGAGGCGCAGCATGTTGTGACAAACAGGATTAGAAGCATAATAAATATTGTCACAGAAGAGAGTGATTATGTCAGTGCCCTAGCATGATTTTCGTATAAATAAATCCTACACATCAGTATTACACATAACTGAGAACAAGGTTTCTATCTTACTGCCAATTTGTAAATACACAACTGTCCTCTGGAACATGCTTCACGAACACCATAATTCTCTCGTTGTATCTACGTGGAGGTTTAAAAATACTTTAAGCGTCATTCACCTATGTTCAGAATCACCACGGATCTCCTAACAGATTTGTTGCTGTAAAATAGGACTGTTTATGCTCAGCTTTGAAAACTACTCGGGTATAGGATATTAAATGCCAGCGAATTTTCTTTATTAGCTGTCGTTCACTGATGAATAACGCTCCAGAATTACCATGAATTACAGACGTCATTCGTGAGCAAACAGATGGTGCTGCATGGATTCGGTCTTTTTGGTTGTCAGTATTGTAGTTCCTCAAGTCTTCGAGCCCAGGAACAAACTTTTGGTCTATCTCGTTTCCATTCCTCTAGCTGAAGGTCCTACCAGCTTCCATTTCTTCTTATTAATCCCATAATAACCCCTTCCAAAAGAATTTTTTTTTTTGCTGATCTACTTCGTAGTTTACCTGTGTCTCCTACGAAAGCATCTCTCTGCTGCCCGTTGTCTTCCAGGTTTTGAATGGTTTCGCATTAAGATCAAACGTCTCAGTGCCACAAGTCACAGCTGACTGCACATTCTCTGGTCCACACTCATTAAAAGCGTAATTTCACAATTCTTCTGCAAATGATAGAAGGTGTTAATAAACCTTTGAGGTCAAGAAAGATATAAATAACAATCTGTAATATGGAATTTTAGTTTATCAGTTCAAAGAAGCGAAGGCGAACGCCACTACTGAGAACAGGCATAGCATAGCAAGGGCAGAATAGCAGAGAAACGTTAACAGTATACCTAGCACTTCTGATCAAACGAAAGACGGAGTTCATTAAGTACTTATGGTACGTTACTGTCGTTCAGAACAATGATTATGATGCCCTTAAACGGGAAAGCTACATACATGAATAACAAATAACTGAATACACAACATAAATTTACTGAGCACGTGAAGATCGAAATGAAATGAGCGTGGAAGAATTTCTGTAAACTAGGATAGTATACAGAATACCAAATGATAAGGGTTACATGTAGCAACCAATAACCGAAAAAATAAATGCAGCGTCTTCCACTAAGCGAAGTAAACGTAAAGGACGTGGCAGAACAAAAGTATTCGAATACAAATTCCATATTACACGTACCCATTTTTTTATTGGTTGCAAATATAAAGCTCTTAGAATGTAGACCTAACAAAAAAGGTGTTAAACAAGGCAAATGGTCAAGCTCAAATTAGATTTTCAAAAATTCCATATTACACTTCAGTGCACGTTCGAACTTGCTTGATAACACTACGTGTAACTATTCGGCGATCCTCAAATAATTCTTTTATCGGGGGGCAACACTTTTTATACTTCACATGATCAATTCGTTCCTTGTATTTACTCTCTCTGTAGATTTCGCCTTTCAACCATCCCCACAGTTAAAACTCTAAAGATGTAATGTGTAGCGGCCTTGCTGTCCAAGTAAAGTAAGTTTTAGGTGACAAGTCACCTGACAATTAGAATTTTCAGTGGCCTCGTCCTGTTAGAAGAACATACTCATTCTTCTTTTACAAAGAAGTGTACTCGAAAAAATGTCTTCACAAATGTATGTGGATTTCTTCGAAACAACGTTTTGAGCCCAGTGTGTTACTGACACCGCCGCAAGGGAAAGAGGCATCATCAACAACCATTTATTAATGGGATTAAACGTCGATTAGTGGTCAGTTATTGTCAAACTTGCAGTCGTCTGCTTTCATCTACAGTGCCTTGTGAATGATAAGAATGTAAGCCACGCACACGTAGTGTCCGTAATTTTCTCGTATGTGGAAGACTGACACATGTAGAAATTCAGCTTGTGTTAATAAAAGTCTCTGTTCTACCAACTCAATAGCTTTTACTTCATCCGTAGTCCTACGATTTGCATGGTCTGATGACATGAGATCGCTTGGCACTTCACCAATCGTACGCAACTTTGTAAACACACGAGTGAGCAGTTAGCACATCTCCCACCCATTCTCTTAGGAAGCTGCAGCGTTTTTATTACAAAACCGGGAAGCTAGTAGATTATCGGAATATTCAGAATATCGAAGTATGAGCTGAAGTTTCACTTTTAATCGCGCAGTACGTTTCATATCAGCGCACACATTGCTGCAGAGTGAAAAATCCATGTGGAGACCTACAAAGAGAACACGGCGAGTGCCAGTAGCCAATCTCCCAGAAACATCGTTCAGTGGAAAGAGGGTCAAAGTAAGCGAATATGTTTCTCGGCTTTTGCTCAGATATTTGATCGTTTCTGAGGGAACGGCGGTCAAAATATTCGACGCAATTTATGTGCCTTTGAGCGAATAAATAGTTAAAACAAAACGATGGCACAGTGATTAGTTTCGTGGTTTCACACTTTTGTGCCCCGTTTTCGGAACCCAATTATTATTTTTATTTTTATTTTTACTTTACATTATGTGATAAAAAGTATCCGTACACACCCAGAAACATACATTTTTCACATTAGTTGTATTATACTGCCACCTTCTGGCAGGTGCTCACCATCAGCGACCTCAGTAGTCATTAGACATCACGCGGGAGCGGAATGGGGCGCTTCGCGGGACTCACGGACATCGAACGTGGTCAGGTGATGGTCACTTGTGTCATACGTCTGTACATGGTATTTCCACACACCTAAACATCCCTAGGTCCACTGTTTCCGATGTGATAGTGAAGTGGAAGCATGAAGGGACACGTGCAGCACAGAAGCTTACAGGCCGACCTCGTCTTTTGACTGACAGAGAACGCCGACAGTTGAAGATGGCCGTAATGTGTAATAGGCAGACATCCATATAGACCATGACACACGAATTGCAAGCTGCATCAAGATCCACTGCAAGTACTGCAACAGTTAGGCGGGAGGTGAGAATACTTGGATTTCATGGTCGAGCGGCTGCTCATAAGCCACACATCACGCCGGTAAATGCCAAACAGCGCCTCGCGTGGTGTAAGGAGCGTAAACATTAGACGATTGAACAGTGGAAAACGCGTGAAGTGACGACTCGCGGTACACAATTTGGCAATCCAAAGGCAGGATGTGGGTATGTCGAATGCCCGATGAACGTCATCTGGCAGCGTGCGTATTGTCAACAGTAAAATTCGGAGGCAATGATGCTACGATGTGGTCGTGTTTTTCAAAATGTGTGTGAAATCTTACGGGACTTAACTGCTAAGGTCATCAGTCCCTAAGCTTACACACTACTTAACATAAATTATCCTAAGGACAAACACACACCCATGCCCGAGGGAGGACTCGAACCTCCGCCGGGACCAACCGCACAGTCCAAGACTGCAGCGCCTGAGACCGCTCGGCTAATCCCGCGCGGCGTGTGTTTTTCATTGAGGGGGCTTGCACCCCTAGTTGTTATGCGTGGCACTACCTCAGCACAGGACTACATGGACGTTTTAAGCACGTTCTTGCTACTCACTGTTGAATAGTATTTCTGGGATGGCGATTGCATCTTTAAGCACGATTGAGCACCTGTCCACAATGTACGGCCTGTGGCGGAGTGGTTACACCACATTAACATCCCTGTAATGGACTGGCCTGCACTGAATCCTGACCTGAAGCCTATAGAACACATTTGGGATGTTTTGGAACGCCGACTTCGTAGCAGGCCCCACCGACCGACATCCATATCTCTCCTCAGTGCAGCGCTCTGTAAAGAATGGGCTACCATTCCCGAAGAAACCTTCCTGCACCTGATTAAACGTGTGCCTGCGAAAGTGGAAGCTGTCATCAATGCTAAGGGTGGGCCAACACCATATTGAATTTCAGCATTACCAATGGTTTGCGCCACGAAGTTATAAGACATTTTCCGCCAGGTGTCCGGATACTTCTAATCACACAGTGTCCGTAGAAGATTACTACACTAATGTTCGCTATAAATTTGCCCTTATTCGTCCATTATCAGTGTGTACGTTGAATGAATTGAAAAAATACCCAACTTAATGAAAAAATTATTTGAAATTAGTTTCAGCGATAGGCCTGAGTTTACTTTGATTCGCAACATATTACAAGAGCCACTTTTCTGAAATGTGATCCATTAAGCGTGGTTTGCCGTCATATTATTGCTAACACGACAAAACCTTAGCAATGTTAACGACGTTTCCTTTGCAAGTGAGGTTTATAAGAAGAAATGTTGCTGTGGTGAAAGTTTAGCGCGATACTCAAGGTGTTTGAACTTCCAAGTCTCGAATCTCTCCACTATCGGTCTGATCGAAAGAAATTCACAGTCATCCTCTAGAATAAGGTAGGAATATAAAATGCGAAATACGAATCGATATGGCAATGAAATACAAGAATATGAGAATTTATATTACTGTAACCCCTGAAAGTATCATACATACATATATTATATAAAAACTATGACATTGTGATATCCAGTTGAAATGTTACTATTACTATAACTTCTCTGTATCCTGTAACTCGGTTAACACGATTCGTGTAGTTAATCTTCCAACCAGGTTTCGAACACAGAACGCAGACGTAAGAGGCCACGACGTTAGCATTGTGACAGCACTTAGGCTGAACAAACAGTGAGAAGCAAAAATAGCACAGAGAGAATAAAAGGTGGGTGCAAAAGCAGCAACATCGGCACCTAGGCCATATAGCACAAGTAAGGTAAACATTGGGGCCAGGGAAGTCAACCAATAACAGCAAAAACCAATCACAAGAACGACAGAGCAGGAAGACGTCAAATCGAAGACGACCACGCACGAGAACTACCACTCATCACCAGGTATGTTGTGTACTGCTTCGTACACGACGGTAATGTGAGGTGGACTATTGAATGGTGCAGCAACCGTCGTCGTAGGAAAGCTGCACAGGATCGGACTAATTAGCAACAAGTTAACACAGTAAACAGAAGATTTACTTTTGTTTCTCCAGGCACACGAAAAGTGTGAGGTAATCCACATGAGTGCTAAAAGGAATCTGTTATACTTCGGTTACACAATAAATCAGTCAAATCTACAGGGCGTAAATTCCATAAAATTGCTAGGAATTACAATTACGAACAATTTAAGTTGGAAACAACACATAGAAAAAGTTGTGGGGAAGGGAAACCAAAGACTGCGTTCTACTGGCATGATACTTAGAAAAAGTAACAGATTTGCTAAAGAGACTGCCTACGCTACTCTTGTCCGTCCTCGTCTAGAGTATTGCTGGGAGTGTCACTGAAGTGTTACAGAGTTTGTGATCGACATCATTAAAACAAAAGCGTTTTTCATTGTTGCGGAATTTTCTCAAGAAATTTCAAACACCAACTTTCTCCTCCGAATCCGAAAATATTTTGTTGACGCCGACCTACATAGAGAGATACCACAACAAAATAAACTAAATCAGAAATCGCCCCGAAAGATTTAGATGATCGTTTTTCCCGCGAGCTTTTATGGATCGGAATATCAAGAAGTATTGTGAAGGTGCTTTGATGAACCCTCTTCCAGGCACTTAAGGGTGATTTTCAGAGTATCCATGTAGATGTAGATGTAGAAAATTAATTCCAAATAACGCAGAAAGAAACAGAGGCCAGCACTCAGTGTCAACAAGGAAGTAGATAACTGAACTAAAACACAAGCTATGATGTCGGAGCCGCAACTAGGTGGCTCTGAATGCGAGTGCTCTCTGTGGCTGCCGCCCGCCGTCCTATATCGCGGCAGCAGAGGGCTCTTGTAGTCCAGTGTCACTGGCTCAGTGGGTGTGCACCATTGGTTCCGCCAGATACCTCACGACAGCTATTGCCGTCTGACAGAAACTTGTAATTCCACTGCCAACTTTGTGACATCGGTAGGGTGTTATCGATCCTTCATACTACACTGAAATTTACGGTAGAGCTCGAAAAGGAAAATGTCACGAATTTTCTTGATCTAACATTGACAAAAAAGGTGGCATTTACATATTTGGTGCGTTCAGAAAACCGACGAACAATGACACAGTTATACATGTCGACCCTAGACCTCCAAAGAGGTACAAATGAGCTGTTATACGACAGCAAGCCTTAAGACCCTTGTGCTTCAATTTGAAACTGACGAAATTGAGAAAGATATCACAATCATGCAAGTGGCGGGGGACAACGAATATAAAGCGAATCATGTGAATAAAATGTTGAACATGCAGTTATAAAAAAGGTAACTAATGTATGTAAGGAGAAGGCTGCCGATAACTGACCTGTAGCAATGACATAGCGGTGTAGAATCACATGTAGTTTTAAGTAAACTGAAAAGAAATTACGATTTCGAATAAAAGTAATCTTGGGAGAGACACTATACCATAAAAACGGTTATGGTTGTCTATAGCATACGCTGCCAAGACAGAAATAAATTTATTGGTGGTCAAACAAGAAGGAACGTCGTTAGTTTCAGAGAGCGGACATATGATTAGAACAGTTCTCCCCTCAGTAATCATCTGAATACTCACAAACATAAAGTAGGCCTATACAAGATCATTTAGAAATTTTACACAAGGCACCTAAAACTGCACCCTATACGTATTACAAGGAATGGAAATCATCATTCATGGCAAAAGAAGACCACAGCGCCTACTTAACAAACTAGAATACTCAAATTAAATTGGTACTTTGTCATCTTGTGGGACTTACTAGTGGATTTATGCGTCGAGTGTAGCAGGCTCTGCCGAGGATGGTGGTAGCCCGTTATAGACCACGTCTGCATTAGACTGTGAACACGACAAAATGGCTCTGAGCACTATGGGACTTAACATCTATGGTCATCAGTCCCCTAGAACTTAGAACTACTTAAACCTAACTAACCTAAGGACATCACACAACACCCGGTCGTCACGAGGCAGAGAAAATCCCTGACCCCGCTGGGAATCGAACCGGGGAACACGGGCGTGGGAAGCGAGAACGCTACCGCACGACCACGAGCTGCAGACCTAACACGACAAGTAAACACAACAGCCACGACATGGCGACAACACCAAGTCGACTGTTATTTCTGTGTTAATGTGTTAAATCCGAAACTAAACTTCAGTAATAAGCTTGTTAAGTTTTATGCCCCCAACTTACGAAAATAAAAATAAGATCAGTAGATCGTTACCAAACTATTGTAGAGAAAAGGCTACAGTTCGCTCTGATTTTTATAATTTGAAAGCCGTACATTAAACTACTTGGCAATGCTATTATTCCTTTTATTTCTAAGTGCTGGATTTTCTTTGTCATCACTCATCTCAGAGTAGCACTTCCACCCTACATTTTCAATTAGTTGTTGGATATATTCGAATCTCGGTCCCCCTACAGTTTCTACCCTTGACAGCACCCCCCAGTACCATGGAACTTACTGCCTGATGTCTCAATGGTGTGCTATGATCCTGTCCCTTCTTCTTGTCAGTAATTTCCGTATATTCCTTTCCTCGTTGATATTTCTGAGAACCTTATCATTCTTTACCCTATCTATCCACCTAATTTTCAACATTCATCAGTAGCACATTCCAAACGCTTCGATTTTCTTCTGTTCCTGTTTTCCCGCTGTCCATGGTTCTCTACCGTGCAAGGCTGCCCTCGAAGCACGAAATTTCAGAAATATCTTCCACAAATTAAGGCCTATGATTGATACCTCTTGGCCAGGGGTACCTGCAGTAGTCTGCTTCTTACGTTATTTCAACTGCTAAATTACACTAAATTACGTCGAAATCTTTGACGGTCGATATCTCAGAGAGTTTCGAGTATTTGCGGATAAGGCGAAATACATGCTCGTTTGGTTTGACTCCTCTGCCACTGAGCGAAGTTTCTGGGAAACTGGATTCTGGCACCTTCCATGTTCTCCTCATCAGATAGATAATAAATCAAACATGTGGTTAGGAAATAGATTGGAGTGGAAGTTGTAGCTACAAACTTAATAGGAAATGAAATTCTTTCGGGATCTATAACCGGTTGATTGGTGGTAGATGGAGCTAGCAAGCAAATTGTTGGATTCAATAAGACAGCGAAAGGCCAAAACGATGATTTGTCGGATGATGAGCTGAGGGACGATTTACTCAGTAAGCAAGACTGGGAATTGAAAGATGGCGGTACCAAATTTTCCAGCTTGTGATCTATTTTTGAATATAAAATATTTAATTCCTTGAAAGTAACTGCAGCTGCGCGGGGTAGCCACGCGGTCGTGGGCTGCTTATCACGGTTTTCGCGGCTCCCCCTGTCAGAAGTTCGAGTCCTCCGTAGGGCATGCGTGTGTGTCTTATCCTTAGCGTAAGTTACTTTAAGGCAGATTAACTAGTGTGTAAGCCTAGGGACCGATAACCTGAGATATTTGGTCCCACAGGAACTTACCACCACTAAAAATAGTATTTGCATTAGTGTGACATTTAAGTGACAAAATTCCCTGCTTCAAAACAAGTACTATATTCGGGACATTTCAAGAACAGAAAAACAAATGAGGCTTCATGAAAATCAAGCTTTCTGAGCACAACATGAAAATGAAGGCGTTCAGGAAAAAAAACAGTCTAATATTTTGCGAAATGATTTGTGTAAAACTAATTAATAAAACATATTAGAGAAATATTTAACAGGCTCCTCAATGATGCTCAAAATCATGTACAACAAATGAGGTGTCGATTCACAATTTAAAGTTCAATGTTTGACTTAGAATCCTAACATTTCGAAGAGTACAAGGTGATAATTATCTGGTGGATAATACGGTCCATACTGTCTGTTATGTGGTCTTGACATCATATATGGCAGAAGGGAAAGAACGGTCCTACAATTTTTCAGTGTAAAAAATTTTTCTACAGAGAATCCTTCAACTATCAGGAAAGGTATTACGCTTTCACCGTCGGCCTGTCATTTGATGTGTATGTTTCAGGCGTGTCAAATATTTCTCCATTCTATTTTATTTCTTACCTGCTTACTGTAGTCATCTCTTGGTATCCCTCTATCCCTCTACAGTTATCTCCCCCCCCCCCCCACACACACACACATTTCACCTGCTCTTCCAAGCCCTTTACTATCTCCGAAATAATTACAATGACGTCGGCAAGCCTCAAATATTTGACATTTTCTACATAATCTTTAATTCTTACTTCATATTTGTCTTTGGTTTCTTTTACTGCTTACTCAATGTACAGGTTCAGTAAGAACAGAGATATGCTAGAGCACTATTTCACTGCCTTCTCTGTTCCTGCTTCGCAGTCAAGCCCCTCGACTCATATAACCGTGACGTGGTTCTGTACAGATAGCATATAATCTTTCGCTTACTATAGATTTTCAAACACTGGATTCCAGTTCACAGAGTCAAAAGCTTTCGCCAAATCTACAAAACCTATAAATTTAGTTTTACTCTTCCTTAACCAGTCTCTTAGGGAAGCTGTAGAGTCAGTTCTCCTTTACGTGTCCTACATTTATCTGGAGTCCAAACTAATCTTCCTTGACGTCGGCTTCTACCAGTTTTTCCACTCTTCTGAAAATAATTCGTATTTGCATTTTGCACCCATCACTTATTTAACAAAGAGTTCGATAAAATTAACACCTATCAGTACCAATTTTCTTTGGAATTTCAGTTAGTAATTTGTTCTTGATGTCTGGTGGTATTTTGCATGTCTCACACACCGTGCAAATAAGGTGGAATAATTTTGTTATAGATGGATTGTCGTCTGTGTCAGAGGCTTTGTTTGTTTCGGCTTAGGTCTTTCAGTGGTCTGTCAAATTCTTCCCACAGTATATCTCCTATCTCTCCGTACCTTTCTATAGGACTATTGATTTTTTCAAAATATCGGTAAACAGATATATCGATGTATAAACAGGACATTAACTCCACTCGATAAATCGAAATTATTTATCGATATATCTATGCAATGACGGAAGAAATATCGAAGTACCGACTAAAAAACGTACCGGCTACACATCGAAAATATACTGCCACTTTTAGAGTTGTTTAGTGGAGTTTTGATTTATTATTAGGTACTCTGTACATCTACTAGCTAGCAGCCTGCTTATCGCCCTTACAGCGTGAACTTAAAAAGGAAACGGTGCACGTTCAAGCTTGGCAATAACCACTTTGCTAACAATGCAAACAGCATGGACGTGACACAATAGAAAGTATCTGATGGGTCCGCCGCTCTGTTTCATACACATCGGATTTGACTGGAACACTTAATGTCGTCTTCCCTGTTTTCTTGCAGTGAACTAGCACCCGCAGTGTCGAAACTGCATCGTGAAGCTGAATATTGCTGTTTCTGTTGGAAGCGCCGAGCACCGATTACGTCAGCATTTCACTCACACATCTACGCCCACCGCAAAGACCAGTCCTGTCAAAAAAAATGGTTCAAGTGGCTCTGAGCACTATGGGACTTAACATCTTAGGTCATCAGTCCCCTAGCACTTAGAACTACTTAAACCTAACTAACCTAAGGACATCTCACACATCCATGCCCGAGGCAGGATTCGAACCTGCGACCGTAACAGTCCCACGGTTCCGGACTGCAGCGCCTAGAACCGCAAGAGCATCGCGGCCGCCCAGTCCTGTCGTTTAGATATTTGTTCATCAGTTTCAGAAACTGTTCTTGATGAATGTAGACGTGAAGAGATAGCACATATATTTCGTTACAAATTGTTTTGTAACGCAAGAGGTGAGTGGTGTGCTATTTTTTTCATATAGGAAATCTTGTTATCCCAGTCATACGGCCACTCCCCCCTCACCCTCACCCTCTCTCCACACTGTAATCAGACTACTTCTTTGTGCCATCCATACTTGCTTGATACAGGCAAAGAGAGAGACTGGACGTGACGATAAGTAGTAATACATCTTCACACAGTGAAAGCAAAATTATGTTGTACTATTATTTCAAAAGAACAATTTCAAATACATACTGAAAATTGCGAAAAAATATAATACAAAATAAAAATATCCGTACTCGATAATACCTTGGCCGTATCGATGTATCGATGGAAGACAGATCATCGATGTATACAGATAAGCTTACGGTAAAATATCGACATATCAGTATTCTATCAGCTGCCCTAGTTTCGAAACGCTACTACTCTCTTATGTAGCTCCGCAGTTGGCATCTTGAAGTTGAGTGCAACCCGTTCCAGCTCTTAGGTCAAAGAGAAATGTTTGGCAGAATCAGATATCGAACTCGGGTCCTCCGCATGGCAGTCAGCCCCATTGACCACTCAGCTACGGAGGCGGATTTTATATATACAATTTTCTACAAACAGAATGACACAAGGAATTAGAGGTTTTATTTCGTAAAGACATAGGAAATAATGCCGGCACAAGAAGGTGGACTGCGTGAGCGTCCTTGTACTGTCAAAGCACAAGATTGTAATGTCCGTATTGTGAAAGATTCTTCGCCTTAATCGTTTCTCCTGCGAAAACGACGGCGGCTGCGAGGGATACACTGATGACCTTTAAGACGAATTCTGTCAATAAATGGAACATGTAAGTAGTATCATCAAAGAAGGTACTTAACAAACAGAACGATCTCCTCTATGCCAACCAGTATGATTACTATGACATTGGTTATGTGGAACCCATATCGCGTTTCTCTCACATGACATCCTGAAAGCCATGCAGCAAGATAGACAGATAAATGCAGCATTGCTAAAACGTTAACCTCAGAAACGCAAGTGCGATACTAATGAAAGTACAACTGTACAGAGTGTCAATCAAAATTTGTGATTTGTTGAGGATTGCTTTGCAGTGAAGAGAGTACAGTTTAAGCGGTCTGTGGCGCCTTGCTACGGTCACCCCTTGGAGGTTCGAGCCCTCCCTTAGGCATGGGTGTTTGTGTTATCCTAAGCATAAGTAAGTTCAAGTTAGATTAAGTACTGTGTAAGCCTAAGGACCGATGAAATCGGTAGTTTCGTCCGATAGGAACTTGCCATAATAATTTTATTGTTGCTTGTTTCAGGCGTAGCAGTTTAAGCAGTCCCCATAGGTGCCTGCCTAACCACACACTCGGAAATAGCCAAATATTTATTTAAACCTTCCTTCTCAAATCAGACATTGAATAATTCAGATCATACCTGTATTACTTTCATAAGAAGATCCCAGAATGTGTTAACAACGCTAACATGGAAAAATGCTTGTGGTGAGATGCGAACCCATGCTAGCATTTAATGATGTAATGTTTGGCTTCTGTCTTGCTTGTGATAACCTCTCTTTAAGGCTTATATTGTTGATGAGTTTATAAGTGAGATTTAATGATAATGGTGCCGTGCTTGTGATGAAAATATCTCACTGTTGAGAGAGCACTTTTATATGAAGAAACTATCTGTCGATAAGTCATTGTGCAACATTTTATTATAGCCATAATTAGAATAAATCATTCCTAGAATACCGTGCTTTTGTAAATCTCCGGTACACGTATTAGTATCATGAACACGTAAAGTATTTCGTATCAATTATTTTTCGACACACACACACACACACACACACACACACACACACACACATACACAATAAAAGCTTGCTAGTATCAGCTCCTGAAAATATGTCAAAGAATTGAAAAAGAGAGCTCGGTAACAAATCATTGAAAAAACTAAATGAAATATATGTGGACGGATGACCACAAACTGAAACATTGATACATCAGACACTCTGGATCACAACATACTGGAAAAATATTTGTCTGTTTGGGATTATGGACAATTCATGAGTATTACACAATATGGTTTCTTTTGCTTCGGAGTTGTCTTTATCAATTGATGGAGCACAAATGGAGACAATTGCAGACAAAAGAACTTTACAGCCGGTAGAACATACAGGTTGTAATTACAAAATGCATTTGGTTTCAGCATTTCCCACTGAGGTATTTCTTTTGGAAGCGTAATTATTTCGTTTAGGTAAGTTATGAGGGTGAGTGGAGTATATTATCATGTTGTTTATGTTGCAAATGGCAATTTTCGAAGCGTGCTCGGCGTACCGTGTGTTTCGCGGTAGAGGACACACACTCATCGTCATAAATTAAGGATAATTGCAGAATGTGGTGCCACACAACGTGGCACTAAACAAAACTGGCGCTAATAGCATAGACACGACATACATCTGTAAGTCCACGGTATTGGTGATAAGTTGAGAAATACGTCTAGAAACACATGTGTTACAAAACGCAACTGTTTTCTGAGCATGTACCCCACATCAATATGGGATGTGATCACCATGCACACGTACACTGGCCAGACAACGGGTTGGCATAGTCTGTATCAGTTGGTTGAGCAACTGCTCGGGTATAGCCTCCCATTCTTGTACGAGTGCCCGTTGGAGCTCCTGAAGTGTCTTAGGGGTTTGAAGACGTGCAGCAATACGTCGATCGAGAGTATCGCAGACGTGGTCGATGGGGTTTAGGTCTGGAGAACAGGCAGGCCACTCTATTCGCCTGATATCTTCTGTTTCAAGGTACTCCTCCACGATGGCAGCTCGGTGGGGCCGTGCGTTATCATCCATCAGGGGGAAGTTGGGACCCACTGCACCCCTGAAAAGGGGGACAAACTGGTGCAAAATGACCTCCCGATACACCTGACCTGTTACAGTTTCTCTGTCAAAGACATGCAGGGGTGTACATGTACCAATCATAATCCCACCCCACACCATGACACCACCACGTCCATACAGGTCCCTTTCAAGGACATTAAGGGGTTGGGGTCTGGTTCCTCGTTGACGCCAGACGAAAATCTGGCGCAATCACTGTTCAAACTATACCTGGACTTGTCTGTGAACGTAACCTGGGACCACAGTTCCAATGACCATGTACTGTGTTCTTGACACCAGGCTTTACGGGCTCTCCTGTGACCAGGGGTCAGGGGAATGCACCTTGCAGGTCTCTGGGGGAATAAACAATGTCTGTTCAGTCGTTTGTAGACTGTGTGTGTGGAGACAACTGTTCCAGTGGCTGTGGTAAGGTCTCGAGCAAGGCTACCTGCAGTACTCCGTGGCCGTCTGCTGGCACTGATGGCGAGATATCGGTCTTCTTGAGGTTTTGTACACTGTGGACGTCCCATACTGTAGCGTCTGGGCACCTTTCCTATCTTCTAGAACCGTTGCCATAATCTTTAGATCATACTTTGTGGCACACGGAGGGCTCCTGCTATGACCTGCTGTGTTTGACCATCCTCCAGTCGCCATAGTATTCTATACCTCATATCGTAATCAATATATGTTCTTTGAGCCATTTTCAATACACAGTCACCATTAGCACGTCTGAAAACGTCTGCACACTTACTCACTGCACCGTACTCTGACATGTACCAACACACCTCGGCGTATGTGGTCTACTGCCCAGCGTAACCGTGCGACGACCGCAGGTCAAATGAACTGCATGGTCAAACCCCAAGATGATTAAAACCAGCAAACCCCCCACCAGGCCGTTTTTCCACCATGTATCAGCATTATCCTTAATTTATGAGAATTCCGTATAGAGCTGTTAGTTGGCAGGTAGTCTTCGACAGGGAGGAGACATGTTCAAGAATCTAGCTGTTTCTAGCTAGAGTGATTTTAAGTGGAACAACAACGAGGAGAATGAGTACTGGTAAATTTTGCTGTTTTGAAGAGCGCGCTGCAGCGCGTTGTGTGAAGCAGTCGCCCTCCATTTCTGGCGGTGGCGCCACTGTGGCAGTCGCAGCTTTGGTGTCTCCCTCTGGTGGGAAAGGGGGAAAGGTTGCCTGTTCACGTGCGTTTAAGGGGCGCTATGAGATCGTCTGGGTCAGTCTGTCAGTCTCGGCAAGTCTGGTCAGTTGGTCAGCCGGTTCAGTGTGGGGCAGTCAGTGTCTGTCTGTCGTCGGGAGTGCTAGTATGTGTTAGGCTGCCAGTTTGCTCGAGTTTGTTCAAGCAATGGGCATTGGCGGTTGGCTCGATCTGTTGGTCGGTCGCGCACTGGGACACAAGATGACTCGTCCGTCTTGAGCGTCGGAGCATGTGAGGTTGCCCCGTCAGTCCAGTGGCCTGTGAAATGTAGTAAGGGATAGTGGCTTCGCAGCCAACACGAGAGCAACTGGAGTCAACTCACGAAATCGGTCTGCCGGTGCGAGTTACGAGGCCGTGAGACGGGAGATCGGCGCGCCTTCCTGTATCCGTAGAAGCAGCTGGCAGCGGACGGTTCGGGGGAGCGTTTTGTGGGGATGCTGCACCAGGTCTTCGCCAGAAATCGCAGTTATTAGAAGTTAAGCGATTCGTGATATGTTGTTTCATTTAATTGTCAAATTCTACTTGTTTTCTTGGTCAGTCTCTCGTCCCCAGCTGGCTCTTTTGTCTCTCCTCCGTATGTGTTAGGCAGTTAGTGTCTGCCTGTCTGCCTGTCTGTCAGTGTGCTGTACGTTAATAGCGGCCCCTGTCATGTTTCTCGGATTCGGTGTTAACCAATTTATTGCTTAAGGTGTAAGGCCCGAATTCCGGAAATATGTTATCCAGCCTATCATCTTTGAGAGGCGGTATATGTGTAATGTAGATCATGTTAGTACATTTTATGTAAGACTGCATTTCATGGGTTTTTATTGAAATGGTCATTTTAGTATATAAAGTTGCCACCTTTCCACCGCAAGAGTTCTTTTAAAAACTAGTTGCACTTTAGGTGGCAAATAATTTTTAATGTGAGTGTTTTGTACCAATTCCATCCCTCTTACGGGGTCCATAGTTTACGTGTTTCTGTGAGTTGTTAAAATTTTTAGTTTAAGGTAATCTGGTGTGTTGCAGATTTTCAGAGGTTGTTGTGAGCCGTCGTAATTACGGCCGTGTTAAAAGGGAGCGGCAAGGTTCTCAGCCCGAAAGCTCATATTGTAAAAACAAAAACAAAAATGTTACTTCTGCCTCTGAATAAATTGTAACTTGATATTTACAGGGTGCTTTCTCATTATAATTTTAAAGTTGTTTTTTTTTTTAGAAAAAAAGAAGAAAGGGCTTTTAGGAATAAAATTTCCATTTGTTGAAATTTAATTTTGTTTTCATCAGCTACCAACTGGCAACTACTTTCACGTCCACAGTGTGGGTAAATGTGATAATGTTCTTGATGAATCGTTAGTAAATAAAGTAACTTTCTTTAAGAAAAGATTTTCGAAATTAAATTCACGGGTGAGATGTCAGCTACCAACTCTAATTTGCTGGTACAATATTTGCCACAGCGCCTTAAAATGGCTTTACAATTACGTGTGTACATTTAAAGATAAGCCCAAAGCAGTGTTATGTTAAGAAATAGTCTTCGATGTTACCTGTGTCAGATAGAAAGGAAGGTTTACCATAAGAGGTACATTGTTTAAATTTGCCTTCGTATGTGGACAATCACTACGCTACCAACATTGATGAGAAGCATTGGCAGACAGTGTGAGAGAGGAAATGAAATTAGTAAAACTTACTTCCACAGTTTTATGTAGTCGCTATGTGAAAACCTCGTATTACCGACAACAGTTGCAGCAGCTGACTCCAAATTGAAGTTTCACTTCGTGAATAGATTCTGGTTGCTACTGCAATGTGTATCCTATGGTATGGTCTCGTAATGCATATTATCAGGTAATCAGACACCATACGCCTCTGATTCTCCGTTGATGATCACGTGAGTGCAGAGACCTTCTGCATCGTCGTCCACCAGTTTCCCCTGCCCGAACACTGGCCAAAGGCAACAGCCCAAGCATCCAGCTCTTCTCCACGACCTGTAGCAAACGACATCCAGCCTCACGTTCTGTCCAGTTTTTTTCGCGGAACATTACCTCCGCAGTTGGCTAAAAAGCAAAAGTCTCCGTATCACATCTATAGAACGAAGTAAAATGGCACTTTATTTTACAGTTACCAAAGAGCTGCGAAATGTTGTTGAGTTATGATTGTTACTGGTGGAGCATCAGCGTTGAAATTTCATAGCAATTAGAACATAGTGCTACGATGTGTATTTTCTGAAAGGGAAAGAGGGCCACAGACAACAATGTTTGAGACTCCAGTGGTCGCTTCAGTTAGAGCAGCCCCTATCACAATGGACTACCTCCAATGCAGTATATTCTTTATCGTGTATGTGGTGTGGGTTCTATTCCTGTATATTAGTTGGGTGTGATGAAGTGGACAATACCTCAAGCCCAGTATCAGCGAGGGAAGTATGACCTGTGGGTACTTTGGACAGCTAAATTGGAATAAGAAATCACACTAACGCACTTCCTCGTAATACTGCTTGTTTTCCGTTCAAGAAGCCTTCTTAATACACTCTGTGAGATTGAAACCTTAATATAATCTATCGATACAGCGTGGCCCCAGGAAGATCAGATCATAAGTGTAATTACCCAGCCCCACAAAGGTGCAAAAACTACCTGTAGATATAAGCCACCGCAGAACGCAAAAGGGTCTGAAAACCATCAAAAAAGGACGTCACGTTTATGACGGGGAACACTGCAAACTCCGTGTCGAATATTTGAAATAACTGATCTCTCCTCAAGCGGTAGTTTATTGGTCGTTACTGAGTAGTCTTTGCTACGGTCGCAGGTTCGAATCCTGCCTCGGGCATGGATGTGTGTGATGTCCTTAGGTTAGTTAGGTTTAAGTAGTTCTAAGTTCTAGGGGACTAATGACCACAGCAGTTGAGTCCCATAGTGCTCAGAGCCATTTTTTTTGAGTAGTCTTTTTTCACACGAAAAAGAACTCCTTGGGAAATAAGGAGTGAATGGCGAACATTCTAGTGGCTCGGAATTGCTATTAACAATAACGAACGAAGTGAACTGGAGAATATATAATTTTAAGCAGGTAAAAAGTCAGTTCAATTGTAGCGACATGTAGATATAAAGCTTTTTATAATTTCAGAAGTGAACATGTCTTGATCAAAACCTACAAGAATATTCCTGGCGTTTGTGAAAATGTTTAGTTTAATAAATGTGTTAAAAAATTCAAATTCAATATTTTATTACAAGACATAGCCACTAAAGGAAATCTACTGCTCTGAATTAAAGGTTTTTGCTATGTTTACCATATGAAAATTCGTTCTGTTAATTTTGAAAAATATTCCTGTGTATTAATTGTTGCAGCAGAGTATTATTGCTTTTATTCCCTATTCACTGACGTCCATCAAGAAAATTAGTTACCTCACTTTGGGCTGTTTAAGTACTCCTATGTGCTTCTGAAATCGAACTTCCAGATCATCTTTCCTCGTAATATACCTACAACACACTACTTCCTGCATTAGTTGGTGAAAAAAGAATAACTCCCATGGCGGGTTATGTACGCATAGCATTTTTGCGTTATAAAAAATGAAATATTATATTCATGTACGCCCACCAGTTAAAATGGCACGAATGAGCAATTAGCTCGTACCCTGACAAATACAAGAAAAAGTAGAACCTTATAGTAATCTCGAAAGACAAAGTAAGTCTTTTTCTTTTTCTGAAACTGGAAAATCTTCGTTGCGTTTTTCCATTATCTTGAAAGGTCTGTTAAACTTCCCGCAAGCATGAGTCACGTCTTCCTAGCGTGTACGTATTCGTAATGAAAATCGAGAAAACTTCCAGGTAAAAATGGTCCAGTTTTGAGATGTCTTCTGAACGATACTGGCGCCGTATTGTTCTCCATCCGATAGAGGTTACCCCTGTTTACCGTAAATTAAATCTAAAGTACTTCACACCATTCCATTCATCCACAACGTTTTGCCCTGATTAGTAACAAATTCTAGACACCAACTTCTGTAACTACGCCATTTTCCGTAACAGGAGCACGTACCTTGATCACAATGGAAACGCTATTAGTAGCGCAATACACAATCTCTATTTCATTTTTAAAGCAGTGAAAGCTAGATTTCATAAATACTACCAGATGCATATTGGCAGTGGCGGCGTTTAGTGTATAATCGTATATTTAAATGTTTATAAATAACTTAAATAAATGAGTGTATGCTCCCTGATGTGATGGTATGAAAGAAAATTCCGGAAAAAAAAGAAATATGTCAGCAGTATGAACATATACTCTTATGACAGAATACATCCCGAGGATTTGTAATTTGATATTCACCTATAACGTCCTCACCTGTGCACAGCTTCCATATACGCTCTGTGTTCGATAAATGTGCAAGCCAAACGACATGGTGGTGGGCCCGGCCGCATTGGCCGAGCGGTTCTAGGCGCTTCAGTCCGGAACCGTGTGGCTGCTACGGTCGCAGGTTCGAATCCTGCCTCGTGCATGGATGTGTCTGGTGTCCTTAAGTTAGTTAGGTTTAAGTAGTTGTAAGTTCTGCGGACTGATGACCTAAGATATTAAGTCCCACAGTGCTCAGAGCCATTTGAACCATGTTGGTGGTCTGAGTAAATGAGGCAAGTTCGGACAAGTCAAACAAAAACAACAAATTGTAACATAGAAATCGCCGGGAGACCTTATACACTCCTCGAAATGGAAAAAAGAACACATTGACACCGGTGTGCTCCGGACACTGCGAGAGGGCTGTACAAGCAATGATCACACGCACGGCACAGCGGACACACCAGGAACCGCGGTGTTGGCCGTCGAATGGCGCTAGCTGCGCAGCATTTGTGCACCGCCGCCGTCAGTGTCAGCCAGTTTGCCGTGGCATACGAAGCTCCATCGCAGTCTTCCGCTCACGCCCCAACATCGTGCAGCCCGCCTCCAGTGGTGTCGCGACAGGCGTGAATGGAGGGACGATCGGAGACGTGTCGTCTTCAGCGATGAGAGTCGCTTCTGCCTTGGTGCCGATGATGGTCGTATGCGTGTTTGGCGCCGTGCAGGTGAGCGCCACAATCAGGACTGCATACGACCGAGGCACACAGGGCCACCACCCGGCATCATGGTGTGGGGAGCGATCTCCTACACTGGCCGTACACCTCTGGTGATCGTCGAGGGGACACTGAATAGTGCGCGGTACATCCAAACCGTCATCGAACCCATCGTTCTACCATTCCTAGACCGGCAAGGGAACTTGCTGTTCCAACAGGACAATGCACGTCCGCATGTATCCGGTCCCACCCAACGTGCTCTAGAAGGTGTCACTACCCTGGCCAGCAAGATCTCCGGATCTGTCCCCCATTGAGCATGCTTGGGACTGGATGAAGCGTCGTCTCACGCGGTCTGCACGTCCAGCACGAACGCTGGTCGAACTGAGGCGCCAGGTGGAAATGGCATGGCAAGCCGTTCCACAGGACTACATCCAGCATCTCTACGATCGTCTCCATGGGAGAATAGCAGCCTGCATTGCTGCGAAAGGTGGATATACACTGTACTAGTGCCGACATTGTGCATGCTCTGTTGCCTGTGTCTATGTGCCTGTGGTTCTGTCAGTGTGATCATGTGATGTATCTGACCCCAGGAATGTGTCAATAAAGTTTCCCCTTGCTGGGACAATGAATTCACTGTGTTCTTATTTCAATTTCCAGGAGTGTATATACACTGGGAAGCCGCCTAATTGAATTTCTCAATTTGAAGTAATCTTTTTTGCTAATCAGATTTAAACGCGTTTCTACTGGCTTGTTATAACTAAACTACTTACAGAGATCCAAAGTGGGCTGCAATTGGGTGCGGAGAAACTGGTTACGTATGCTAATGTATCAGTGAGGAAACGATTTACGCTGGAAAAGTATTAGTTCCAGTTTTAGTCACTATGTCCAAATCTGGCGTTGCACACCGATTCTATGAAGATGTGACATCCATTCTGTTGTTTGACAAGCCATAACGTGGATAAACAGTACGGTTATCCAGAAGGGAGGCCGCGCTGTTTGTAAAACTTTTCTATGGGAACAGCAGTAATTGCTGTGCTGCGCTTAGAGAGTATCGCCCATTGAAAGGTCTGGGGAGACACCCAATGCCCTCAAATGGCATAAAGAAGATGACAACAAAATTCGAGGACACGAGTGAGCTTGATGTAGCACCCGTGGAAAGGAAAGCGTCAAATCCTGGTGGATGATACAGATAACAGACTACACAGCAGGTGCCCCGGGTGGGGTTAGTGCTAGTGCAGTGTAACGAGAATTTTCCATCCCATTTTCAACCGTACGGAATGTTTAAAGGTCTATTTTAAACTGGTACCCATACGACTTCCAGGCGATGCATTAACTGAAACCTCGTGATTTGCTGCTCATTTTTGAATTTGCTCTTCGGTTTCTGGCACCGATCGAAGTTGATGACATGTGGCCGAGATATATTGTAGATGATTACGAGGCACATTTTACACTGCAGCGTGCAGTGAACCCGCGAAGTTTCTGAATTTGTGGTATCGTTAAATCACGTGTTGGGCGCGAAAACCCACTGCATTCGCCGTATGTGACTGCAAGAACTGGGTTCGCAAGCAACTTCACACACGGTCCGTTCTTCGTTGTCGGGAATGCACCCCGAGCGGCTGTCAGGTGTGCAGGAGCTACTTGTCCGTAATGTGATTCCTGGTATGGAGGAGCACAGCTGTGAGGAAACGACTGTAAGATGGGAAAACACCTAATTCCGCTCACCAGCGAAAGATGTGCTTAATGCAAGCTACGTCGAATGTGTTATATTCAGAAATTTTCCAGATCCATGACTTGCGAGATCACGTGATCTGAAACCACGTGAATTTCGGTCTGGGTGTATAAAAAAGGAAGCGGTTGCCAGGGTTAAGTTCGGTCTCTACCTGGCCTGAATTCCAATGTACGGGAACAGGTTATTCATCTCCTACCGGAAGTGCTGCGAGTACATATAATCTACATACATACTCCGCAATCCACCAAACGGTGCGTACCATCTTCTCTCCCTGTTCCAATCCCAAACAGAACGAGGTAAAAATGACTGCCTATATGCCTCTGTAAGAGTCCAAATCTTTCTAATCTTATCTTTGTGGTCTTTCCGTGAAATATAATTTGGCGGCAGTAAAATTGTACTGCAGTCAGCCTCAAATGCTGGTTCTCTATATTTGCTCAGTAGCGATTCACGAAAAGAACGCCTCCTTTCCTCTAGTGACTCCTAACCGAGTTCCTGAACCATCACTCGCGTGATGATCAAACCTACCAGTAACAAATCTAGTAGCCCGCCTCTGAATTACTTCTATGTTCTCCCTCAATCCGACCTGATAGGGATCCCAAACGCTCGAGTAGTACTCAAGAATATGTCGTATTAGTGTTTTATAAGCGGTCTCCTTTACAGATGAACCACATCTTCCCAAAATTATAACAATGAATCGAAGACGACTATCCGCTTCCCCACAACTGCCATTACATTCTTGTCCCACTTCATATAGCTCTGTAATGTTACGCCCAAATATTTAATCCGACATGACTGTGTCAAGCGCTTCACTACTAATGGTGTATTCAAACTTTACATGATTGTTTCCCTATTCATCTGCATTAATTTACATTTATCTATATTTAGAGTTAGCTGCCATTCTTTACACCCATCACAAATCCTGTCCAAATCATCTTGTATCTTCCTACAGTCACTCACCGACGAAACCTTCCCGTACAGCACAGCATCATCAGAACAGCCGCATATTACTATCCACCTTATCCAAAAGATCATTTATGTAGATAGGAAACAACATTGGACCTACCACACATCTCTGGGGCACTTCCGATGATACCCTCCCCTCCGATACCTCCGATGAACACTCACCATCGAGGACAACGCACTGGGTTCTAACTGCTGATGACGTCTTTCCAAGAAGGCAGAGTCTCGTCGAAGACTCCGGTACTCATATTTAACAAATTGTATATGTAACGGTTAGTAGTAAAAATTAACCTTAAGCCTTCTCTCTTGTTTGACGTTTCTTTCTACCATTACATACCGAAACATTTCCACACATCGTCACATCGTTCGTGCATTCACGGCACCATATTTGCACTACACTGGCTTCATTGGAACAGTTAATATTCAACGTAAATGGGTTCCGCATTAAAGCTTCAGAATATCGTCTAAGTTTCGGAGCCATACGGTAATTAACAGCCCACGCTGGACGTATGTTGGTAGCAGCACTTTAATTACAAGCACTCGGTATGAGGGATTGGATAAATTCTAGTAACAATTCCGATCGTCGGCTTTGAGCAATGACGTCATACCTAAGGCAAAGACGCTACATAGAGGCAGTCTATGAAAGGAACGGATCATACTCGTAAAGAAACGAACGTAGGAAGCGATAAAATTACACTCACATTTAACGCGATTATTATTTAAGCACGAATTAATCCAAACGAGTTAAAGATAACGAAAATAATTAAGAACAAGAAAGGAAAAAAAGTTATATATGACTAGAATTATATAAAAATTTATGCGAGTAGAGGGGCATAGAGAACCATTAAACTGCTTTACACTATAGAGCTTGGTGAAATCGTACTGTTCTAAAACTGCATTAATTTTAATGTCAATTATTCGAACGAACGGGAGAAGAACAGGAAAGCTAGAGTTTTTACCGGGAAGAAAGTAAATTACATCAGAACAACGGAAAAATAAAGAGAATGATAACAAATACAAATCACTCTAACATGAAATATGGCGAAACCAACACCCTAAATACTAGAAAACAGCAGGTCCACAAGTAAGGAAAATCCGTAAAAAGTAACGGGTATTGGTTGAAAAATGACTCTGAGCACTATGGGTCTTTAGATCTGAGGTCATCAGTCCCCTGGAACTTATAACTACTTAAACTTAACTAACCTAAGGACATTACACACATCCATGCCCGATGCAGGATTCGAACCGGCGATCGTAGCAGTCGCGCGGCTCCGGACTGAGACTCCTAGAACCACGCGACCACCGCTGCTGGCACAAATATTGGAATCTATAGCTAGAATTGACCTCATATATGGGGTCAATTCTGCTTACCGAACCCAATAATACTAACTTTTTCGGAGAACTTCGGGGAGCAGTTACGTTTGCAGGAATGGTATTATATTAAGCACACGTCCTGGAAAAACGTTGTACTTAATGAACCATCGAATAGTTGGAATAGGTTAACTAGAATAGACATATACAGAAGGTCAGTTCTAGTTACCAGTTCCAATGTTTGTAGCTGTTTTTCAGAGGTTCAGAGAGCAATTAAAAGGGAAAAAAATATTATTACATGTCACACACCTGCTGAAAAAACCGATCGCGTTAATGAGCAATCGAACATTTGGAATCGGTAAGCAAAATTGACCTGTGGGGTCAATACTAGTTAGCGCTTCCAATATCATTAACTCTTTCACAGAAGTTGAAAGAGCAGTTACGTATGCCGAAACTGTATTATGTTTAACGCACGTCCTGATGAAATGATCTCATTGATGAACTATATAATAGTGGGAATCGGTAACTAGAAGTGACCTACACAGGTGGTCAATTCTTGTTACCGATTTCAATAATAATAACTTCTCCGCGATGGATCGCAGAGCAAGTAATATTACGGAAACCCATCACATTTCAGTGCACACACCTGCTGCAAAAGCCTACTGCAAGATGTCATAGAATGGTTGGCATCGGTTATTAGAACTGACCTACGTAGGAGGTCAGATCCAGTTAACGATTCCAACTAGTCAATCATAGAATGATGGGAATCGGTAACTAGAATTGACCTATATACGCAGAAACGATGTGCATACTGATGGAATGTTAGGAATCGGTAAATACGACTGATAAATATGCCGGAATCCCAGTTACCAGTTCCACACTTTCTATGGTAAATAATATATGAATACCGGTCAACTGCATTTACCGATTCCACAAGTCACTATTTCTCAAAGTCCTTGCGGTAATTACGTGCAGTCTAATGTTGTAGGATTTCTACTTCACTGTTACTTTCTGTACTGCTGCAATAAATAAATTGTTTATTTGCTACTGAAGTACAGAGAGGAAAGATGCAATGGAAATATTGAATGAACAAACGTTGTAAAAAGGCAGAACTTGCAATCGACAGAAGAATTCTATATGTGACAAATTTACTAATCTAATTCAAAGAACATTACTGTCAAAAGTAGTAAAGAAAACATTTCCAAAATTGATAATCCTTAGAAACATCACTACAAACTCAAAAAAATAAAACACAAAAATCACAGAACCTTGGAACCTATAACTACACTACTTGTAACTCACACCAGTTACAATAGCTCGAAAATGACAAACGATAGAATCTGTACCTCACGAATGAAAGCAATGTTGACAGAAATATAGAAAAAACATCGAAATGGTTAACATAAAATCGGCTATATGTAAGGAAACGACCACATATGAATTTCCAAAGGGGCTATATGTCGAAGCTCACAAGAAGTACAAAATGACATAATAAGAAATAACAATGTTAGGATGTCAAACTACAACAAACTCCAAAAGCCAGAATAATTAATCAAAAAATTAATTATAAATAGTAACTGTCAGGTACGAAAGAAGCACCACCGAAATAAATTCTTCCCCACCATTCTTCCCCACCACCCACCTCCAAGCGGAAGGAAAATTGTAATATACGAAGCCAAACGAAATCGCAAGCCTGTCACATAAACCCACAAGCACAAGACACAACAGCCAAATTGTTACCCCACCATCGTACTTAAAAAATATTAAATCGACAGAAAAATGTCCACCCAGAGAAAACTAAGAAGTGCCGAACCTACAAACCACGAAAATAAAGAGAAAAAAAATTAAACCCATCCACACCTAGCAAAACGAGGCTTGTTCATGTTGCTACTTTCATAAATACTAGAAATACACAATAACTTTTATTAATACTTTGCCTCCTATAGTATTTATCCAAATGACCCTGCAACACTGAAATCCTTTTTTTCCCCGCCCAACAACAGATTTTACAGCCCCTCAGTACCCCTCGATAGTATTGGCACATACCGCCGTCTTCTAATCTTTAAACTCAATATTGTGATTCACAACCTAATAATAACTCATGTAATCCAACTAGTTGTAGGAGGCAAACCCATCTGCCATTACCACTGTACCTTCTTCCACATATTCTCCTCTTTCGTACAATTTGGAACGACCCTAAATACAACATCGGTACAATCCCCCCCAGAAACTCTTACTTCAGAAACCCAAACCCCATCAACCTCACGCCTCCTTCCATACTTTCTCTTGCCAAAATGTGACTAGTCTACTTCAACTGGAACCTCACCCCCCCCCCCCCCCAACTCCAGCCCCAAATGATTCCCTGTATTTTACAAATTCCCGGCCGGCCGGTATGGCCGAGCGGTTCTAGGCGCTTCAGTCCGGAACCGCGTGACCGCTACGGTCACAGGTCGAATCCTGCCTCGTGCATGGATGTCCTTACATTGGTTAGGTTTAAGTAGTTCTATGTTCTAGTGGCCTGGTGACATCAGATATTAAGTCCCATAGTGCTCAGAGCCACTTGAATCATTTTTTATAAATTCCCCGCAGACTTCTCTACAACATGAAAACCAGTCAAATACAGTGCCGTATGCTACCCTTGTTTAGTGCACGAGAGAGAGATTATTCATAGTAAAAATATTAGGTTAACATGAGTACTACTTCTAAATTCAGCCTCTATCTTTCGAACCAGGTCCCTCCGCTTATAGAGCTCCAGAAATTATTTTTTTCTGCACCTCCTCTAGTAATCGTCGGAAGTTCTTAAGATGGAACCTTTGTCAACACCATGTAATTACCACAAACACTGCCCTTACACAAATCTACAATAACGCCCAGTGATTGTAAAAGTCTTATAGTACATTTACGATAAGTCATTCTGTCAAGGAGAATCTTCACTGTAAACCCAACTGACTCATTCGTAATAGAAAGCATTTGTGTAAGAAGTTAGAATCTTATAAATCACGAATACTTTCATCAGCAAAAGATACCGAAAAGAAATTACGATATGAAAACAAACCAATATAAATCAGATTTTTGATATACCTGCCTAACGAAGAAACACAGAGAAAACATTTAAAATTCATAACAATCTGCGGCTTAAACAAAATAATATCACACATTACGTCATTGGTCAAAGCCACAGGTGGAATCAGACAAAGGAGATAGCATTTTCTGTACAGATAGCTTTCTCTGTTCCCTTCTGTGGACTAATACGTCCTACATCGATCTTGACTGAATATACATTAGATGATAGCTCTGGTGCTAATTTTTGCTTATGTAAAACAGAATGTGTCGTGTGTCCTTGGAAAAATATTTTTCTAAGCTCTCCAGAAGCTGCTACGTTACGCATTATTTTCCCCTTCACTGAGCCAATCTCGATTTTTGTATTAAGGCGGTCTCTTCATAAGTTACGCACGTCGTGAGTATTACCAAGATCTGATATGCAACCCTTTTTCACGAAATTACTATTCTGTGTGTCAACTCTGTCTAAAGAGCATCGCACGTTCGACATTTATCGTTAGGAGCCTGCGGCTTCCATAGGCAAACATTCTTGGAAATTACCCTACAAGCAGACAACGAAACTAATGACAGTGAGAGCTTACCTCACAGACACGGAACCGATCTTCACCGGCTGAAAGAAGGAGCTCTCGTACTAAACACTGAAACTCATTCAACATTTGTCTCAGACCGTTGCTGCGTAACGCCTCACGCCGCATCTCAGCTTCGCCAGTGTTGCAGGTTTCGATGGAAGCATAGACGAATGCAAGGGTGAGTAGTGCACATGCCCAACGCAAGATATAGTGCACCTCATATTAAATATAGCTGTTCGAGATTCGACGCTGCTGTCCAAGACAGCAGTCTAGATAAGAGCAGGGTGCTACACAGAAGCGCCAAAGAATCTGGTACAGGCGTGCGTATTCAAATACAGTGATACGTAAACAGACAGAATACGGTGCTGCGGTCGGCAACGCTTATATAAAACATGAGTCTGGCGCAGCTGTTACATCGGTTACTGCTGTTACAGTGGCAAGTTATCAATATTTAAGACAACTGGGACGTGGTGTTATAATCGGCCCACGAGTGTTCGGACAAGGGCTCTCGGAAGTAGCGAAGAAGTGGCCATTCTCCGGCACGACCATTTCAGAAGAGCATAGTGAATGTCAGGAATCCGGTAAAACATCGAATCTCCGACCTTGCTGTGGCCGGAAAATGGCCCTGCAAGAACGGGACCAACTAGGACTGAAGACAATCGTTCAACGTGGCAGAATTGCAGCCTTTCCGCAAGCTGCTGCAGATCTCAAAGCTGGGGATGCTCAAGCTGGTGGAGGCTCTGTAAAGGTGTGGAGAGTGTGCATTTAGAGTGTCATGGTACCCCTGATAAGTCTAGATACGATTTGACACGTACCTAATCATCCTTTATGTTCCCTTGCATCCTTCCATTTCCACTGTGCATTCAGACGGACTTGGGGAAATCCAGCACGACAATGCGACCACACACACGTCCAGAATTACCACAAAGTGCCTCCAGGATCACTTTTCTGAATTTAAACACTTCCGCTGGCCACCAAACTCACCAGACATGAAAATAATTGAGCATATCTGGGGTGGCTTGCAAAGTGCTGTTCAAATGGTACAATGGCTCTGAGCACTATGGGACTTAATATTTGTGGTCATCAGTCCCGTAGTACTTAGAACTACTTAAAAGTAACTAAACTAAGGACATCACACACATCCATGCCCAAGGCAGGATTCGAACCTGCGACCATAGCGGTCACGCAGTTCCAGACTGAAGCGTCTAGAACCGCACGGCCACACCGGCCTGCCAGCGCTGTTCAGAAGAGATCTCCATCCCCTCGTGCTCTTAAGGATTTATCGACAGCCGTGCAGGGCTTCATGGCGTCCATTCCATCCAGCACTACTTCAGACGTAGTGAGTCCATTCCACGTGGTTTTGCGGTACTTTTACGTGCTCGCGGTGGCCCTACACGATGTTAGGCAGGTGTACCAGTTTCTTAGGCTCTTCAATGTCATTCTGTATCTTTTACCTTTGTTGTCTACCCATTACTGTTAAGCTATTTTGCATTTTCTCTCAGTCTCATTTTTAAACGATTGTATTCCCTGTCATCTGCTTCATTTCGGCATTTTTATATTTTCTGCTTTATTCAAGTACATCCGCTATCTCCTTTGGTGTCATATAGGTCTTTCACTTAACTATTTGACACTCTGCTCCCTTCACTGTTTCATCTATCGAAACTATCCATTCGTCTTCCACATTATTCCTTTCCGTTGTTTCAGTCAATTTTTGCCTAATGCTCCCTCTCAAACTATTAACAGTCTCCTGCTCTTTGAGCTTGTCCACGTTCCTTCTCTTTAATTTTTTACCTTCTACATGTGCATCCACAACTCCGCAAGCCACCTGACGGTGTGTGGCGGAGGCTACATTGAGTACCTTTGTCGGTTCTCCCTCCTATTTCAGTCTCGTATTGTTCGTGGAAGGGAAGATCGTCGGTACGCCTCTGACTTTATCCTCACGGTCTCTTCGCGAGATATACATATGAGAGAGCAATACACTGCTTGACTCCTCGGTGAAGGTATGTTCCTGAAACTTCAAAAAAGCCCTTACCGAGCTATTGAGCGTCTCTCCTGCAGAGTCTTCCACTGGAGTTTATCTATCATCTCCGTAAAGCTTTTGTAATTACTAAATGATCCTGTAGCGTAGCGCGCTGCTCTCCGTTTGATCTTCTTTATCTCTTCTATCATCCCTATCTGGTACGGATCCCACACCGGTGAGCAGTATTCAAGCAGTGGGCGAACAAGTGTACTGTAACTTACTTCTGTTTTTAGGACTGCATTTCCTTGGGGTTATTCCAATGAATGTCAGTCTGGCATCTGCTTTACCGAAGATCAACTTTATATGATCATTCCATTTTAAATGACTCCTAATGCCTACAACCAGATAATTGATGGTATTAACTGCTTCGAGTTGCTGACCTGCTATATTGTAGCTAAATCATAAAGAATCTTTCTTCCTATGTATTCGCAGCACTTTACACTTGTCTACATTGAGATTCAATTGCCATTCCCTGCACCATGCGTCAATACGTCGCAGATCCTCGTGCATTTTAGTACAATTTTCCATTGTTACAACCTCTCGATAAAGTACAGCATCATCCGTAAAAAGCCTCAATGAACTTCCGATGTTATCCACAAGGTCATTTAAATATATTGTGAACAGCAACGGTCCTACGACACTCCCCTACGGCACACCTGAAATCACTCTTACTTCCGAAGACTTCTCGTCATTGAGAATGACATGCTGCGTTCTGTTATCTAGGAACTCTTCAACACAATCACACAATTTGTCTGATAGTCCATATGCTCGTACTTTGTTCATTAAACGACTGTGGGAAACTGTATGAAACGCCTTGCGGAAGTCAAGGACGCGGAATCTACTTGCGAACCCGTGTCTATGGCCCTCTGAGTCTCATGGACGAATAGCGTGAGCTGGGTTTCACACGATCGTCTTCCTACTGAGTAGATTTCTAGTCTCCAGAAAATTCATTATACTCGAACATAATACGTGTTCCAAAATTCTACAACTGATCGACGTTAGAGATATAGGTCTATAGTTCTGCACATCTGTTCGACGTACCTTCTTGAAAACGGGAATGGCCTGTGCCCTTTTCCAATCTTTTGGAACGCTACGCTCTTCTAGAGATTTACGGTACACCGCTGCAAGAAGGGGGGGTGGGGGGTGGGGGGGTGGGGGGCAAATTGCTTCGCGTACTCTGTACAAAATCGAACTGGTATCTCATCAGGTCCAGCGTCCGTTCCTCTTTTCAGCGATTTTAATAGTTTTTCTATCCCTCTGTCATCTATTTCGATATCTACCATTTTGTCATCTGTGCCACAGTCTAGAAAAGGAACAACATTGCATTCTTCCCCTGTGAAACAGCTTTGCCATTTGGCCATAGAGTGTCTGTACATTTTGCTTTGCTCCAGCTATTGCTTTGACATATGACCAAAATTTCTTAGGATTTTCTTCCAAGTCAGTACGTAGAACTTTACTTTTGAATTCGTTGAACGCCTGTCGCATAGCCCTTCTCACACTACATTTCGCTTCGTGTAATTTTTGTATGTCTGCAAGGCTTTGGGTGTCGGTTAATGTGAAATCTTCCGATGTCTCCAGGTCTATTCCATGTACACAACCTTATTTTGTGATTCTTTAACCAAGTGTTAGCGATGATTAAATTAGGCTCTGTGCAAAATTCTACGAGCTGGCTTCCCCTCTCATTGCTTTCGATCAGTGCCGTATGCACCTACTATTTTGGCTTCTCTTCCTTTTCATACTAACGAATACCTTCCCCACCACAATTAATAGTTGACTCCATTAACTATCTCAGTAAATTCTCTTATCTTAACATATATCTTTTTTCAGTCACTTCATCTGCGGAGCTAGTTGGCATATAAACTAGTGCTACAATGGTGGGTTTTTGCTTCGTGTCTGTCTAAGACCTGACAGCACAGAACGTGGTCTACCCACGCGGTTTGCGACATTGAGCAGCGTCGGGCAGGCTCTGTCGTTGGGATGTGTGTTACTGCAACGTGTCGGTCACACAGAGGACGTTCTTGCCGCCGCAGCTACCGTCCTGCCGCGGCGAGCGCCAGTGTGTCTAAAAATACAGGTTCGTCGCCGCGATCGGCGACTGAGAGCGCCTGCAACCGCATTTTTTTGCCCTGTTCTCGCACTGACGGTAGCGCCAGCAGCGGCGGGAAGCAGGTCTGACGTATCGGTAAGCGTGCAGTACACTCAGTGGAAACCACGCAAAGAGAAAAACTTATCAAACAAGTAAGGAAGTATAGCTTGTTGTACGATATAGGCAATACAGATTATAAGAAAACTTTGAAGAAGGCCGAAACATGGAGCTACGTTGCTGCTAACCTGGTTCCAAATAATAAATATTTTAGGAAAAATTTTAATTTTCACACATGCAATAACTTACATAAAATGAAGTAGAGTAGAGTGTTAAGTACTGGAAATCAGTTAGTGTATATTGCATCTTAATGCATCTGACAGACATTACAGGAAGTACGAAAGCAACTATGTGAGCAACACAGAAAGCAACATGTAGAAAATCAGACTTCATGCAAGACAATTTCGTGTCGTATTCAAACGAAAATTGTCTATCCTCACATGGTATTTCTGACGTCAATTATTTCCAAACTGCGTCATTTTAGTCTGCCTTCCGTCTTTCCTTAGCTGCTCTACATTCGTGGAAGTATGTACCGTCTATGCAACTAAATGAAAGAAGTTTGTTTGTTGCCATACGCGTTTCGCTTCATTTATTTAGGAAGCATCATCAGTGGCCTACAGTACATGCTTCTTTTTATAAAAATAATAAACGTATTATGTGAGGGATATAGTATGCTGGTATATTACATTTTATCGAGTTTTTCTCTTCCTTTTAGGTTAGAAGCAACTTTTGCACCGAAACGCGTATGCCAAAAAACAAACTGCCTTCGATCAGTTGCATAGGCGGTACATACCTCCACGGATTTCCAGACTTGTTTTTAACACTGCCAACCGCATATCTTATTCCATATATTTGTCATATTATAGAATTTAATGCAATACCTCCTTTCTTACAAGAAATTGTATACTTAACCTACGCAGTCAGTAAAGAGTTTAGCTACTCCTTGAAACTGAACAAAGCCCCAGAGGCCGATGGAATCCCTATCAAATTTTATATTGCAGCTGAGTTACCTCCGCCCCCCCCCCCCCTGTTACCTATAATCTGTCGTAGATCACTCTAACAATAAACCTTTCCCAGTAGATAGAAGAAAGCATAGGTCACATCCATCTACAAGAAGGGTAGCGGAAGTGATCCACAAAACTACCATCCAGTATCCTTTAGGTAAATTTGTTGTGTCTTGGAACACACTCTGAGCTCAAACCTAAAGAGGTGCCTTGAAGAGTATGAGCTCCTCCATGCGGAGGAGCACAGATTTCGAAAACAGCGATCATATGAAAACTAACTCTTCCTTTTTTCACGTGACATACTGAAAGCCATAAATAAAGGCAGTCTGGTAGATGTAGTAGTTCTCGATTGACGAAAAGTATTACTCAGTACCACATGTATGCTTATTGTAACAAGTTCTATTGTATCGGGTATCGCGTCAAATTTGTGACTGGACTGAGGAGGTTTTATTACAGAAGATGCAGCACACTGTCTAGGATGGAGTCATTGAGAGACGTTGACGTAAATTCGGGTGTACGAGAGGAAGTGTGTTGACACCCTTGCTGCTCGTGTTGTGTATTTATGATCTTACAAAACACTTTAAGAGAACCCTCAGATTTTTGCAGATCATGTTACTATCTCTTGTGAAGTATTGTCTGAAAGAAGGTCTGTAATCATTTATTCAGGTAGTGCTAAAATTTCAGTGTGGGGCACACATTGCTTTAAATGTTCAGAACTGTAAAACTGTGCGACGGAAAGGTAGTGTCTTACGACAGCAGTATCAAAAAGTCACAGTTGGAATCAGCCAATTCATACAAATATCTCATTGTAATACTTCGTAGGGATATTAATGGAATGATCAGATGGGACCAGTCATAGGTAGGGCAGGACAGGCATCACACTTTGGTTTATTGGTAGAATATTGGGGAAATACAATCAGTCTAAAAAGGCGGCTGCTTACAAATTACTCATCTGCTCCATCCTAGATTACTGCGCAAGTGTGTAGGAGCCATACCAAACGGGATTAACAGGGGATATTGAAAGTATACAGACAAGGGCAGCATGAATCGTCACCGGTTTCTTTGACCTACGGGATAATGTTATTGAGATATTGAAAGAACTGAGATGACAGATAGTCGAAGATACGCATAAAATAGCTCGAGGAAGCTAACTTACGAAATTTCAAGAACCGGCTACAAATGATGACTCCGGATTGTACCACAAGCACCTACGCATCGCTCTCAAACGGATCGTGTGGAAAAAGTTAGACTAATTGCAGCACGCTGAGAGGCATTTAAACAGACATTTTTCCCGCTCTCCATACATGAACGGAAGTGGATAAACCCATTACAACTGGTATAGTAGGACGTAATCATTGCCACGCAGTTCACAGCAGTTTGCGAAGTGCAGGGTGTACATAAAATCCGGTAACACTTTTAATTACTTATTGCACAAGAACCAAACATTGTACAGATAACATTCATATGTCATTTTGAAGAGAAACCGTGAAAGTTTTTTTTTTTTTCATGTATACCGCCACAGCGTAGTTTGGTAATTTGCCGATAGTCAGTGCTAGTCGTAAACATGGCGACTTCGGGTGCTGAGCGAGCTTTCTGTGTGTTGGAGTTCGACAACGCAGCTATGCTTTGCTTTCAGCCGTTCGCAGTACCAGCATAGCAAGACCATTTTGGTTGATGTTACAAGGCCAAGTCAGTCAATCATCGTGGCTGTGGCTACTATAACTACCGGAAAGGCTGATACTCCTCTTCAGGAGGCACACGTTTGTCTGGCCTCACTACAGACCCCTCGTTGTGGTTGTACCTACAGTACGGCTACATGTATTTCTGAGGCACACAAGTCGCTCCTCCATGGCAAGGTCTGTGGTTCATGGCGGAATTTGTCCGCTAGTTTTTCAGTGTTTTCTATTCTGAGGGTATTGTAGTAGAGGGAGACAAGTAGAGTTCCAGAAAAATTAATCAAACATTAGTCACGTAGATCGGCCTCTCATCCTTTTCCTGACAGCTAACGCTTGTCTCGCGGTATGAGCAATAACCGTTACAGAACACACAAATATAAATGTGCAGCCAAAGTATCACTCTGTAGAGAATTCAACCAGTCTATTCCACTCTGACCATATGAACATTATGCAACATCCTGAAAGATATAATTGGAACGAGGAAAACAAATAGAGTAATTCACGCATCATTTGCACCCAACACCTCTTAGCCCATTATATGGTGTTATTAATGTACACCATGCTCATCACCAGTAAAAGGTTTTCCTACAAGTTTCCGGAATCATATAGAGCTTAGGTATGATGCTCCTCTAAAAGTACGCTTGACATATTCCATGGCACGATAAAAGCTCTGAACCAGCTTTAACCTAAAATTACGTATATTAGTTGTAGTGTAAGTAGGCTGTTTAGGTTTATATATTGGTAACGCCACGTAGCGCTCTATATGAAAATCATTGACTGTGCTGTGTGCAATCTGTGGCTGGTTGGACTCATTGTTGGAATATTCCCTTGTGTAGTGTTGGGCAGCTGGACGTGAGCCACCAGCAGTGGTGGATGTGGGGAGAGAGATACCAGAGTTTTGAGCGGACGATCTGGACGTGTGTCCATCAGAAAAAGAAAATTTGTTTATTTGGATGTCAAAAAATTATATATATATATATATATATATATATATATATATATATATATATATATATATATATATGTATACTTTAAATGCTATTAAGGTAAATACATTGTTTGTTCTCTATCAATTTCAGTAGTAAGTGCTTTCAGTAGTTTGAATCTTTTATTTAGTTTGCAGTATTGGCTCTTCCTGTATTACAGTAGTTCGAGCAACGAAGACTTTTGTGAGGTACGTGATGCAAGAAAGGTATAGGTTATTGTTAGTCAGGGCCATTCTTTTGTAAGGATTGTTGAAAGTCAGATTCCGTTGCGCTAAAATATTGTGTATCAGTTTAGTGATGATCAGATTAAGTAAAGAGAAAACTGCTTGAGTACGTTGAGTTTTGCTCAGCTGTTTGAAAATCAAGTAACGTAGAAGTTTACCAGGAAAGTTATTCTCGATTTTTCTAAGGGGAATTACTGAAATTTTTAACTGGTGCGTCGCTCAAACTTTCTGTCAGAGTAATGAGATCTCCCGCTCCATGCTCGGTTTCTGAATTACGAATGATAATGAGCGATGGAGACACTAAAAGTAGAATAATGAAACAAAATCCAACACATTTCATATATTAAGAATACATGAAGCTCGGAAACTCAGCGAAGCAAAACGTACACAAAGGCAAAACCAGACACGCTAGCTCTGGTCTATGCAGTGAATCGAATCTAGCAGATTTGAAAAAAAAGCTGATCTGAAAGCAATTACGTGAATCTCTGTGAGCGGAGTACCTAAGTACAATCAGCCAAAATCGTGAGGCTACTATTACACCAATCAGCGTATTACCCGTTGTGTTTACTGACTTTGAGCACATTGTTCATGAAGCATTGACGGACGACATTAGAACTTGTAACATCGGCGAAAAATATCTGTCATGTTCCACAAATCGCAATAGGACACCAACTGCATTAATCTGACAAGCGGTGGTGAGAATTGGCCACTTTCTACATTCTTGATGTCCATGAGGCTTTCGATAACTTTGATTTCCATGTATCACTTTATGAAAATTAAATAATTGAAGTTCTCCCACAGTGCAATACTGCGTGACGACAGCTACCTCAAAAAAATAGTCATCGCGTTGTCTGTGGATCGGACAAGTCGTGGTGGAAACATGTAATCTCAGGAGTGTCTAGGATTCAGTCCTCTCTGAACACCATTCTTTTCTCTGCATGTCAATGGTATTTCATCTTCGCTATATCCTAGCAGTCATCACAAATATGGTGAAGTTGTAGATTTGTTGTAAGCACCACTCTGAGAAAATTGGAACGACTCTAGCAGAAATGGAAGACAATCATTCCTAATTATCACGATGGGCACAAATCTTGGTCTTATACTAAACCCAGATTATCCTCCTAGCACACGGAAGGCTAATAAGCAGATATATTTCTGAAAGCACTCAATAATTCCTGACGATATCTATTAATACTATTAATATCTGAAAAAGGTCTCGGCATAAAGTTGGTTTGTTTTGAGAATTGTGAAGAACGAACAGTTACCTCGGACAGAAAATATACGTGCAACCAAACAATGTAGGAAAGTATTTCTACCTTAAATAAACCAAAAAATATTGCCGTCTTTCTCGTGCCTAATCATAACGACTGTGATGAACTTCAGCAAGACTAAATTTGTGAAACCTGCAGAGATCTCTAGCTTGCCATGTGTGCTTGCTTAAGATACGTGTGTAGTAATGGACTCTTTCATTGAATTAGTCTTCCCTGTGCTCAATTCGTATGGACGTGGGTGGATATATGACTTGATTTTTCAAGTACTCTGTACTCTTCATCTCTTATTTAGTCAATGTTGTAGTCACTCCTCCGCCTCTCATATCAAGTACCTATAGGAAGACGCCCGGTTGGCCGTGCGGTCTACCCCACGGCTTTCAGGGCGGGTAGGAGCGCCTGGTCCCCGGCACGAATCCGCCCGGTGGATTTGTGTCGAGGTCCGGTGGACGGCCAGTCTGTGGATGGCTTTTAGGCGATTTTCCATCTGCCTTGGCGAATGCGGGCTGGTTCCCGTTATTCCGCCTCAGTTACACTATGTCGGCGATTGCTGCGCAAACAAATTCTCCACGTAGGCGTACACCACCAATACTCTACCACGCAAACACAGCGGCTCCACTCTGGTGTGAGACGTTCCCTGGGGAGTTCACCGGGGGCCGAACCGCACCATAACCCTGGATTCGTCTTGGGGTGGCGGAGGGGTGAAGTGGACTGGGGTAGTCATCGTGGGGTTGTGGACCACTGCGGCTGCGGCGGGACGGAGCCTCTCCGTCTTTTCTAGGTCCCCAGTTAACACACAATACAATACAATACCTATAGGAAACAACAATTGGAAATAAGGGTGGATACGACAAGCATCTTGGCTGTACCTTTTCGTAACACTCATTCTCCATTTCCTTCATTTCATCAATACATCTCTGGAACTCATTGCCTTGAACATGCATCTTATCAATAACCTGTCTGCGTTCAAGACGAAATTGAGTTGGTCAGCTATCATTGCCGTTGCTTTCCTCTCCACATACAGCTGCTGTTTCCTACACGTATTTTAGTGAACACTATCTGTATCATACTGTCCAGTCTGTGTATGCCTTCAACTGTCTGTCTGTTTCTGTTTTCTTCCTTACATCTGATCTGCTAACCTTAATATATTATTTCTTTCTCCTCCACCGAGTGGAGAGCATTCTGCATTTCGATTTTTTTCCTTTTGGCATACATTACTTTTAGATGTCGTTACATTCGATAAGAACGTAACGGGGAATTGTTTAATACAGTTTAGATTAGATTAGATTAATTATTCATTCCATAGACTCAAAGAAGAGGGAATCCTCCTGGGTGTGGACCATGTCAGAAAAATACATTACAAAAATGTAATTAGAAAATCTTGAGTTTCATTAATTTTAATGATCCGCACTCAATAAACACTAAAATTATGTACATGAATTAAATTTAAACTTCTAATATTTGCAGGTTTAATACATCTGCTTTCATTAAATCCACCATTCAGACATTTGCTAGTGTCTTGCCTATTACAACCGAGTATTGTCGAAAATTAAAGTAAATTATTCACGTCAGAGATCCTCAGTTAAGAACAGTCAGATTATGTACAAGATTTAAAATTAAACTTCCACTATTTACAGACTTCAGACTTACATCTGCTTTCCATACATCCATCATTCACACAGTAGGTTTTTACACTAAAAATACGACTAACATTTCTTATACATGAAATACTTGTAGGTGTATTCAGTTACATTCTCCTTTAGAATTTCTTCTTCCTCCTTTCCTCCTTTTTATTATTGTTACTAATATTATTACTGAGCACTGATCACGTACACTTACTGTAAGTGGCTGTTTAGGTTTTCTTATTGGTAACGCTACGTAGCGCTCTGTAGGAGAATCACTGGCTGTGCTGTGTGCAGTCTGTGGCTGGTTTGCGTTGTTGTCTGCCATTGTAGTGTTGGGCAGCGGCAGCTGGATGTGAACAGCGCGTAGCGTTGCGCAGTTGGAGATGAGCCACCAGCAGTGGTGGATGTGGGGAGAGAGATGGCGGAGGTTTGAAATTTGTAAGACCTGATGTCATGAACTGCTATATACATTATGACTTTTGAAGGCTATTGAGGTAAATACATTGTTTGTTCTCTATCGAAATCTTTCATAGCTAATTATGCCTATCAGTAGTTAGAGCCTTCAGTAGTTTGAATCTGTTATTTAGCTGGCAGTAGTGGCGCTCGTTGTATTGCAGTAGTTCGAGTAACGAAGATTTTTTGTGAGGTAAGTGATACGTGAAACGTATAGGTTAATGTTAGTCAGGGCCATTCTTTTGTAGGGATTTTTGAAAGTCAGATTACGTTGCACTAAAAATAATATGTGTCAGTTTAAGCACAGTCTTGTATAATTTTTCTAAGGAAACGTTTCATTACGTTCGGAAAAAACAGAACACCTTGAACGTATGTTCTGCAGAAATTATAAGTGTCATAGAGGCTCCTTATTGTTAGAGGGCCCGCAGAACCGACACGTATGATGGGTTGCTACCACTTTTGAGCAGCGGGGAGAGAAACATTGCCAGCGGACAGAAACAGCAACAGACTTTCCAAATAAACATGGAACTATTTTGCCAGACAACATGTGACATTGTTCCACCAATCGGAACTCATATGACTACTGCAGCTCTCCGTCGACCTGGCTTTATAAGCACGCCTAGGCCGTATGACCGGCAGTGTTTAACACCCTCTAGGAACAGGCTCCGACCTGTACTTACGCAGGCACTAGCCTTGTATTCACTCGCCGTAGTCATGCAGTAGCACGTTGTATTTTGTAGAGTAGCTTTGGTCAGTATTTTCTTCCATTGTGTTGCTTCCTTATCTATTTTGTTACCACAGAGTTGTGGCATTTTTTCTGTGTTTAAAACTTAGTGTATGCGAAAAAGGCATTTTTTTAAAAATTGTAATAAAGTGTGTTTAAATTGACTGTTAGTTCTTTCCTGCCGACCGCAGGACACTACAATTAGCATTTCGGTCAGCTCAATCCAACATGTGCTCTATTGTTCAAATGGTTCAAATGGCTCTGAGCACTGAGGGACTTAACATCTGAGATCACCAGTCCCCTAGAACTTACAAGTCCTTGAACCTAACTAACCTAAGGACATCACACACATCCATGCCCGAGGCAGGATTCGAACCTGCGACCGTAGGAGTTGCGCAGCTCCGGTCTGAAGTGCTTGAAACTCTTCGGCCATCGCGGCTGGCTTGCTCTATTGCCTAGTTGGCACAGGGTTCTTCATGGGCCCAGATAACTTGTTCCACGCGTTATGGCATCGGCGCGTATAAAGCGCGAATGACTTCCTGTGTTGTAGCCATCCACGCTGCATTAATCTGCTTCTAACTTTCATTTGTGGTGGTTGGCATTGGATTAAGGCGTTTCAGCCATTGTTTCACCGTATTCCACACATTTTCGATTGGCGACAATTCTGGTGATCTGGCGGGCCAGGCAAAAGACTGACTTGTTCGAGCAGAAACATGTGCTCTTGCGTTGTGTTTTAAAAAATGTGTTAGGGGTGTTGTGCAGGAAGGGTACGGCTACGGATCACAGGCTGTCATTCACGTGGGTCACAGTGCCCAAAACTCACACCAGCTGTGATTTGCGCTTATACCCAGTAGCACCCTACACCATAAGGCCTTGAGGTGGCACTGCATGTCTTGCGTAAATGCAGTCACTGTGACGCAACTCCCCCTTTCAGTGGCCAAGAAACAGAACTATGATGTGTCCGATAACACTGATGCCATACATGTCCCCAGTAACGTCGTTCCACGCAACATTGCCGTCTAGCATGTTTTCGCACATTCGTCAAACGTAGGCGCAGACATGGGCGACATGCACGGAACACATGCCGTAGTGAACGGCGACGGACTGTCTCCACTGATAGTATACGATGTGTTACACTGCTCCACTGTTTCACCAGAGCCGAGGAGGACGCAGATCTGTTCCATAATGCCATGCGGATGAGGTGACGATCGTCTCGGGGATCTGTATGCGGGATGCGATCTCACTCATTTCGGCGTGTTCTAAGGCCTTCAGTGACCATTCTGGACATACCCCTTCCACTGAAGAAACACTTCGCCCCATACGAGCAGCAGTTTCCTTATGGCAGCACCACATTCTCTCATACCAATAATTCACCCTCTTTCAAACTCACTCATTTGACGGTACGGTTTGCGCAGGCATCTGTCAAGCTTTCTGTATGTCTGCCCAAGTCTAAGTGATCCATTGCCTACTGTTTATAGGGACAATGAGAGCCACAGACACATATTACCGGTATGTGGAGTTGAGCCGAGATATCGATGTTGACGTTGAACCCGCGTGCTGATAAGGTTAAAATGCTTATCACTTCTGCATAACATGCTAATGTACGTGTCCTGTGAATATGAACGTCCTATCTCTAGTCATTTAAAGTGTTCTGCTTTTTCTAAACATGAGTGTACTGTACACATAGTCATGTTGACTCACTAAGGATATCTGGTTACATACAGACTGAACCGCCAAAGAAACTGATATACCTATGCTTATACAGATACAGAAATCTATACACAGGCATAATACGGCGCTGGTATCGGCAACTCCTATGTAGGACAAGTGACTGGCGCAGTTGTTGGATAAGATACTGCTGCTACAATGACAGATTCTCAAGATTTAAGTGAGTTTGAAGTTAGTGTTATAATCTGCGCTCTAGCGATGGGACACAGCATCTCCCAGGTAGCGATGAGATGGGGGTTTCGCTGCATGACCATTCATCAATAGCAGGAATCCGGAAAAACATCAAATCTCTGGCATCGTTATCGCTGAAGCCGGAAAAATATCCTGCAAGAACGCGACTAACGGCGACTGAAGAGAATCGTTCAACGTGACAGAAGGGCAACCCTTCGGCAGATTGCTGCAGATTTCAATACTGGGCCATAAAGAAGTGTCGGAGTGCGGACAATTCAGTTAAACATCATCGATATGGGCTTTCGGAACGGAAGGCCCACTTTTGTGCCCTTCATGGTTGCACGACACAAAGCTTCAAGCCTCTCCTAGGCCCGACGACACGGCATTGGACTCTCGGTGACTGGATGTATGTTGCCTGGTCGGATGAGTCTCGTTCCAAATTGTATCGAGTCGATGGATGTGTACAAACTCGTGAATCCCTGGACCCAGCAGGGGCTGTTCAAGCAGATAGGGGGTCTGTAATTGAGTTACGCATGCGCAGGTGATGTGAAATGGGACCCCTGATCAGTGTAGATACAACTCTGGCAGGTGACACGATCGTAAGCATCCTTTCTGATCACCTGCATCCATTCATGTCCATTGTGCATTCCGTCGGACTTGGGCAATTCAAGCAGGACATTGTGACACCACACACGTCCAGAAATACTAGAGAGTGGTTCCAGGAACATCCTTCTGAGTTTAAACACCTCCGCCGGCCACCAAACGTCTCAAACATGAACATATCTGGGATGCATTGCACCGTGCTGTTTAGAAAATATCTCCTGCCTCTCGTACTGTTACCGATTTATGGACAGCCCTGCAGGATTCGTGGCGTCAGTTCCCTCCAGCACTACTTCAGAGATTAGTTGAGACCATGCCCCGTCGTTTTGCGGCACTTCTGCGTCCTCGCAGGGCTCCTACACAATTTTTTATGGTGTAGCAATTGCTTTGACTCTTCAGAGTAAGAGAGAGTACGATGCTCTACTTGTGCCAAATGAAATAAATGTATAAATAAACAAGTGAATGATGTCTATTCTATCCTTTTGCTACCGTCTGAATACGCAGGCTTTTACAATTCATGTCCTGTACGTACATCCTGATCACACTGTTTAATGTTTTAGTCACTGGAAATTACGCCTTTTTTTTCTCTGAATTGTTTGCCTTTATACAAATTCAAACACTACCTAAAAATATATGGCACGTTCAATATATCATCTTTTAAATGGTTTCTCATTCGAAAGGATTAGTCCTACTGAAATAGTTCCATTGACACCTGCACTGCCGGCTGCTGTGGCCGAGCGGTTCTAGGCGCTAGAGTCTGGAAACGCGTGACCGCTACGGCCGCAGGTTCGACTCTTGCCTCGAGCATGGATGTGTGTGATGTTGTTAGGGAAGTTAGGTTTACGTAGTTCTAAGTTCTAGGGAACTGATGACCTCAGATGTTATGTCCCGTAGTGCTCAGAGCCATCTGAACCATCTGAGCACCTGCGCTGAATGCGCTTGCTTTGAGCTGTACTTACCTGTCGCTGTATTTGAGAACGTACCTTGCTGCACTGTGTCCTCCGTTGCAGTGATCCTTCCGCCGCTGTACTACAAATTCTAACACACACACTATCCCCTTCGCGTAGTGCTTCTGATCACCAATAGTTTGTAAGCTGCATATGGTGAACCCTTTCGTCACTTATGTCCACCCGACTGTTACTCACTGTTGCCTCGTAAGCTAGACCCAGCATTACAGTTATTGAATGACTCTGTACTGGTTCCAATTCGTCAGTTGCATAATCGGTGTTTGCTTGTTCTGTTTCGCGGCTAGTTTCGGTATCACAGGCCATTCTCAGGTACGATATTTGCAATACGACGTAATAATCCGACGGTTAGTAGCGAACATGGCAGTTTCGAAAGCGCGAAAGTACGTATAAAAGTCTTATTTAATTGACTGTTCATCCGAAATTTTTACAGAGGTCCTGGCAGTGTTAAGAAAGGATAAACGAAATACAGTTTATGACGGAACATTTGTTGGTGTCAGAAGTTGTTTCTCTTGTAGTGAAACTGAAGTAGATAGTTCCTGTGAGAACTAGTTCCTTATACCAACCCCTCGACTCAGATGATATTACGGCTGCACAGTTCAGAGAAGACATAAGTCTCATTTCATATTGGTGCCCCACCCATACGATGTCCGCCCCCGGTAGCTGAGTGCTACGCCAACACACTTTTCGCTGTCGGGCATATGCTGATGACCTCCTCCTCCTCATTCGCTCCGGCTCTGAGATTGGGGAAGTCCTCGAATTGATTATCCGTTATGTGGCTGCCGCTGGCAGTGCCACGAATGTCGCCAAATCTCCTGCAATGCACATTGTACGAGGCCTCCAGGAGGGTGAAGTGGCACCCCTGCCGCTTGTGCGGACTTTCCGGTACCTGGGCATTACCTTTACCCCCACGGTCACAAGCACAGCGGCAACGAATTTCCGTCGCCTATTACACGTCATCCGCAACGACGTCCGCCAGAACCTCTTGCGCCGCCAGGACACACTTCAACGGGTTGAGTTTATTGATCTTTATATGGCATCAAAATTGCTTCACATCGCGCAAGTTCTCCCTCTGCCAACTGCAATTGGGTGCAACCTTCAGGCGGCTTTTGGCTATTATCACACAGCTGGTTCAATGTTTTAAGTCCGTTATGAGACACTTACCCTGCCCTCACGGTATGGTGGGGTCGAGCTCGTCAATGTCCGTATGCGAGCTGCAGCCTTGTACATGAGTACCATGAGAAAACAGTGGATGGGCCAGGATACATCTGTCAAACGCAGCTTGCTTGAGGTTCTCCTACCTGCTTCCACCTCACCACCGGTGTCTGTCGGCCATATCGTGCCTCATTTCTCCCATCTTTCGACCTTTTTCGTCGACTACAGTTACATACATACCAGTCTCCAAGATACACGCCCACCTAGGACTAAGGATTTTTACAGCCTCTTGCTGTGCTGTGTTCCCCGGAATGTGATGGAGACCAAACATCCCTCTATCCAGTGGCCCATAGTGTGGACTACCGTCCACCAGCCCTTCCTCTCTACGAACGTCCGGGCACTGTGCTATCACATAGTCAACAGGAAATTTGCCACGAAGCAGCGCCTGCACGACATTGGCTTGTCAGAATCCCCTCTTTATCTCCTTTGCCAGCAACTGGACACTAATGAACACCGTCTGATATGCGCCTCATCCTAAGATATGTGGCGCTTCGTGCAGCAAATCATTGCCTGCTATCTCCGAGTGTCACCAGACACAATCGAACCTCGAATGTTTCTATACCCGGAGGACCGACATTTTCCCGCCGCCAAATGTCATGCTATTACGTGGGTCAAAGGGTGGGCCGTCGCTTATCTCTTTTATGAGGGACCTAAATCCCGCCTCGACTTCTGGACCTATTTACGAACAGCCCATGTAGCTCTCGAAAACACGCCACGTTACCGAACATTATTTGCTAATTATCTTCGAGCGGTCTTTGTTAGACCTTCACTGAGTTGGGAGGTGCCTGGCTAAGAGGGCACCCACCCCTCCTCCGTAGGCGGTGTCTGAGTTTCAGCCGCCTACGATCTATTCTACTTCTGACCTCCGCGGATGGGAGAGCGAGTCGCAAATTGCGCGGATTTTATTTCGTTTTGCTTTTCCTTTCTTTTTCTTTAACCAGAATTTATATTTCTTTTCTCTTTCGCCGATGTGTTTCCCTAATTTCATGATATTAGTGAATATTACAAAAACACATGCAAATAAATAAATAACAACGCCTTCCACTACTGTTGATTCCTGTGTCTCCCATTTCCCTAACCACCACAGGCTCAGTGGCGGTGAGGAGGACACTGTGGCCAGGCCTCGGGTATCGACCCCTGCCCACTTTGCCCCCCGAGCACCCACCGGTCCACTACATTAAAAAAAAATCTTTTTCCGTCAGGGTGTTAAAATTAAAAAATAAATAAAAAAATATATTAAAAAAGTGGTCAGCGTGACAGACTGTATATCCTAAGGGCCCGGGTTCGATTCCCGGCTGGGTTGGAGATTTTCTCCGCTCAGGGACTGGGTGTTGTGTTGTCCTAATCATCATCATTTCATCCCCATCGACATGTAGGTCGCCGAAGTGGCGTCACATCGAAAGACCTGCACCAGACGAACGGTCTACCCGACGGGAGACCATAGCCACACGACATTTCATTTCACCCATACCATTATAAATGATGGTGACCTCACTCTACTCTCGATATATAGGTAAAAATAAATGTTAAAGTCGGTGGCAGCCACAAAATACCGTCAACAGTCGTACTGAATGTTTTCTCAGAAATTTATTTTCAACCGTTAGTTCAAGAGCACTCTCGAAATTGACCTCCGAACAACAAATAATCCTGAGCATATAGCGAACGTCATGACGGATACAGGGATTAGTGACCATAAAGTCATTGTAGCAAGACTGAATATGGTAACAGCCAAATCAACCAAAAATAAACGCAAAAAGTATCTGTTTAAAACATCGGATAAAAATTCCCTTGACGCATTCCTAAGAGACAGTCCTCACGCCTTTCATTGTGATCCTGTAAGCGTAGACCAGATGTTGTTTCAGTTCAAGTAAATAACATCGACGTCAGTTGAGAGATATATACCAAATAAACGAATAAGATGAACAATCCTGTCGGAGGAACATCCGCAAATGAGCATTATACTAGAGGTTGTTAAGTTCATTTATTTATTACTCGACCGGTTTCGGGCTCTTAAACGCCCGTCTTCAGAGTACTCTACACTCGATAGTAGCACACCGCTTTTTGCACGCTTTCACCGCGACGCTCGTGATCACATCACCTAGTTACGACACCTGAAGATGGGCGTATAAGGGTCCGAACCGGTCAAGTTCTAAATAAAACAACCTTACAAGTGCAGTGGTATTTTTAACCTCTAGTGAAAGTAATAAGAGATGACAGTGATCCCCTAAGATACACAGAACAGGATAGCAGACAGTTGCAGAAGACCGAGGAAAACATGTCAAATTTAAAAGAGCGCAAAATCTTCACTATTGTCGACTCTTTACAGAACCTCGAAACTTTATGCCTTTATCAGTTTCAGCACCGGAACTCTGTTCTCGAAATCTGGTAGAAAACCCTAGGTATACTAGCAGTAAGACTCAATCAATACTTTCGCTGCACAATAGAAATGGTAGCGTTACAAATAACAGTGCCACAGAATGAAAGTCACTTAACAAGGTTTCCGAATTTCATACACAAGACAAGACGAAGTATGTATACCATAATGAGAATAAATAGCAACTGCCAACATCAGTAACTTAGACATCCTAGACGCAATGAAGCAGGTTAAATCATACAATAAAGGTAAGGCCTCAGGTACAGATTGTATACCATTTGGTTTCCCATAAGAACATGCTAACACAATAGCTCCGTACTTGTCGATGATATACAACCGTTCTCTCGTCGAAAGATCCGAACCCAAGGATTGGAAAGTTGTACAGGACAACAGAGCTCAAGAAAGGAAGTAGGAGTAATCCGCTGAATTACGGGCCCATAGTGCTATTATCCTCCCCCCATGAACCATGGACCTTGCCGTTGGTGGGGAGGCTTGCGTGCCTCAGCGATACAGATGGCCGTACCGTAGGTGCAACCACAACGGAGGGGTATCTGTTGAGAGGCCAGACAAACGTGTGGTTCCTGAAGAGGGGCAGCAGCCTTTTCAGTAGTTGCAGGGGCAACAGTCTGGATGATTGACTGATCTGGCCTTGCAACATTAACCAAAACGGCCTTGCTGTGCTGGTACTGCGAATGGCTGAAAGCAAGGGGAAACTACAGCCGTAATTTTTCCCGAGGACATGCAGCTTTACTGTATGATTAAATGATGATGGCATCCTCTTGGGTAAAATATTCCGGAGGTAAAATAGTCCCCCATTCGGATCTCCGGGCGGGGACTACTCAGGAGGATGTCGTTATCAGGAGAAAGAAAACTGGCATTCTACGGATCGGAGCGTGGAATGTCAGATCCCTTAATCGGGCAGGTAGGTTACAAAATTTAAAAAGGGAAATGGATAGGTTAAAGTTAGATATAGTGGGAATTAGTGAGGTTCGGTGGCAGGAGGAACAAGACTTCTGGTCAGGTGACTACAGGGTTATAAACACAAAATCAATTAGGGGTAATGCAGGAGTAGGTTTAATAATGAATAGGAAAATAGGAATGCGGGTAAGCATAGTGAACGCATTATTGTGGCCAAGATAGATACGAAGCCCACACCTACTACAGTAGTACAAGTTTATATGCCAACTAGCTCTGCAGATGATGAAGAAATTGAAGAAATGTACGATGAAATAAAAGAAATTATTCAGATAGTGAAGGGAGACGAAAATTTAATAGTAATGGGTGACTGGAATTAGAGTGTAGGAAAAGGGAGAGAAGGAAACATAGTAGGTGAATACGGATTGGGGCTAAGAAATGAAAGAGGAAGCCGCCTAGTAGAATTTTGCACAGAGCACAACTTAATCATAGCTAACACTTGGTTTAAGAATCATGAAAGGAGGTTGTATACGTGGAAGAACCCTGGAGATACTAAAAGGTATCAGATAGATTATATAATGGTAAGACAGAGATTTAGGAACCAGGTTTTAAGTTGTAAGACATTTCCAGGGGCAGATGTGGACTCTGACCACAATCTATTGGTTATGACCTGTAGATTAAAACTGAAGAAACTGCAAAAATGTGAGAAATTAAGGAGATGGGACCTGGATAAACTGAAAGAACCAGAGGTTGTACAGAGTTTCAGAGAGAGCATAAGGGAACAATTGACAGGAATAGGGGAAAGAAATACAGTAGAAGAAGAATGGGTAGCTCTGAGGGATGTAGTAGTGAAGGCAGCAGAGGATAAAGTAGGTACAAAGACGAGGGCTGCTAGAAATCCTTGGGTAACAGAAGAAATATTGAATTTAATTGATGAAAGGAGAAAATATAAAAATGCAGTAAATGAAGCAGGCAAAAAGGAATACAAACGTCTCAAAAATGAGATCGACAGGAAGTGCAAAATGGCTAAACAGGGATGGCTAGAGGACAAATCTAAGGATGTAGAAGCTTATCTCACTAGGGGTAAGATAGATACTGCCTACAGGAAAATTAAAGAGACCTTTGGAGAGAAGAGAACCACGTGTATGAATATCAAGAGCTCATATGGCAGCCCAGTTCTAAGCAAAGAAGGGAAGGCAGAAAGGTGGAAGGAGTATATAGAAGGCTTATACACGGGCGATGTACTTGAGGACAATATTATGGAAATAGAATAGGATGTAGATGAAGACGAAATGGGAGATACAATACTGCGTGAAGAGTTTGACAGAGCACTGAAAGACCTGAGTCGAAACAAGGCCCCCGGAGTAGACAACATTCCATTAGAACTACTGACGGCCTTGGGAGAGCCAGTCATGACAAAACTCTACCAGCTGGTGAGCAAGATGTATGAGACAGGCGAAATACCCTCAGACTTCAAGAAGAATATAATAATTCCAATCCCAAAGAAAGCAGGTGCTGACAGATGTGAAAATTACCGAACTATCAGTTTAATAAGCCACGGCTGCAAAATACTAACGCGAATTCTTTACAGACGAATGGAAAAACTGGTAGATGCAGACCTCGGGGAGGATCAGTTTGGATTCCGTCGAAATGTTGGAACACGTGAGGCAATACTGACCTTACGACTTATCTTAGAAGAAAGATTAAGAAAAGGCAAACCTACGTTTCTAGCATTTGTAGACTTAGAGAGAGCTTTTGACAATGTTGACTGGAATACTCTTTTTTAAATTCTAAAGGTAGCAGGGGTAAAATACAGGGAGCGAAAGGCTATTTATAATTTGTACAGAAACCAGATGGCAGTAATAAGAGTCGAGGGGCATGAAAGGGAAGCAGTGGTTGGGAAAGGAGTGAGACAGGGTTGTAGCCTCTCCCCGATGTTATTCAATCTGTATATTGAGCAAGCAGTAAAGGAAACAAAAGAAAAATTTGGAGTAGGTATTAAAATTCATGGAGACGAAGTAAAAACTTTGAGGTTCGCCGATGACATTGTAATTCTGTCAGAGACGGCAAAGGACTTGGAAGAGCAGTTGAACGGAATGGACAGTGTCTTGAAAGGAGGATATAAGATGAACATTAACAAAAGCAAAACGAGGATAATGGAATGTAGTCAAATTAAATCGGGTGATGCTGAGGGAATTAGATTAGGAAATGAGACACTTAAAGTAGTAAAGGAGTTTTGCTATTTAGGAAGTAAAATAACTGATGATGGTCGAAGTAGAGAGGATATAAAATGTAGACTGGCAATGGCAAGGAATGCGTTTCTGAAGAAGAGAAATTTGTTAACATCGAATATAGATTTATGTATCAGGAAGTCGTTTCTGAAAGTATTTGTTTGGAGTGTAGCCATGTATGGAAGTGAAACATGGACGATAGCTAGTTTGGACAAGAATAGAATAGAAGCTTTCGAAATGTGGTGCTACAGAAGAATACTGAAGATAAGGTGGATAGATCACGTAACTAATGAGGAGGTATTGAATAGGATTGGGGAGAAGAGAAGTTTGTGGCACAACTTGACTAGAAGAAGGGATCGGTTGGTAGCACATTTTTTGAGGCATCAAGGGATCACAAATTTAGCATTGGAGGGCAGCGTGGAGGGTAAAAATCGTAGAGGGAGACCGAGAGATGAGTACACTAAGCAGATTCAGAAGGATGTAGGTTGCAGTAGGTACTGGGAGATGAAGCAGCTTGCACAGGATAGATTAGCATGGAGAGCTGCATCAAACCAGTCTCAGGACTGAAGACAACAACAACAACAGTGCTATTATCTACTTGCAGTAGGATTTTAGGACATACATTGTGTTCGAGGTTAATGATTTATGGAAAAATAGCCAACACGGATTCACAAAATATTGTTCTTGTGAAACACAACTAGCTCTTCATTCTCACAAATGAGTGCGTCGACAGGGGATGTGAAATTAATTCCATATGGCTTTTGACAGCGTTCCTTACAAGCTGGTTTTAATCAAGTTGCGTGGATACGGAGTATCGTTTCGTAGTGTGAAAAGATTCGTAATTTACTGTCAGAAAGGACACAGTTCGTAGTAACTGACGAAAATTCTTTGAGTAAAACACAGGTTATATCTGGCTTTCCCCAAGGAAGTACAATTATAGGCCCTCTGCTATTCCTTACCCGTATGAACCGTTAGGACACAATTCGAGCAGCCATCTTAGATTGTTGCCCATGCTACAATTTAGCGTCTGGTAAAGTCATCTGACTATCAAAACTAAATGCAAATTGTCTCGACGAGGTAGATAGACTGTCAATAACAGAAAGAGTGAAGTCATCCACATCAGTATTAAAAGGAATCCATTAAATTTCGGTTACATGGTATATCACAAAAATCTAAAGGCTGTGAATTCAACTACGTACTTTGGAATTACAGTTACGAATAACTTAGAATGGAATCATCACCTAGGAGGGTTGCCCAGAAAGTAATGCATCGTTTTTTCATTTTTTCAACAATTCTCCCTTCCGCCTTTGGATAAGCAGCTGTCAGCAGCAAGTCGTATACGCTTAGCTCACTTATTTGTTACATAGTTTAATTAGTAATTTATTTCCGAATTTTTGGGTACTTGCATCGTTTAATTCATAATTTTTGGGCGTATTGTAGTATTTGAGAGTTGTAGCATCGCGTTTTAGTACCTGAATAGTGTAAAATCGCGTAGTCTCCTTCTGCCGCCGAGAAGTGTGTCAGCAGTGTGTAAGTAGAAGCATTACTGCGTTTACTAGGTAATCTTGTATTTTAATAACCGTTTAAATTTTGTGTCGAATTGTTTATGCTCTCTGTATATTAGTTCAGACGTTCTTTGCACAACAGTATTTAGTATGGATAGGGACTGCGACTGCTGTGTTCAGATGCGGGCTGAGTTGGCATCCCTTTGCTGCCATCTTCAGGCAGTGTTGGCAGTGTCGCACAGCTTGAGGCTGTTGCCAATGGGTATCACTGTGGGGGTCCGGATGGGAGTTTGTCCTAGACAGCCAGCTCGTCCCACGCATCCCCCGATAAGACTACGGCTGTGGCTGCCCGGGATACTGCCCACATAGAGGCTGAACCCTCACTTGTGGTAGAGTGGGAGGTCGTCTTGATGTGTGGCAGGGAGCGAAAGACATTCCATTCCGGAGGGCTGAACGGAAGGCCTCTCCAGTTTGTCTGACGAATCGGTTTCAGGCTCGGTCTCCGGCAGATAATTTCGGCCGGATATGGCTGCTTGTCCTGTTCTAGAGGTTGCCCCTCTGTCTGCAAGACGCGGGCGGTCGCAGAGGGATAGCTTACTGGTAGTTGGGAGCTCCAACGTCAGTCGCGTAATGGGGCCCCTTGGGGATATAGCAGCAAGAGAGGGGAAGAAAACCAATGTGCAATTCGTGTGAATACCGGGGGGAGTCATTCCAAATGTGGAAAGGGTCCTTCCAGATGCCATGAAGGGTACAGGGTGCACTCATCTACAGGTGGTCGCACATATCAGCACCAGTGATGTGTGTCGCTATGGATAGGAGGAAATCCTCTCTGGCTTCCGGCGGCTATCTGATTTGGTGAAGACTACCAGTCTCGCTAGCGGGATGAAAGCAGAGCTCACCATCTGCAGCATCGTCGAAAGGACTGACTGCGGACTTTTGGTACAGAGCCGAGTGGAAGGTCTGAATCAGAGGCTGAGACGGTTCTGCGAGTGTGTGGATTGCAGGTTCCTCGCCTTGAGCCGTAGGGTGGTGGGGTTTCGGGTTCCACTGGATAGGTCAGGAGTACACTACACACAGCAGGGTGCTACACGGGTAGCAGAGGTTGTGTGGCGTATACTGGGTGGTTTTTGTTTAGGTTAGATGGCCTCAGGCAAGTACAGAAAGGGAAACAGCCTCAAAGAGTGCAGGGCAAAGTCAGGACATGCGGGGACCAAGCAGCAATCGGTATTGTAATTGTAAACTGTCGAAGATGCGTTGGTAAAGTACCGAAACTTCAAGCACTGATAGAAAGTACCGAAGCTGAAATCGTTATAGGTACAGAAAGCTGGCTAAACCCAGAGATAGATTCTGCCGAAATTTTTACAAAGGTACAGACGGTGTTTAGAAAGGATAGATTGCATGCGACCGATGGTGGCGTGTTTGTCGCTGATAGTAGAAGTTGATTCTGTAGTGAAGTAGAAGTGGATAGTTCTTGTGAAATACACTCCGGGAAATGGAAAAAAGAACACATTGACACCGGTGTATCAGACCCACCATACTTGCTCCGGACACTGCGAGAGGGCTGTACAAGCAATGATCACACGCACGGCACAGCGGACACACCAGGAACCGCGGTGTTGGCCGTCGAATGGCGCTAGCTGCGCAGCATTTGTGCACCGCCGCCGTCAGTGTCAGCCAGTTTGCCGTGGCATACGGAGCTCCATCGCAGTCTTTAACACTGGTAGCATGCCGCGACAGCGTGGACGTGAACCGTATGTGGAGTTGACGGACTTTGAGCGAGGGCGTATAGTGGGCATGCGGGAGGCCGGGTGGACGTACCGCTGAATTGCTCAACACGTGGGGCGTGAGGTCTCCACAGTACATAGATGTTGTCGCCAGTGGTCGGCGGAAGGTGCACGTACCCGTCGACCTGGGACCGGACCGCAGCGACGCACGGATGCACGCCAAGACCGTAGGATCCTACACAGTGTCGTAGGGGACCGCACCGCCACTTCCCAGCAAATTAGGGACACTGTTGCTCCTGGGGTATCGGCGAGGACCATTCGCAGCCGTCTCCATGAAGCTGGGCTACGGTCCCGCACACCGTTAGGCCGTCTTCCGCTCACGCCCCAACATCGTGCCGCCCGCCTCCAGTGGTGTCGCGACAGGCGTGAATGGAGGGACGAATGGAGACGTGTCGTCTTCAGCGCTGAGAGTCGCTTCTGCCTTGGTGCCAATGATGGTCGTATGCGTGTTTGGCGCCGTGCAGGTGAGCGCCACAATCAGGACTGCATACGACCGAGGCACACAGGGCCAACACCCGGCATCATGGTGTGGGGAGCGATCTCCTACACTGGCCGTACACCTCTGGTGATCGTCGAGGGGACACTGAATAGTGCACGGTACATCCAAACCGTCATCGAACCCATCGTTCTACCATTCCTAGACCGGCAAGGGAACTTGCTGTTCCAACAGGACAATGCACGTCCGCATGTATCCAGTGCCACCCAACGTGCTCTAGAACGTGTAAGTCAACTACCCTGGCCAGCAAGATCTCCGGATCTGTCCCCCATTGAGCATGTTTGGGACTGGATGAAGCGTCGTCTCACGCGGTCTGCACGTCTAGCACGAACGCTGGTCCAACTAAGGCGCCAGGTGGAAATGGCATGGCAAGCCGTTCCACAGGACTACATCCAGCATCTCTACGATCGTCTCCATAGGAGAATAGCAGCCTGCATTGCTGCGAAAGGTGGATATACACTGTACTAGTGCCGACATTGTGCTTGGTCTGTTGCCTGTGTCTATGTGCCTGTGGTTCTGTCATTGTGATCATGTGAGGTATCTGACCCCAGGAATGTGTCAATAAAGTTTCCCCTTCCTGGGACAATGAATTCACGGTGTTCTTATTTCAATTTCCAGGAGTGTATTATGGGCGGGGGTTACACTCAATAACCGAGCTAGGTTAATAATTGGCCCCTTTTACCGACCTCCCGACTAAGCTGAATCAGTGGCAGAACAACTGAGAGAAAATCTGGAATACATTTCACATACATTTTCTCAGCATATTATAGTCTTAGGTGGAGTTTTCAAATTACCAAATATAGACTCGGACACTCAGATGTTTAGGACGGGTGGTAGGTACAGAGCATCGAGTGACATCATACTGAGTGCACTATCCGAAAATTACCTCGAGCAATTATTAGAGAACCGACTCGTGGAGATAACATCTTGGACCTACTGATAACAAACAGACCCGAACTTATCGACTCTGTAAGCGAAGAACAGGGAGTCAGTGATCATAATGCCGTTGCAGCACCCCTGAATATGGAAGTAAATAGAATATAAAAAAGGGAGAGCAATAGCAAGAGCAATAGAAGGCAGATTTCAGACTACTTAACAGATCAAAACGAAAATTTCTGTTCCGACACTGACAATGTTGAGTGTTTATGGAAAAAGTTCAAGGCAATCGTAAAATACGTTTGAGACAGGCACTTGCCGAGTAAAACTGTGAAGGACGGGAAAAACCCACCGTGGTTCAACAACAAAGTTAGGAAACTACTGTGAACGCAAAGAGAATTTCACTGCAAGTTTAAACACAGTCAAAAACCTCTCGGACAAACAGAAGCTAAACGATGTCAAAGTTAGCGTAAGGAAGGCTATGCGTGAAGCGTTCAGTGAATTCGAAGGTAAAATTCTATGTATCGACTTGACAGAAAATCCTAGGAAGTTCTGGTCTTTCGTTAAATCAGTAAGTGGCTTGAAACAGCATATCCAAACACTCTGGGATGATGATGGCATTGAAACAGAGGATGACACACGTAAAGCTGAAATACTAAACACCTTTTTACAAAGCTGTTTCACAGAGGAAGACCGCACCGCAGTTCCTTCTCTAAATCTTCGCACAAACGAAAAATATGGCAGACATCGAAATAAGTGGCCAAGGAATAGAAAAGCAACTGAAATAACTCAACAGAGGGAAGTCCACTGGACCTGACGGGATACCAATTCGATTCTACACAGAGTACGCAAAAGAGCTTGCCCCCCTTCCAACAGCTGTGTACCGCAAGTGTCTAGAGGAACGGAAGGTTCCAAATGATTGGAAAAGAGCACAGGTAGTCCCAGTCTTGAAGAAGGATCGTCGAGCAGATGCCCAAAACGATAGACCTATATATCTGATATCGATCTGCTGTAGTATTTTAGTACATGTTTTTTGCTCGCGTATCATGTCAGTTCTGGAAACCCAGAATCTACTTTGTAGGAATGAACATGGATTCCGGAAACAGCGATCGTGTGAGACCGAACTCGCTTTATTTGTTCATGAGACCCAGAATATATTAGATACAGGTTCTCAGGTAGATGCCATTTTCCTTTACTTCCGGAAGGCGTTCGATACAGTTACGCACTGTTGCCTTATAAACAAAGTAAGAGCCTACGGAATATAAGACCAGCTGTGTGGCGGGATTCAAGAGTTTTTAGCAAACAGAACACAGCATCTTGTTCTCAATGGAGAGACGTCTACAGACGTTAAAGGTACCTCTGGCAGGCGTGCCACAGGGGAGTGTTATGGGACCATTGCTTTTAACAATATATATATGAGCTAGTGTCGGAAGTTCCATGCGGCTTTTCGTGGATGATGCTGTAGTATACAGTGAAGCTGCAGCATTACAAAATTGTAGCGAAATGCTGGAAGATCAGCTGATAGGCACTTGGTGCAGGGAGTGGCAACTGACCCTTAACATAGACAAATTTAATATACTGCGAATACATAGAAAAAATGATCCTTTATTGTATAATTATATGATAGCGGAAAAAACACTGGTAGCAGTTACTTCCATAAAATATCTGGGAGTATGCGTGCGGAACGATTTGAAGTGGAATGATCATATAAAATTAATTGTTGGGGAGGCGGGTACAAGGTTGAGATTCATTGAGGGAGTCCTTAGAAAATGTAGTCCATCGACAAAGGAAGTGGCTTACAAAACATTCGTTCGACCTATACTTGAGAATTGCTCATCAGTGTGGGATCCGTACCAGGTCAGATTGACAGAGGAGATAGAGAAGATCCAAAGAAGAGCAGCGCGTTTCGTCACAAGGTTATTTGGTAAGCATGATAGTGTTACGGTGATGTTTAGCAAACTGAAGTGGCAGACTCTGCAGGAGAAGCACTCTACATCGCGGTGTAGCTTGCTGTCCAGATTTCGAGAGGGTGCGTTTATGGATGAGGTATCGAATATATTGCTTCCCCCTACTTATATCTCCCGAGGAGATCACGAATGTAAAATTAGAGAGATTCAAGCGCGCACGGAGGAACAGGAAAGGGAGGTAATGACAGTGGCACGTAAAATGCCCTCCGCCACATACCGTTGGGTGGCTTGCGGAGTATAAGTGTAGATGTAGATGTAATTAAACATAATGAGAATTACACACATAAGAGAATGGTGTTTTATCTACACACCCTATTTTTCCACGTAATCTCCATCCCGCTTTATGGTCTTCGTCCAGCGCGAAAAAAAGAGCGTGTATGCTTTGTCGGTACCAATCCCTGTCCTGGTGGCGGAACCAGTGAATCACCTCCTTATCGCCCTCAAAATATTTATCTTTAGTTCTGTTGACGTGTTGACATATGCTTCTGAATTAATGCCGTCACACCAATGAGAATCACACCTTCACAGTCGCAGAAACCGATAATCATGACCTTACAGGGGGAAACTGTTGCTTTGAATTTTTTCTTTTGTGGGGAGTGGGAATGGCGTCATTACATCGACGGTTGTTTCGTCTCGGGCTCAAAATGGTGGACCGAGGCTTCATCAACTGTCACAATCCGGGACAAGAAGACATCCCTCTCAGAATCAAAACGTTTGCAACAAATCAAGACAAATGTTTACCCTGTGCGATTTGTGATCCATTGTTAGACACCACGGGAACCTTCTTGCACACACTTTTGCATATCCGAGAGTGCGGATAACTGCTTCCTCACTTCCTTTTCTGATTGACAGATTGAGCGCCAACTGCCAAATCGTCATGCGTCTGCCCTCGCGAATGACAACACCAGCTCGCTGCAACATGTCAGATCTGACAGCCGTGGATGGTCTCCCCGACCGCTGCAAATCGTGGAGTTCCGCCAAACCGCTTTCTGATGACCTCACCCTCCGTGCCCAGTGACTAACTGTACCTCTGTCTACAGCATATGCCCCATAGACTTTGCACAAGCGTTTGTGAATATTCCCGACAATTTCTTTTTTTGCAGTGCGAAATAAATGATAGCACTTTGCTTGAACGTACATCACCTACAGACACCACTTGAAACTGTCCTGCTGCTACGCTATCTATCGGAAGTGGCGAAAAATTGGCGCCCTCTCTCAAGAGACTTCAAATAACATGCACTATATGATCAAAAGTATCCGAACACCTGGCTGAAAATGACTTAAAAGTTCGTGCCCCCCTCCATCGGTAACGCTGAAATTCAATATGGTGTTGGCCAACCCTTAGCCTTAATGACAGCTTCCAGTCTCTCAAGCATACGTTCAATCATGTGCTGGAAGGTTTCTTGGGGGACGGCAGTCCATTCTTCACGGAGTGCTCCACTGGGGAGAGGTATAGATTTGGTCGGTGAGGCCTGGCAGGAAGTCGGAGTTCCAAAACATCCCAAAGGTGTGCTATAGGCTTCAGGTCAGGATACCTTGCAGGACAGTCCGTTAAAGGGATGTTATTCTCGTGTAGACAGCATGCCACAGGCACTGCATTATGAACAGGTGCTCGAATGTGTTGACACATGCATTCGACATTGCTTTCCAAGAGAAGCAAGAAGGTCTGTACTGGAATAGTGCCACGCAAAACAACACGGGGTGCAATCCCCTTCCATGAAAAACATGACCACACCATAAAGCCACCGCCTTCCAATTTTACTGTTGGCACTACACACGCTGGCAGATGACGTTCACCAAGCATTCGCCATAACTACGCCCTGCCATCGGATCGCCATACTGTATACCGTGATTCGTCACTACACACAACATTTTTCCACTGTTCAGTCACCAAATGTTTACGCTCTTTACATCAAGCCAGGCGTCGTTTAGCATTTACCGGCGTGATGTGTGGCTTATGAGCAGCCGCTCGGCAACGAAATCTAAGTTTCCTCACCTCTCGTCTAACTTTCACAGTACTTGCAGTGGATCCTCATGCAGTTTGGAATTACTGTGTGATGGTCTGGATAGATGTCTGCCTAGTACACTTTACGAATCTCTTCAACTGTCGGCGGTTTCTGTTAGTCAACAGAAGAGGTCGGTCTGTACGCTTTTGTGTTGTTAGTGTCACTTCACGTTACCACTTCGCTGCCACGTTGAAAACAGTGAACCCAAGGATATTTAGAAGTGTGGAAATCCCGCTTACAGGCGTATGAAACGATTGAAACTCAATCACCTGAACACTCTCGTTGTGAGTGATTTTCGCGGAGCACTCCATTTTGCCCTCTCACGATGTCTAATTACAACTGAGGTCGCTGATGAGGAGTACCTGGCTGTAGGTGGCAGTACAATGCATCTAATATGAAAAACGCATGTTTTTTTGGGTGTCCAGATACTCTTGATCACATAGTGTATACGTAACGTTTCGTATTTTTAGGATTGTTTCCGGCTGACAAAAAAATGCGGTGCATTACTTTCCGGGCAACCCTTGTAGATAACGTTGTGGGGAAGGCGATCCCCACACTGCGAGATACTGGCAGAACACTTAAAGAATGCAACCTGTCAACTAAAGTGACTGTCTGTACTAAGTTTGTCCATCCTCTTTTGGAGCAGAGCTGCGAGGTGTGCGATCAGCATGAGATATGACTGACATCGTGAATTATAGGGTAGAATGGCACGGTTCTGGTACGCGAACTGGGGTGGCAACCATTGAAGCAAAGGCGTTTTTCATTGCGGTAGGATTTGCTCATGATATTTCAGTCACCATCTATCTCCTATGAACATGAAAATATTTTGCTAGCGCCCACGTACATATGGAGATGCAATCATCTTATTAAAATAAGAGAAATCAGAACCCTACAGAAACAATTATGTGTTCGTTTTTCCCGTTCGCTGTTCGTGAGAGGTTTGGTAGATAAATAGCTTGAATGGGGCTCGCTAAACACTCAGTCAGACACTTAATTTTGAACAGCAGACTATGGTGGTGGTGGTGGTTAGTGTTTAACGTCCGTCGACAACGAGGTCATTAGAGACGGAGCGCAAACTCGGGTTAAGGAAGGATTGGAAAGGAAATCGGCCGTGCCCTTTCAAAGGAACCATCCCGGCATTTGCCTGAAACGAATTAGGGAAATCACGGAAAACTTAAACCAGGATGGCTGGAGACGCGATTGAACCGTCGTCCTCCCGAACGCGAGTCCAGTGTGCTAACCACTGCGCCACCTCGCTCGGTAACAGCAGACTAATAATGCATACGCTGATGTAGAAGTATACGGAACTGACGTGTCTGCCGCTAATGGTTAGGTTTATTATGAAATATTGGCAGGAAAGCGAGAACATAAAGGGATAGGACAAAAATATGGAAAACAGCGAGAATTGCATGCTTGAATATAAATGCAGACTAGCCAAGCCTGCAGATTGCGTCGTTATATTTGACCACGTGCAGCAGATGTGGAGTGTCCTCAATACATTGTAAGTGTCAGCAATAGTCAAAACAGTGTTCTGTGTAGCTGTGAGTGCACTGTATCGGAACTAAGTGATTTCTAAAGTGGGCCAGTTGTTGGTACTTGTTTGGGTACGTGCGCCCGTACCCAAGTTCTTGATGTCTTTGGTGTTTCACGTCGAAACATAACGGAGATGTCTGTAGCATACAAGAAAAGCAGACAATCATCATCAACAGAGTCACAACGCAGAAGAAAGAGTCCGTTGAGTGAATCATTATAATATCAAGCCTGCAATGGAAATGGAGAAAAAGAGCGAGCTTTCATTCTTGGACGTGTTGGTGCGTAGAAAAGTAAATGGTACGATGGATCACGCTGTGGCTGTAAACAAACACACGTGGACGTAGCAACAAACCAGCTGCCGCCATGCTTCGTAAGGCTCTGGCCACAATTTCGCGTTAGTTCACAGAGCACGGGCCACACCAGTTTCAGACAACTAACTTGAAACGATGTGCCACCTGCATATTTCTTAATGCAAAGTGATTCGTGCGAAACGAGTTTTATAGTGCCATACATCCGTCAAGTGTTGGACAATGCGAGGAGCAAAACGATAGATAACAGCAAAGGGGAATGGTCGTTTTCCCACATGGCGGCGGTGTTTCCTTGAAAATAGGAAGATTGTTGGAGAAACATAACGCTTAATGCGTCTTCTGTCCGCCGAGAAAACTCAGAGCTCTTCTAGGCTCAATGAAGGACAGGTTTTTGTAAAAATTTTGGTGGCTGCTGGAACTCACACATTGGACAGACTTCTCACACCGTTAAAAACAGGTGCGTCGAACATCGATGACACCGAAGTTTCTACCACTTGTAGAAATCTCCAATGGGCGAGGATTGTCTCAGTACGGTCTACAGTGTAGACTACAAAAATACCAAAATACTTTCGTCGATGTCTTCATACTGGACAACGTAATTAGAGAAGCAACGAAAACCTGCAGCTCGACATATCTTGTGGAAAGAGATACTGGATTCCTGCAGAGCACAGTATGGCAAACAGTTCTGGAACTATTGAGTTCGCAGCAACCACGAAGGGAAACTACAGTGTCAGCTATAAGTGATGACGCTTCGGTGGCGACTTCAATATTTTGATGATGGCGGCGAGGATGGTTACACACCGGCCGGTGTGGCTGAGCGGTTCTAGGCGCTTCAGTCTGGAACCGAGCGACCGTAACGGTCGCAGGTTCGAATCCTACCTCCGGCATGGATATGTGTGATGTCTTTAGGTCAGTCAGGTTTAAGTAGTTCTAAGTTCTAGGGGACTGATGACCTCAGATATTAAGTCCGATAATGCTCAGAGACATCTGAACCAATTTTTTATGGTCACGCGCCAGCGCGGACGCATATTTCGGCAGGTGGCTTCCGACAGCGGAAGGTGGGGCGGCCTACGATAGCCTATGAGCGTGGTTCATCATCCGATAGTTGTCGTAGCTGTACTTTCTGCTACTGGTTAGGACATCCTGACTATGGGCCATTGAATTTCGTTCCTTCGTTTCTCTACGTTTCCAGTGCAGCAGAGCTGCAGAGCCGCTGTGGTGTGGGGGAAGAGTTTAAAGCAGCATCCCGACAACAT